>NW_028225185.1:345000-830000 GCF_052327205.1 Somniosus microcephalus
GAGTACAGATTCCGAGCCACAACTTGAATCGTTTAAGACATAAAAAAGTCACAGAAATGTGATTTATTTTTGTTATTTTACAATTTACAAATATACACACAATTTGTGTCACTGAACTATAAACAAAAAGCAGGAAAAGCTATGACTTAACTGAAATAAACATTGGTTTTGCTGTCCAGGATGAAAGACAAGTCAGACTGCCTTGGAAATGTTCACTCATATGTTGATGTAAAGATTTATAATTTACCAATTTCGCTTCTGATGTTTTTCCCTCAAACATTCTCCACAATATTAATCCCTGCTCTTATCACAAGGAGTGTTGAATTATTTTAGGTACTTCGTAATTAATAGCGGGAAGCAAACTTCATTGTACTCACAATTTTTAATCTGCTATTTCAAACATTCAAACCAAATCGAATTGTACATTATCGGAGTATTTTTCTGTGTCTTTCTCAATAAACGAAGAGTGGTTTCTTCTAAAGTAGCTTCCTGCAGTTTTTAACAATCATTACATAACTCTTGTTTCCATTAACACTCAATTAACCCGTGGTTGTAAAGCTCCCTCTACACTGTCCCATCAGACACTCCCGGGGCAGATACAGCACGGGTTAGATGCAGAGTAAAGCTCCCTCTACACTGTCCCGTCAAACACTCCCAGGGCAGGAGTGGGCCCTTAATGAATGCAGCCATGTGCTTGCCTGATGTGCCTCCCATAGTTGAATAGCCCTTAATGTGTGCAGCTAACAGGAAGATGTGATTGCACTAGAGAGGGTACAGAGGAGATGTACAAGGATGTTCCCGGGAGTAGAGAATCTTAGCTATGAGGAAAGATTTGATAGGCTGGGTCTGTTTTCCTTGGAACAGAGGAGTCTGAGGGGAGACCTTACTGAGGTGTATAAAATTATGAGGGGCCTAGATAAAGTGGATAGAAAGGACCTATTTCCCTTAGCAGAGAGGTCAAAAACCAGGGGGCACAGATTTAAAGTAACTGGTGGAGGGTTTAGAAGGGATTTGAGGGGAAATTTCTTCACCCAGAGGGTGGTGGGGGTCTGGAACTCACTGCCTGAAAGGGTGGGAGAGGCAGAAACTCTCACCACATTTAAAAAGTACTTGGATGTGCGCTTGAAGTGCCGTAGCCTGCAGGACTACGGACCAAGAGCTGGGACGTGGGATTAGGCTGGATTGCTCTTTGTTGGCCGGCACGGACACGATGGGCCGAAATGGCCTCCTTCCGTGCTGCAACTTTCTATTGGCAAACTGTAACTAGTGGGGTACCACAGGGATCAGTGCTGGGGCCTCAACTATTTACAATCTACATTAATGACTTGGATGAAGGGACCGAGTGTGCTGTAGCCAAATTTGCTGACAATACAAAGATAGGTGGGAAAGCAAATTGTGAGGAGGACACAAAGTCTGCAAAGGGGTATAGATAGGTTAAGTGAGTGGGCAGGAATTTGGCAAATGGAGTATAATGTGGGGAAATGTGGGGTTATCCACTTTGGGAGGAAGAATAGAAAAGCAAAATATTATTTAAATGGAGAGACTACAGAAGGATCTGGGTGTCCTCGTACATGAAACACAAAAAGTTAGCAAGTAATTAGGAAGGCAAATGGAATGTTGGCCTTTATTGCTAGGGGATGGAGTATAAAAGTAGGGAATGTGGTGTATGTAACCTGTTCCACCTTAAGAGAACTTAAGCCTGTTCCACCTTAAGAGATGGACTACTTTCTCTGGCTGCTGTATACGTAATACCGGTGGTGACCACCGGTATATAAGTACTGTGTAGTGATATTGTATTTAGTATAGTCCTGACCTCCAACTAGTAAAGACCTGTTGAACTTTATTCTTGTAGTCTGTGTCAGTAATTAACCTTAATACAACTGGAACACACAGACTTAACAGGGAAGTCTCGCTACAACTGTACAGGGTGTTGGTGAGACCACACCAGGAGTACTGCATACAGTTTTGGTCACCTTATTTAAGGAGGGATATACTTGCATTGGAGGCTGTTCAGAGAAGGTTCCCTAGGCTGATTCCCAAGTTGAAAGGATTGTCTTATGAGGAAAGGTCGAGCAGGTTGGGCCGATACTCATAGGAGTTTAGAAGAATGAGAGGTGATCTTATGGAAACATACAAGATTCTGAGGGGGCTTGACACGGTAGATGCTGAGAGTTATTTTCCCCTCATGGGTCAATCTAGAACTAGGGGGGCATAGTTTCAGGATAAGGGGTCGCCCATTTAAGATGAAGATGAGGAGGAATTTCTTCTCTCAGAGGATCGTGAATCTTTGGAATTTTTTACCCCGGAGAGCTGTGGAGGCTGAGTCAGTGAACATATTCATAGAAACATCGAAGATAGGAGCAGGAGTCGGCCATTCGGCCCCTCGAGCCCGCTCCACCATTTAATGAGATCATGGCTGATCATCCAAATTCAGTACCCTGTCCCTGCCTTCTCCCCATATTCCTTGATCCCTTTAGCCTTAAGAAATATATTGAACTCCTTCTTGAATATATTTAATGAATTGGCCTCAACTGCCTTTTGTGGTAGAGAATTCCACAAGTTCACCACTCTCTGGGTGAAGAAATTCCTCCTCATCTCTGTCCTAATTGGCTTACCCCTTATCTTTAGACTGTGACCCCTGGTTCTGGACTTCTCCGCCATCGGGAACATCCTTCCTGCATCTAGTCTGTCTAGTCCTGTTAGAATTGTATAAGTTTCAATGAGATCCCCTCTCATTCTTCTAAACTCCAGCGAGTATAAGCCCAATCAAACCAATCTCTCCTCATGCGTCATTCCTGCCATCCCAGGTATCAGTCTGGTGAATCTTCGCTGCACTCCCTCCATGGCAAGAACATCCTTCCTCAGATAAGACGACCAAAACTGCACACAATACTCAAGGTGTGGTCTCACCAAGGCCCTGTACAACTGCAGTAAGACATTCTTGCTCCTGTACTCGAATCCTCTCGCTATGAAGACCAACATACCATTTGCCTTCTTAACTGCCTTTCAAGGCTGAGATAGACAGAAACTTGAGCTACAGGGGAGTCAAGGGTTATGGGGAACAGTGGCGGCCATTTTAAGAGATATCCATCCACGGCAGCTATTTTAAGAATTATCCATCTGCCTGGCCATTTTTAGAGATATCTATCTGTGGCGGCCAGTTTAAATGACATCTACTCGTGGCAGCGATTTCACAGCACCGGTTAGATAGGGAGTAAAGCTCCCTCTACACTGTCCAATTCAACACTCCCAGGGCAGGTCCAGCACGGGTTAGATACAGAGTAAAGCTCCCTCCACACTGTCCCGTCAAACACTCCCAGGGCAGGTCCAGCACGGGTTAGATACAGAGTAAAGCTCCCTCTACACTTTCCCATCAAACAGTCCCAGGGCAGGTACAGCATGGGTTAGATACAGAGTAAAACTCCCTCTACACTGTCCCATCACACACTCCCAGGGCAGGTACAGCATGGGTTAGATACAGAGTAAATTTCTCTCTACACTGTCCCATCAATCACTCTTAGGGTAGCTGCAGCAGCAGTTAGATACAGAGTAAAGCTCCCTCTGCACCGCCCCATGAAACACTCACAGGTCAGATACATCACTGTTTAGATACAGATTAAAGATATTTCCACACAGTCGAATCACACACTCCCAGCATAGTAACAGCACGGATTGTGTTTAAAGTTCCCTCACACTATTTATGAAATAATGTTCACAGTTATAGTGAGGGGGTCTGTCGGACTCTGGTTTGTACACCTGCTGCTGTGGAACAGAAACTCCCTTCAGTGAGTCCAGTGAGCCGAAAGGAATTGCTGTTGTTTCCCCACTGAACTCATTGTAAATCTGCTTTATCAAAACGTGCCTGGATCTCCTGGTATATTTCAATACTGAACCTCAGTGCTTGTAGATTAAATAATAAAGTGTTACCGTGATTTGATTTAAATGGAGAGGAGGGGCTCACATGTGGATGAATGTTGGTCTGCAGATATCTGGGTTCACCTTAGAAAAATGCAGCAAATAAAAGACAATTAAAGTCTGTTCTGGGTATTCTTACTGAGATTTGAATGAATTTTAAGCCGTGAGACTCACTGTCTGTATACACAGGAGTGAAGGATTACATCAAACAAAGATAATGGCCCTGAAATCATGGTCTCCGTAACCACGACTTAGGCCTTGGTAGAGGCCCCGCAAGTTCCGTGTTTCCGTCTGCGCTGTGTATGCACTGAATCCCCGGACTTGCTACAGAATCGATAGAGTAAAGCTCTCTTTAAACCAGCCCATCAAAAACACACAGGGTAGGAACAACACGGGTTAGATACAGAGTAAAGCTCCCACATCACTGCATCACCGCTCCAGCTCACTGCGCAGCCTATGAATTTCAGTGCACGGGACCTTACAGATTGCCGCGCACCCACGCACCTTACAGGGAACATTGCTCAGCAGGTCAGGCAGCATCTGTGGAGAGAGAAACAGAGTTACTGTTTCAGGTCGATGACCTTTTATCAGAACAGGAAAATGTTACAGATGGAACAGTTTTTAAGCAAATATAGAGGCAGGGAAAGGGGGGAATGGGAGGAAAGAACAAAAGGGAAGGTCTATGCTGTACCTGCCCTGGGTGTGTTTGGTGGGATTGGGTAGCGGGAGCTTTACTCGTGCTGTACTTGACTTGGGAGAATTTGATGGCACAGTGTAGAGAGAGATTTACCCTGTACCAACATTTGCTGCAAAATGAGAGATTACAAAATGCTGAGGTACAGAGGGATCTGGGTGTCCTCGTACATGAAACACAAAAAGTTAGCACGCAGGAACAGCAAGTAATTAGGAAGGCAAATGGAGTGTTGGCCTTTACTGCAAAGGGAATGGAGTATAAAAGTAGGGAAGTCCTGTTACAACTATACGGGGCATTGGTGAGAACACAACTGGAATACTGCGTACAGTTTTGGTCTCCTTATTTAAGAGAAGGTTCACGAGGTTGATTCCGGAGATGAAGGGGTTGTCTTATGAAGAAAGGTTGAGCCTATACTCATTGGAGTTTAGAAGAATGAGAGGGGATCAACATCAGTAGAGATACATACAGTAATGCAGGGCGCTGGGGGAGAGGGGTTACTGAGTGACTGTGTGAGGGAGCTGGATTAACATCAGTAGAGATACAGTCAGTAACACAGGGCGCTGGGGGAGAGGGTTACTGAGTGACTGTGTGAGGGAGCTGGATTAACATCAGTAGAGATACAGTCAGTAACACAGGGTGCTGGGGAGAGGGTTACTGAGTGACAGTGTGAGGGAGGTTACTGGGATGTTACTTGTATCCTCTATATTGAAGACCGATGCAAAATACCTGTTCAATTCAGCTGCCACCTCCTTATTTGCCATTAATTCCTCAGACTCAGTTTTTATAGGACCAGTGCTCACTCTGTTGACTCTTTTCTTTTTGAAATATTTATAGAAACTCTTACTATCTGTTTTTATATATCTAGCTACCTTTCTCTCATACTCTAATTTTTCTCTCCTTATTAATCATTTCATTCAGTCATTCTCTGCTGTTTTTTATATTCTGTCCAATCTTCTGACCTGCCACGCATCTTTGTGCAATTATATGCTTTTTCTTTAAGTTTGATACTATCTTTAACTTTTTTACTTAACCACGGATGGTGGGTCCTCCCCTTGGAATTTTTCTTTTTCGTTGGAATGTATATATTCTGTGTATTCTGAAATATCCCCTTAAATATCTGCCACTGCATCTCTATTGATCTATCCCTTAATATAATATAATAGAATATAAATGGAAAGTTTTTAAGAACAAGCTAAAAAATGTGGAAAACAAATATGAACCCAAAGTCAAAAAGAAGAAAATGTGGTCAGAAAAAGCCAAGGTGGCTGACTGGCTCATGGAAAAAAGGATTGTAGACAACTGTGGAAGCAATGGGAAAAGCTTTTTCACTTGTGAAGAGTGGGAGAACTATCAAAGTCTGTATTGGGCCATTGAAGAGTGTTCAATGACAGGTTACAAAGGACTCATTGGGTATGGCGGAAATATTAAATGAGTACTTTGCATCGGTCTTCACCCTTGAAGATGATGCTCAACTATTAGAATTTAACAATTTTACTAACAAAACCAGTATTAACATAGATGAACAGATTGTTTTAGAAAGAATTAAGAACTTGGAAATAGATGGAGCAGCCAGGCTGGATGATATCCACTCGAGAGTCCTCAGGGAGATGGGGCATGTGCTGTGCCAGCCCTAGCCTGTATTTCTAATAGCTCACTGCACTCTGGAATGGTTCCTATAGACTGGAAGGAGGCTAATGTAGTCTCCATCTTTAAAAAAAGGTGACAAGACAGACCCAGGTAACTATAGGCCCATTAGTTTAACATCAGTAATAGGGAAGATGCTTGAAGGAATCATTGGGGATGCAATATATGAATACTTGGATAGAGAGGGCCATATTAGAGACACCCAACATGGCTTCATAAAAAGCCGGTCATGTCTTACAGATCTAATTGTATTTTTTGAAGAAGTTACAAAGTTGGTGATGAGGGAAGTCCAGTGGACATTGTCTACTTAGATTACCAAAAAGCTTTTGATAAGGTACCGCATAAGAGGCTTCTCTATAAGATCAAAGTGGTAATATATTGAGCTGGATTCAGAATTGGCTGACAGGACGTAGGCAAAAAGTAGTTCTAGATGGATTTGGATCTGTTTGGGGACCGGTCACCAGTGCTGTCCCGCAGGGATCAGTGTTGGGACCGTTCCTCTTTACTACTTTTATTAATGATCTGGATGTAGGTGTTTTGGGCACAATCTGCAAATTTGCAGATGATACCAAGATCTGTGCGAGTGTTAGAACTGTAGATGATGCTCGTCTGCTTCAGGCAGATCTTAATGTGCTGGGTGATTGGGCTCAAGACTGGAAAATGATATATAACTTAGATACGCGCAATGTTATGCATGTGGGCAGGGCAAATGCTCAACATTCATACACCCTTCAGGGAAAGGCATTAAAAGATGGCGGAGATAGAAAGAGACTTGGGCATTCTAGTGCATACATCCTTAAAGATCATGAGCAAAGTTTAGCGATAGCTAGAGCAAATAGGGTTTGGGGTTGTATCTATAGGAAAATTAAGTACAAGACTAGGCATACTGTTTTGTCCTTGTACAAGATCTTAGTCAGGCCACACTTGGAATACTGTGTCCAGTTTTGGTCTCCTCACATGGTGGGTGATATTGAGGCTTTGGAAAGGGTGCAGAGGAGGAGGAGGCACTAAACTGATTCCCAGTCTAAAGCATCTTATTGGGAAGAAGAATAGAAAAGCAAAATATTATTTAAATGGAGAGAGACGATAGAATGCTGTGGTACAGAAGGATCTGGGTGTCCTCGTACATGAAACACAAAGTTAGCATGCAGGTACAGCAAGTAATTAGGAAGGCAAATGGAATGTTGGCCTTTATTGCTAGGGGCATGGAGTATAAAAGTAGGGAAGTCTTGCTACAACTGTACAGGGCGTTGGGGAGACCACACCTGGAGTACTGCGTACAGTTTTGGTCACCTTATTTAAGGAGCGATGTACTTGCATGGATGGCTGTTCAGAGAAGGTGCACTAGGTTGATTCCTGAGCTGAAAGAGTTGTCTTATGAGGAAAGGTTGAGCAGGTTGGGCCTATACTCAGAAGAATGAGAGGTGATCTTATTGAGACATAAGATTCTGAGGGGGCTAGACAGTATAGATGCTCAGAGGATTAATCTGCATCTAACCTGTGCTGTACTTGCCCAGCTGATGTTTTATGGGTAGCATTGAGAGAGCATTAACCTGTACCTCACAATGCTGGACCGACCCAGTGAGTATTTGATGTGAAATTACAGAGCGAGGTGCTGAAACCCTCATCCATGCCTTTGTTACTCCTAACTCACACCAAGTCCCTTGCTGACCTACATTGACTCTTGGCCTGGCAACACTTCAATTTTAATATTCTCACCCTCGTTTTCAAGTTCTTCCATAGCCTTGCCCCTCCCTATCGCTGTAACCTCCTCCATCCCTACAGCCCTTTGAGATCTCTGCACTCCTCCAGTGCTGGCCTCTTGCGCATCCCCGATTTTAATCGCTCTGTATTTTTATCTTTAGTTCTCAATCTTTCTCAGTACCTCTCTCCACCTCTCCTTTAATCTCTTTCTGCTCCTTTATCTCTCGTTCTTCATTTTTTGAGCTCTGTCTTTGTATTTCTCTCTATCTGCTTTCTGTTCCTCAGTTTCTCTCACTGGTTAGTTACAAGGACAGGTTGGAGACGCTGTATTTGTTTTCATTAGAGCAAAGGAGGTTGAGGGGTGATTTGATAGAGGTGTACAAGATGATGACGGGTTTGGATAGGCTAGACGGGGAACGGCTGTTCCCACTAGTTCATGGTACAAGGACTAGAGGACACAGATTTAAGGTTTTGGACAAGAGATACAGGCCCTTCCTCAGCTCATCCGCTGCTGAAACCCTCATCCATGAATTTGTTCCCTCTAGACTTGACTATTCCAACACACTCCTGGCTGGCCTCCCACATTCCACCCTACGTAAACTTGAGGTCATCCCAATCTCGGCTGCCCGTGTCCTAACCTGCACCAAGTCGCATTCGCCCATCACCCCGGTGCTCGCTGACCTACAATAGTTCCCGGTTAAGCAGCGCCTCGATATCAAAATTCTCATCCTTGTTTTCAAATCCCTCCATGGCCTCGTCCCCTTCCCTATCTCTGTAATCTCCTTCAGATTCCCCCCCGCCACCCCCGAGATATCTGCGCTCCTCTAATTCTGCCCTCTTGAGCATCGCTGATTATAATCGCTCAACTTTTGATGGCCGTGCCTTCTCTTGCCTAGGCCCCAAACTCTGGAATTCCCTCCCTAAACCTCTCCGCCTCTCTACCTCGCTCTCGTTTTTTAAGACGCTCCTTAAAACATACCTCTTTGACCAATCTTTTGGACACCTGCCCTAATTTATCCTTATTTGGATCGGTGTCAAATTTGTCATAGATACATAGAAGATAGGAGCAGGAGTAGGCCATTCGGCCCCTCGAGCCGGCTCCGCCATTCAATGCGATCATGGCTGATCATCCAAATTCAGTACCCGGTCCCTGCTTTCTCCCCATACACCTTGATCCCTTTAGCCTTAAGAAATATATCCAACTCCTTCTTGAATATATTTAATGAATTGGCCTCTACTGCTTTCTGCGGTAGAGAATTCCACAGGTTCACCACACTCTGGGTGAAGAAATTCCTCCTCATTTCTGTCCTAAATGGCTTACCCCTTGCCCTTAGACTGTGACCCCTGGTTCTGGACTCCCCAGCCATCGGGAACATCCTTCCCGCATCTAGTCTGTCCAGTCCTGTCAGAATTTTATAAGTTTCAATGAGATCCCCTCTCATTCTTCTAAACTCCAGCGAGCATAAGCCCAATCGACCCAATCTCTCCTCATACGTCATTCCTGCCATCCCAGGTATCAGCCTGGTGAATCTTCGCTGAACTCCTTCCATGGCAAGAACATCCTTCCTCAGATAAGGCGACCAAAACTGCACACAATACTCAAGATGTGGTCTCACCAAGGCCCTGTACAACTGCAGCAAGACATCCTTGTTCCTGTACTCAAATCCTCTCGCTACGAAGGCCAACATACCATTTGCCTTCTTAACCGCCTGCTGCACCTGCATGCTTACCTTCAGCGACTGGTGCACAAGGACACCCAGGTCTCATTGCATTTCCCTTCTCCCAATCTATTGCCGTTCAGATAATAATCCGCCTTCCTGTTTTTGCCTCCAAAGTGGATAACCTCACATTTATCCACGTTATATTGCATCTGCCATGCTTCTGCCCAATCACCCAACCTGTCCAAATCATCCTGGAGTTTCTCGGCATCCTCCTCACAGCACACACGCCCACCCAGCTTTGTGTCGTCTGCAAATTTGGAGATATTACATCTAGTTCCCTTGTCTAGATCATTAATATATATTGTGAATAGCTGGGGTCCAAGGACCGATCCCTGCGGTACCCCACTAGTCACTGCCTGCCACTCGGAAAAAGACCCATTTATTCCAACTCTTTGCTTTCTGTCTGCCAACCAGTTCTCTATCCAAGTCAATACCTTGCCCCCAAACCCATGTGCCTTAACTTTATACGCTAATCTCTTATGCGGGACCTTATCGAAAGCCTTCTGAAAGTCCAAATACACCACATCCACTGATTCTCCCTTATCTATTTTACCAGTTACATCCTCAAAAAATTCCAGTAGATTAGTCAAGCATGATTTACCTTTTGTAAATCCATGTTGACTTTGTCTGATCCTGTCACTGTTTTCCAAGTGCTCTGCTATTACATCTTTTATAATGGACTCTAGCATTTTCTCCACTACCGATGTCAGGCTTACCGGTCTGTAATTCCCCCTTTTCTCTCTACCAACTTTTTTGAATAGTGGGGTAACATTAGCTACCCTCCAATCCATGGGTACTGTTCCAGATTCCATCGAAGGTTGGAAGATGATCAGCAATGCATCTACTATTTCTAGGGCCACTTCCTTAAGTACCCTAGGATGTAGATTATCAGGCCCTGGGGATTTATCGGCCTTCAATCCCGTCAATTTCCCTAACACCATTTCCCTACAAATACTGATTTCTTTCAGTCCCTCCCTTTCATCAGGCCCTATGTTCCCCGACATCTCTGGGAGGTTATTTGTGTCCTCCTTTGTGAAGACAGAACCAAAATATGTATTTAATTGGTCTGCCGTTTCTTTGTTCCCCATTATAAATGCCCCTGATTCTGACTGCAAGGGACCTACGCTTGACTTCACCAATCTTTTTCTCTTCACATATCTATGAAAGCTTTTACAGTCAGTTTTTATGTTCCCTGCAAGCTTACTCTCATATTCTATTTTCCCCTTCTTAATTGATCCCTTTGTCCTCCTTTGTTGAATTCTAAACTGCTCCCAATCCTCAGGTTTACTGCTTTTTCTGGCCAATTTATATGTCCTCTCCTTGGATCTTATGCTATCCCTAATTTTCCTTGTTAGCCACGGTTGAGTCACCTTTTTTGTTTTATTTTTATGTCAAACTGGGATGAACAAATTCTGTAGTTCATCCATGCGGTCTTTGAATGTTTGCCATTGCCTATCCACCATCAACCCTTTGAGTGACATTCCCCAATCAATCCTACCCAACTCGTGCCTCAGACCATCGTAGTTTCCTTTATTTAAATTCAGGATCCTAGTCTCTGAGTCAACTACTTCATTCTCCATCTTAATGAAGAATTCGATCATATTATGATCGCTCCAACCCAAGGGGCCTTGTACAACAAAATTGCTAATTAATCCTTTCTCATTACATAATACCCAGTCTAAGATGGCCTGATCTCTGGTTGGTTCCTCGACATATTGGTCCAGGAAACCATCCCGTAAACACTCCTGGAATTCCTCCTCCACAGTATTGTTACTAATTTGGTTAGCCCAATCTATATGTAGATTAAAGTCACCCATAATGACTGCTGTGCCCTTATTGCACACTTCTCCAATTTCCCTTTTAATGCCATCCCCAACCTCCGCATTACTGTTTGGAGGTCTATATACCACTCCCACTGTTTTCTGCCCCTTGGTATTTCTCAGTTCTACCCATACAGATTCCACATCATCAGAGCTAATATCCTTCCTTATAATTGTGTTAATCCCTTCTTTAACCTGCAATGCTACCACACCTCCCTTTCCTTTATGCCTATCTTTCCTGAATATTGAATACCCCTGGATGTTGAGTTCCCAGCCTTGGCCACCCTGGAGCCATGTTTCCGTAATCCCAATTAAATCATATTCGTTTACCTCTATTTGCGCAGCTAATTCATCCAGCTTATTACGAATGCTCCTCGCATTAAGACACAAAGCCTTCAGGCTTGTTTTTTTAACGCTCTTAGACCTATTAGAATTATTATTTACTGTGGCCATGTTTCAGTGACTCATGTACAAGGACACCCAGGTCCCTTTGAGCATCTGCATTCCCCAATCTTTCACTATTTAGGAAATACTCTTAGGAAAGAGAGAGCAGACAGCAGGACAGGGAGATTGAGAGAGTGGACACCGGGAGAGGGAGGCAAATAAGAAAAGGAGGCACAGCAAACAAAGAAAATGGTGTTTAGCTGCTTTTGAAGGGTGCGAGAGGTACAGAGTGGTTTTGGGTGAGAGTGGCAAAGCACAGCATGGCAATACCTGAGGTTTTCTGCAATGAGAGAGTTATCCAGTTTCAGAGTGTGGGCAATACAGCTGTAGAAGATCACTCACATATAGAGGGCTCAGACCACCGAGATATTTCAGACTTAGGGTGAAGGCCTCAGCGATTTTCGGGGGTGCTGAGAGCCAGTGAGTCGGCATGTCTGAGGCCAAAGGTTTCAAGCACTGAGAGTGACCACAATACCGCATTTAATGGCAATTTCATTTTGACCCGGCTGTTAGCAGGAGGAGTCATTAACAGAGGCGTGGAAGAGGAAGGTTAACCTGCCATCAGTGTGAACATAGTCTCCATACTCACCAAGTCCACCGTATTCGCAATATTGATCACTCGCCGCATCACAGCATCTTTTTTATTCTTCAGATTCTGATACTGAAAGGAATCCAAACGATTGGTGCTGATTCAGTGAGCAAAATAGCTCAACCCCCCTCCTCACTCACACTCCCCACCCCTACTCCCCACCCCCCACTCCCCCTCCCCACTCCCCACCCACACTCCCCACCCCTACTCCCCACCCCCCACTCCCCCTCCCCTACTCCCCACCCACACTCCCCATCCCCATTCCCACTCCCCACCCCCACCCACACTCCCCATCCCCATCCCCTCCCCACCCACACTCCCCATCCCCTCCCCACCCACACTCACCAACCCTACTCCCCAACCACACTCCCCACCCCCACTCCCCAACCACACGCCCCATCTCCACTTCCCACCCACACTCCCACTCCCCACCCACACTCCCCATCCCCCATCCTCCCTCCCCATCTTCCCACCCCCACTCCCCATCCCTCCATCCCCACCCCACCCACACTCCCCATGATCCCACCCACATACCCCACCCACAAAGCACACCCCACTTCCCACAATCCCATTCCTCGCAATCCCACTCCTCATTCCCCACCCATACTCTCCATGATTCCACCCGCATGCCCCAATATCCCACCCACACTCCCCACGATCATAAGTACATAAGAATTAGGAGCAGGACTAGGCCATTTGACCCTTCGAGCCTGCTCCGCCATTCATGGCTGATCTTCGACCTCATCTCCACTTTCCTGCACTATCCCCATATCCCTTGATTCCATTAATATTCAAAAATCTATCGTTCTCTGTCTTGAATATACTTAATGACTGAGCCTCCACAGCCCCCTGGGGTAGAGAATTCCAAAGATTCACCATCCTCTGAGTGAAGAAATTTCTCCTCATCTCAGTCCTAAATGGCCGACCCCTTATTCTGAGACTATGACCCCTGGTTCTAGACTCTCCAGCCAGGGGAAACATCCTCCCTAGATCTACCCTGTCAAGCCCTGTAAGAATTTTGTATGTTTCAACGAGATCACTTCTCATCCTTCTAAACTCTAGGGAATATAGGCATAGTCTACTCAATCTCTCCTCATAGGACAATCCCCCATCCCAGGAATCAGTCTGATGAACCTTCGCGGCACTCCCTCTAAGGAAATTATATCTTTCCTCAGCTAAGGAGATCAAAACTGTACACAGTACTTCAGGTGTGGTTTCATCAAAGCCCTACATAATTGCAGCAAGACTTCCTTACTCTTATACTACAACCTCCTTGCCAGAAAGGCTAACATAACATACCGAAATCTCTCCGAATCCCAACAGTTACTAGCCTTTAACCTTATAAAAAATATTCCACTTTTCCATTCTTCCTACCAAAGTGGATAATTTCACACTTCCTTGCATTATACGGTACGATAGCATAGTGGTACATTATTGGACTAATGATCCAGAGACATGAGTTCACATCCCACCATGGCAGCTGGGGAATTTAAATTCAGCTAATTAAATAAATCTGGAATAAAAAGATATTCCAGTAATGGTGACCATGAAACTACCGGATTGTTGTAAAAACCCATCTGGTTCACTAATGTCCTTTAGGGAAGGAAATCTGCCGTCCTTATCCGGTCTGACCTTCATGTGACTCCAGACCCACAGCAATGTGGTTGACTCTTAACCGCTCTCTGAAATGGCCCAGCAAGCCTCACCACCACCTTCTCAAGGGCAATTAGGGATGGGTAATAAATGCTGGCCATGCCAGCGATGCCCACATCCCATAAACAAAAAAAATACTCTGCCTGCCAACTTCTTGCCCAATCACTTAACCTGTCTATATCTCCTGTCCTCTTCACAACTTACAATCCCACCTAGCTTTGTATTGTCAGCAAATTTGGATACATTATGCTTGTTAATCTCCTCTTAACCTTCTCTGCTCTAAGGAGAACAACGCCAGCTTCTCAAGTCTCTCCAGATAACTGAAGTCCCTCATCCCTGGTACCATTCTAGTAAATGTTTTCTGCATCCTCTTCAAAGCCTTCACATCCTCCCTAAAGTGTGATGCCCAGAATTGGACACAATACTCCAGCTGAGGCCTAACCAGTGTCTTATAAAGGTTTAACATAACTTCCTTGCTTTTGTACTCTATGCCTCTATTAATACAGCCAAGGAATCCGTATGTCTTTTAACAGCCTTCTCAACTTGTTTGGCCACTTTCAAAGATTTGTGTACATACACCCCCAAATCCCTGCACCCCTCTAAAATAGTACCATTTAGTTTATATTGCCTTTCCTCATCCTTCCTACCAAAATGTTCACTTCAGAATTCTCTGCATTAAATTTAATCTGCCATGTGTCTGCCCATTTTACCAGCCTGTCTGTGTCCCACTGAGGTCTGTTACTATCCTCCTCATTGTTTACTACATTTCTGAGTTTCATCTCATTTGCAGACTTTGTAATGATGCCCTGTATACCCAAGTCCAGGTCATGAATATATCTCAAAAAGAGCAGTGGTCCAAACCAACACTCCCACTATGCCTGGAGGCCCTGCACAGGCCATTCACTGGCTGAATGATTTCGCACGTGAAATTTTGAATGGGCTGCACAGCCCGTTAAAGGGACCGTGCACCCAAAAATAAAAATTAAGGGAAACATTGGTCCTAATACCAAACCCCGGGAGGACACCACTGTAAACTTCCCTCCAGTCTGAAAAACAACCGTTCACCACCACTCTCTGTTTTCTGTCCCTCAGACAATTTTGTATCTACGCTGCCACTGTCCCTTTAATCCCATGGGCTTTAATTTTGCGAACAAGTCTATTATGTGGTACTTTGTCAAACACCTTTTGAAAATCCATATCCAAGATATCAACTGCATTATCCTCATCAACCCTCCCTGTTACTTCGTCAAAGAACTCATTGAATCATAGAATTACAGCACAGAAGGAGGCCATTTGGCCTATTGAGCCCGTGCTGGCTCTCTGCAAGAGCACTTCAGCTAGTCCCACTGTAGTGTCCAAGTATCAATAATACATGGACTGCAGGAGAACAATAATAACAGGTATTTACTGAACAGAGGGTAACTTAAGACTGAAGTACAGAAGCCTGCTGTGGCTTTATATACAGGTGTGGTCACTGCCGGTACTGCAGTATAAAATCAGTTCTTCTCTTAAAGGTACATACACAACAATTCCTCCCCTTTTAGATAAACAGTACATAACATTCATTTAACAACTAAATAATAACTAATTACAATTACAATTTTCTCTGTACTATATACATCAACTGAAATAATCATTTATAAGTTCAGTCTTTGAGGAGGCTTCCTGATCCTGATTGGATAGCACCTTTCTCAAGTATCCTGTTCTTGCGGCGGAGTCGATTCTGGCTCATTGTCATTGGTTGGTTCGTCAGCTTCCAATACCACTGCTTCTGAGGTAGACGCAAACTGTACTTCGGGTTCATTACCAGGTGCACATGCTCGTGGTATGGGTTTGGCTTGTTCCTGTGACTCTAGAATCTGGTCAGCATGGCGTCTCACGATGCTCTCTCCAACGTCCACTGTGTACAATAGTGGTCCCTGCTGTGTGCATATCGTTCCTGGCTGCCATTTTTCTGTTCGGTAGTCACGGGCCAAGACTGGTTGCCCTATCTTGAAGCTCCTGGTTGGCTTCTCATTGATGTGCTGGAATTGCTTATCCTCAACATCTCGTCTTATGTTTGGTTTGAGCAAATCCAGGCGACATCTTAGCCTTCGGTTGAAGAACATTATGGCTGGAGCTTGGTTGGTGACACCATGTGTCGCATTCCGGTAAGCAAACAAGAAATTATCCACCTTGTGTTGTAGTGGTATGTCGTCGTTATACATCACCTTTATTGCCTTTTTAAAGGTCTGAACAAACCTCTCAGCCAATCAATTTGTGGCTGGATGATATGGGGCAGATGTGTAATGTTTCACCCCATTATTCCTCAGAATCCTCCAGAAATCCTCGGACACAAACTATGGCCCATTGTTGGAGCAAATCTGTTCTGGCAAGCCATTCCTGGCGAAGATGGTCCGTAGGACTGCAATAGTTTTCTCCGTGGTGGTGGAGGACATTTTGATGACCTCTGGCCATTTTGAATGGGCATCCACAGCGATTAGAAACATTGAGTCCATAAATGGACCAGCAAAATCAATGTGTACCCGTTGCCATGGAGATGAGGGCCACTCCCATGGGTGTAGCGGGGCCTGTGGTGGAGTGTTTTGGACCTTCTGGCATCCTGTGCATCTCTTGGTCATATCCTTGATTTCTTTATCGATTCCCGGCCACCACACAAACGCCCTGGCTAGGCTCTTCATTTTTACCCCTCCCAGATGACCCTCATGAAGCTCATTGAGCACTCTATCTCTCAACTTGGGTGGAATTACCACTTGGGATCCACACATCAAGGTCCCCCAGCACACTGACAGCTGTTCCCTCCTTGGCAAGAATGCTGGCAACAGTGAGTCGCCATGTGCTGGCCATCCCTTCACCGTCAAATCATAGACCCAAGAGAGTGTCAGGTCATTTTGGGTTTCCTTCTCTATACTTGAGTTTGTAACAGGTAGACATTCGACTATGGTCGCATGGAATATCTCAACAGAGTCCACTGCAGGTGCTTCCTCTACCGTAGGCAACGGTAGGCGCGACAGCCCATCAGCATTTCCATGCTGTTTCGTACCCTTGTACTCTATGTCGTACTGATGTGCCCCTAGAAAAAGTGACCATCTTTGCAGCCGTTGCGCCGTCATCACCGGAACGCCCTTCTTTGGGTTAAAAATGGAGACCAGGGGCTGATGATCAGTCAGTAGGGTGAATTTCTGCCCATGCAGATAGTAATTGAACTACTTCACCCCCCACACCAGGCTGAGGGCCTCCCTGTCAATCTGGGTGTAGTTACGCTCGGCTGAGGTTAATGAGCGCGACGCAAAGGCTATTGGCCTCCCTGAACCGTCAAGGAATTTGTGTGACAGCACCACTCCAATGCCGTAGGGAGACGCATCACATGCCAACCGAATCGGTAGTGTTGGATTGTAGTGGGCCAATACTTCTTTTGAAGTGATTAGGCATTTACATTTCTGAAAGGCACGCTTACACTCATCACTCCATTTCCATGTTACTCCAGTTTGCAGCAGGGCGTTCAGTGCGTGCAAAATTGTAGATAAATTCGGCAAGAACTTATGGTAGTACTTCACCAACCCGAGAAACGACCTCAGTTGCGACACATTTTCCGGTGCTGGAGCCTTGACTACAGCCTCAATCTTGTCTGGCGACTTATGCAACCCTTCCTCATCAATCATGTGGCCACAATACGAGATTTGTCTCCTGAAGAACTCGCATTTGGGGCAGTTGGCTCGTAGCCCATATTCCTGTAATCTAGTGAGCACCTGCTCCAGGTTGGCAAGGTGTTCACTGTCATTTTCGCCCGTAACCAGGATGTCGTCCAAATAACACTGGGTCACCGGGATCCCTTGCAGGACTTGTTCCATCGCCCTCTGCCAAATAGCCGGGGCTGATGCTACCCCGAATACCAGTCGATTGTACTGGTAAAGGCCTTTGTGAGTGTTTCACAGAAATCACAGAAACCCCACAGTGCAGATAGAGGCCATTTCGGCCCATCGAGCCTGCACCGACACATATCCCACCCGATCCCCGTAACCCCTACACCAACACATGTCCCACCCTATCCCCACGTATTTAATCCCCCTAACACTAAGTGTTTATCGTGAGGTATTTCCTAGATGCTTCTTCCACCTCTATTTGTAGATACGCTTGGGCCAGATCAATCTTCGTAAAGCGTTTCCCTCCAGTTAGTGAGGTGAAAATATCTTCTATCCGTGGAAGTGGATATTGTACTGTGTGCAGGACTGGGTTCACAGTTACCTTGAAGTCCCCACAGATGCGAACCTTCTTCGGCTCCCCAGGCTCAATGATTTCTTCATTACAGGAATGATGGGTGTGGCCCACTCGCTCCAGTCCACCTTGGACAGCACACCCGAACGCTCCAGACTCTCCAGCTCTGCTTCAACGGCTGGGCGGATCGCGTACGGTACCGGTCTGGCCGTAAAAAAATTTGGGTTTGCGTTATCTTCGATTTTTATCATTGCCGTTACTCCTTTTAGAGTCCCAAGTCCTTGTTGGAACACCTCTTTCGCGTCAGTTAGAATTTTTGACAGTCGTCCAGGTGTGACGTCATCATCCTTTTTGTCAGTCACAGTTAGCGCCTGAATGGAATGCCAATCCAATTGTATTTTTCGGATCCATTCACGTCCCAATAATGGTGGTCCTCCATCTTGTAGTATATATAGATACAGTTTCTGTGTTTCCTTGCTGTTGTATTTAACTGGCACCCTTATTTTTCCTCTGGGGTAGACTTTTTGCCCCGTGTATGTCTTCAATACAATGGATGTGTCCTTCAAGGGTATGTGTGAGAATAGCCGCTCATAGTCTCGTCGATTCAGGACAGTTAGGGCTGATCCTGTGTCCAATTCCATCTTTACTTGGGACCCTGCTATCATGAGGGTGACCCAAATGGTTTGGTGATCCTCCTTTGCGATCACATTGTATAACTTTAGACAACTTAGTCTCCTGCTCCCGGAGTCATTATCACTCTCCTGATCTTCCGAACTACTGTCTGTCATTTTTTTTTACTTTCTTCTACTTTTCCTTAGTAGTTCTTGTAGTGTTGGTTTTCTTTCCCGACCTGCAGACTCTTGCTATGTGTCCCATTTTCCCACATTGCCTGCATATTTTGTCCTTAAACCAGCAGTCCTTCTGATCATGGGTTGTTCTGCCGCAGCGATAGCACTTTTCTGCTCCATACGCCATTTCGTTAGCGCTGTATTCTTGTGGTTTCTGTTGTATTTCCGCAGCTCCCCGTGCTGCTGCTTCGTAGGATACTGCCACGCTGAAAGCCTGTTCTAGCGTCAGGTCCTTTTCCGAAAGTAGTCGTTTCTGGGTTCCTTCACTCTGGAGCCCGCAAACTTATCCCGTAAGGTGTCTGCCAGTCCTGCTCTGAACTGGCAGTGCTTCGATAACTTGCGTAGTTCCGTAAGATAGTCAGCATTGCTCTCATCTTTGTGCTGGTTTCTTTTATGGAACTTGAATCTTTCTGCTATCAGCAGCGGTGTAGGGTTTAGGTGTTCCTGTAAGATATTAACAATCTCTTCAAAACTTTTCTCCATTGGTTTAGCTGGGTAATTAAATTCCGCAATAGGCCGTACGTTCTCGCGCCCATCAAATTTAATAATACCAACGCCTTCTTTCCATCGGCCACCTCATTTGCCTTGCAGTACACTTCAATTCTTTCCACATACGTGGTCCAGTCTTCTACCTCGTTGTCGAAAGCAGTGATACTGCCACTCTTCGGCATCTTGGGTGATTTAAAATGGCGCGTCCCACGCTTTTTCTTCTTCCCCTTGCTGCCACGCTGCTCCTAGCGTTCTACAGGGTAATGGCAGTGACCCGCGGCTTCGGCGCATCTCACTTTTCCTTCCCCTCATTTTATTTTCTCTACGCTGCCCAGTTCTTGAGCACCGACCGCGCCCTGTGCGCTCCACCCTCTCTCGCTCTCTTTTCCTCCCGACGATGCTGCACGGCCCCTTTTGCAGAGCCGTTCGATCGAGCTCGAGCCCGCCACAGTCCGGAAGGGTCAGCGCACTACCTGCTACCAGCACGATTTGTTGGAACACCTTGACTGGGGAGCCAAGCCCAGCTCTTCACATCCTCCCCTGCAATTCTCCGAACTCCGATGGATCCTTGGGCGGTTGCCCGCGGTCGATGCCCGTTGCCCTGACTTCGACCTCCAAGAAGCTTCTTCTCAGGGAAAGATCCCCGTGAGGTGATGCAGTACTGCAGGTGAGTTCGAACCTGCTCATCGCCAGTGTAGTGTCTGAGTATCAATAATACACGGACTGCAGGAGAACAATAATAACAGGTATTTACTGAACAGAGGGTACTCTTTTATTTGGACCCAAAAAAAAAACAATTCGACTGTAAATAAACAAAAGTTCAACTAAAGCTTAACAAATCAAATTAAAATTTGGTTTTCCGTGTTGATGATGCACTCCAGTCCCCGCGGTGCCCACCGGTCGCGGAAATACTCAAGCACACCGGCGGACACCGCGTGCTCCATCTCCAGGGCCACCCGGGCGTGAACATGGCCACGGAAGAGATGCAGGCAATCCGGCTGGACGACCCCCTCGACCGCCCGCTGCCTGGACCAATTGATGGCTCTTTTAGCCAGGCCCAGGAGCAGGCCCACAAGGAGGTCCTCCAACCTGTCCGCTCCTCTCCGCACCGGGTGACCGTAGATCAAGAGCGTGGGACTGAAGTGCAACCAAAAATCGAGGAGCAGCCCCTTCAAGTAGTGAAAGAGGGGCTGCAACCTCTCATAATCCATATAAACGTGAAACACGGACTCCTCCAGGCCGCAAAAAATGCAGGCGGCCTGGGAGTCCGTGAACCTACTTAAAACCTTATTGCACGGGACCGCTCCATGCAACACCCTCCAGGCCAAGTCCCCGATGGAACAAGGGAGGACTCCCGCATAGAGAGCCCTCCATTGGGGACCTCCGCTACCGCCGGTCGTCAAAACGCCACGCCAAGGCGTGTCCGGACGGTAGACGAAGATGGCAAAGTGGAGAGTGTGCAGGAGCAGCCCGTACAGGAAACCCCTCCGCGCGGAATGAAAAGGCACGGAGGGTATTTCCTCGAGACGGCTCAAGTTGTGAGGCGCCGGTTCCCGAGGGGAGTTTCGGGGCCGGGCGCCGATGAGGAATTCCGTCCGAACGGGGGTAAGCTCGGACGGGATCGCCCCACGTGCTTGAGCCGCCTCGATACACCTAGTGGAGTCGGGGCCCAGTGCCGCTTTTACCGATTCGATGGTTTCGACCGCGAGCTGGACGTTGGCCCAGGACAGGCGCCGCGCCAGCTCCTCCGGCGCCATCCAGCCCGCTCCTCCACCATCGAGCAGGTCCCCGACTCTGGTCACCTTGCCAGCCACAGCCCTACCCTCCGCCAGCCGCCCGAACCCGTGTTTGTGGAGGTGCGGATTCCTGAGCAGCGGCTCCCGAAGGAGAGCCGCCGCTCCTGACGGGGGAAGAGCTCCGCCTGGAAGCGACGTAGTTCCAAACCCATAGTAGTTCCTGGTAGAAGACAGGCAGCTCCCGCAGGCCGGCACGCCTGCTGCCCACTTTCGCAAACAGGAGCTGCGTGTCGTAATTGAGGCCATGCAGCTGGCGGAAGAAAAACGTCGCCAGCGCACACCATCTCGGAGGATTCTCGACGTACAGGTATCTCTGCAGCGTCTGAAGACGGAAAGTCGCAGCCTGGGTGCGAAGGCACACCAGCGCCTGACCGCCCTCCCTAAGCGGGAGACACAGAACCGCGGCAGAGACCCAGTGCTTCCTTTTGTCCCAGAAGAAGTCGATGAGCTTCTTCTGAATCTTGGCGACAAACGCAGGAGGAGGGATCAAAGTGACCAACCGGTACCACAACATGGCGGCCACCAGCTGGTTTATGACCAGCGCTCGACCCCTGTAGGACAACACTCGGAGCAGTCCTGTCCAGCGTCCTAGGCGAGCGGTGACTTTGGCCTCCAGCTCTAGCCAGTTCGCCGGCCAAGCGTCCTCGGCAGGGCTAAGGTAGACTCCCAAATAGAGGAGGTGCGTGGTGCTCCAGGCGAAAGGCCTGAACTCCTCCGGCAGGGAGTCCACCCGCCACTGACCCACCAGGAGTCCGGAACATTTCTCCCAGTTGATCTTGGCGGAGGATGCGTCCGAGTAAATCTGCTGGCATTCCCGCATCCTCCGCAAGTCAGCGGGATCCGTGACCGTGAGGAGCACGTCATCGGCGTAAGCCGAGAGGACCACCTCCACGCCCGGCCCTTGCAGAGCCAGTCCCGTCAACCTCTTCCGCAAGAGGCGCAGGAAAGGCTCCACGCAAATGGCATATAACTGACCGGACATGGGGCATCCCTGACGCACCCCCCTCCCGAAGCGAAGGGGCGCCGTCAAGGACCCGTTAACTTTAATCAGACACTCCGCGGCGGCGTACAGAAGTCGGATCCGGGCGACGAAATGCGTCCCGAACCCGAATGCGCGCAGAGTCCCGAAGAGATACTCGTGATCCACCCTGTCGAACGCCTTCTCCTGATCCAGGGAAAGGAAGGCGACCGACAGACCAGTCCTCTGGGAGTGGTGGACCAGGTCCCGGACCAGATGGATGTTATCATGGATGGTCCGGCCCGGGACCGTGTAGGACTGGTCGGGGTGGATCATGTGGGCCAGCACGGTGCCAAGGCGAGCAGACATGGCCCTGGCAAAGATTTTATAGTCCGTGCTGAGGAGGGAGACCGGGCGCCAGTTCTTAAGGAGGCGGAGATCGCCCTTCTTAGGCAGCAGGACAATGACCGCCCTGCGCCAAGAGAGGGGCATCTCCCCGGTCGCCAAACTTTCCCCCAGGACCCGCGCATAGTCGCCCCCCAAGACGTCCCAGAACGCCCTGTGGAACTCCACGGTCAGCCCATCCAGCCCCGGGGACTTTCCCCTAGAGAGCTGGCGGAGGGCGCCGGTCAGCTCCGCCAGACTTAGCGGAGCGTCCAATTTTTCGGCGCCCTCCGGGCCAACCTTCGTCAGGTCCTCCCACAAAACTCTGCGCACATCCTCGCTGGACGGATCCGGAGAGAACAGAGCCCCGTAATAGGTGCGGGTCTCCACGCTGATTCCCTCCGGATCCGAGACCAGAGATCCGTCGTCGGCCAGCAGCCCCAAGAGCTGCTTACGGACCCCCCGTCTTTTTTCCAGCGAGTAGAAGAAGGGGGAGCCGCGGTCCAGGTCCCGCAGGAGCTGGATCCGCGACCTCACGTACGCACCTCGGGACCCGACGAGCTGCAGGTCCTTCAGCGCGCCCTTCTTCTCTTCGTACACCTTCCACAGGGCCGGGTCCTCGACGACCTGACCGAGACGGGACTCCAGGTCGAGCACCTCCTTCTCCAACTGCCCGACCCGGGCCTCCCGCCTCTTGGTCGACCCCTTCGCGTACTCCTGACAGAAGAGACGGATGTGAGCCTTGCCCACATCCCACCATAGCCTCAAGGAGGGGAAGCCCCCCTGCTTCCTTCTCCAGTCGGCCCAGAATCGACGAAACGAATCCCGGAACCGTGCGTCCTCCAGCAGCAGGTTGTTAAAATGCCAGTACACGGACCCCCCCGCGCGCGCAGCGGAGCGAGCTCCGCCCACACCAGGTGGTGGTCCGTGCATGGCACCGGCCGCATGGAAGCTGCCGGAATGCAGGAGACGAACGCCCGGGAAATGTAGAGGCGGTCGATTCTGGACCTTCCTCCCCCAGACCTCACGCTAGTGAAGGCGCTGGAGTCGGGGTGGAGATTTCGCCAGACGTCCACCAAGTTGAAGGACCCAACCAGGTCCCTCAACTTCTCCATCGCCGCCGGGCTTCGCGGGGGACCCGAACGGTCCCTCGCCTCGAGGGTGCAGTTAAAATCCCCCCCGAGGATGACGCACTCACCCACGTCGATGGAGCCCAAGAGAGCGGACACTTCTTCGAAGAAGCGCACTTGCTGCGCACTGGTCTGAGGGGCGTACACGTTCACTAGATGGAGCGGCACGCCCCCCAGGCGAACAGTGACCTGGAGCAAGCGGCCCGGCACGTGCTCCTTGAACCCCAAGATCTCCGGCTGAAAATGCGGGGCCAGCAAGATAGCCACCCCGCTGGAATTGTTGGAGAGGTGACTCATGCTGACCCCTCCTTGCCACTCCAGGAGCCACGTGGCTTCGTCTCCCGGAACGGTGTGGGTTTCTTGCAGGAAGCACACCGCATACTTCCCGTCCCGAAGGACCGAGAAGTTATTGAATCTGCGGCGCGCCTCCCTGCTGCCGTTGATGTTGAGGCTGGCTATGGTTATCTTCATGTCAGAAGCATAGTGCAACCTCTACCTACACCTAACGGGGCGAGGAAGCGCAGCCGCTGGTCCGCCGTCACTTCCTCAGCAGCCCAGTGAGAAACGTTGTGAGCCGACGCAGCTCGAGCGGGTTCACACCCTCGTCCGCGCCCAAGATCTTAACGGCGGCGCGGACGGAATCGATGAGCAGCGCCAGCTCCGACCACCTGTCGAGGGCCAGCCGGACCTTATTGCGCTGACCCAGGCACGTGGCCATAAAATCCCGGAGTTCCCTTACGGAAATGAGGGGAGACTCGGCAAGGGGCACGAGGTCATCCATCGCCACGTCGGCGCTGGAGTCCGAATCGTCCTCCGTGCCCATCACCGAGTCCCCATCCTCCTCCAGGGGGTCATCACCAGCGGCCGACCCATCCGTCGCGCAGTGCGAAGCGAACGACTCGGCCGCACCAGCCAGCCCCGCCTCCGCCCGGATCCCACCCCCAGGATCGGCGGCAGAGGATTTCTCCCTGGGCTCCTCTAGGGGTGCCGGGCCAGAAGACGGCGGCGGTTCAGAGCTCCCCTCCGCCTCAGATGCCGGAACGACCGGAGAAACCGGGGAGAGAACAATTTCCAGCTCCTCCAGTACGTCCGGCACCAGAGACGCAGCCAGGGGGCCATCCTCCTCCCCGCCACCAGCCTCCGACCCAGCGGACGGGGGTTTTGAATTAAAAGCTCTACCAGGACGAGCATCCCCTGGGAGACGTCCGGGTCGCATTGGGCAAGCTCATTATCCTCGAGCTCGCCCGACCCAGCCCCCAGGCTGCCCGACCCGGCGAGGGGTAACGACACCGATAAAAGGTCAACTTCAATTACTGCCGCGGGTTGTTCCGCAACCCCCCCCACGGGCAGGGTCTCATCCCCATCCCCGGGAGGCACGTGCTGGACAGACACATCTGCCTCAGCCTCCCGAGGGACAGGCGACCCCTGCCGATCGCTGGTGATGACGACAGCGCTGGGGGGGCGGGGGGGCGCAGTACCCGCGGCGGGCGACGACTCCCCCTGCTCAGAGGGACCTTCCTCCTCCCGGTCCTCCTCCTCATCCAGGGGGTTGCGCCTTCTTTTTAGCACGGAGGGAGCGAGGGAGACCTCCATGTCTGCAAAGGCCTCCTCCTCGACTCCCTCCGGCGGAGCAGGTTTGTCGGGTTCCTCGGGCCCGGGCCCGAGCCCGGCCGCAGGTATTGGCATTACCGCTGCGGCGGTTGCGGCCACAGGCTCGGGCACGGGGCCCCTCCCGCTCACATCTGCCCTGATCAACTCCGCGAGGAGCGCGGGTGTAAGGGGCTCAAGGGGCAAGGGCTCACCATCCACGGGGGGAGCTGCCCTAAGGTGCTTCTTTTTTCCCCGCGCCTTCTTTCCGGCCGGACACGCTCCCTCCCCCCCGCCGGAGGCCTTGGTGGCATCGGCCCCCGACGTCAACCGCGCATCAGACGTACTTGACGCGCGGGCAGATCCGGGGGGAAGGGCGGCGGCGCCAGCCTCGGCCGCACGAGATGATCCGGCGGCCTTGGAGGCAGGGCAGTTCCTCCTGATGTGCCCCACCTCCCTGCAGGCATGGCACCTCACACCGTCCGACGTCCAAAAGGCGCGGTAGGCGGTCCCCTCGTGGAGGACGACGAACGCCCCTTCAGTGTCCTCCTCCCGCGCCAGCTGGATAAACAGCTGGCGCCGGAAGGAGAAGACGTGGCGAAGGCTGGCCTCCCGGAAGCCGAGCGGGATGGGCGTGATCCCCGACCTCACCTCCCCAAGTTGTCGCAAATGGGGAAGGAGGAGCTCACCAGGAACATAGGGCGGGACGTTGGAAATAATGATCCTCTGCGCGGTGGCCTCGAGAGGATCCACCGGCAGGAAGGTCCCACCCACGGTGAGCCCCTTGGCGACAGCCAGGGACACCGCCCGCTCCGACCCCAGGAAGAACACAGCCTTCCCATACATTTTCGAGGCCGCGACGATGGCTGAGGGGCTGACAACCCCAGCCATGGCCTTGACGCAGGCCTCGATGGTCATAGTGGGGTGAGTGTAGCTCTTCACCCCAAGCTTTTTTGTTATTAATCGAAAAGGTGATGGGGCAGCAGGAACAGCGGGAGCAGCTGTGGCTGTGGCTACCACTCTCGCATAGGTCCCGGCTGGCCCCGCCACCGGCGAAGATGCAGTCGCCATTCTGGGGTGCTTTTTTTAAGGGCTACACTCACCCCAAGTCACAGGCCTGAAGGTGTTAATGGCCTCGGTGTATATATATATATTTTTGTCCTCTATTGAGCAGAGGGAGCTGATTAAAATGAGGACACACCTCTCTCCTTATTGATTTAAATTGGGAGAGGAGCCCTCGCCCCTCTGCTCAATTGGCAATTAATAAAATAGATGAAACTAAGGTGCCTTAGAAAGACAGGCAGAGAGAGACAAAGAGAGAGAGAGAGGTGGGGGGGTGGGAAGGAGGGAGGCCGCAAAGGGCAGTGTTGCCACTCAGGATGGTGGGTGGGTGTAGGCAGGGTTGCACTCTCCGATGGAAAAAGTCTTTGGTGGTGGTGGTCTTCTGGCAGGGGGAGAAGACGTCTTCACCTGGGAAAGCTGGAGAAGCCCAGGCTTAGTCCTGCAACAGGTCTTAACGATGTAATTAAATTAAATTAAGGACTTCACCTTGGGCAGCTCCAAGCTCTCCCAGGGCAGGCAATAGAAGGGATGCTAATTAGTGGTGTGTGTGGCCTAGCTTTTAACAAGAGCACAGACACACACACACACACTACACCCCTTGATGATCCGGCCTTGCTTCTTCTTTTCTCCCCCCACCTAAAATACAAAGTCTTGGGAGAGTGCCCCAAATAACACCCACCTGTAGATGTTCCGGATGAAGTTTTCTTCCCTCCTTTCAAGCAGTTGGTTTCTCTCCCCTCTCTCCCTCTCCTGAAGTGGAGGCCAATTTGGGGAGGCAGTGATAGAAAGGCCTCTCCCCTGGTTGATGTTGATGTAGGCCTCCTTTCTCCTTCTCCTCCTCTGTCCTCTCTCTCCAGGCACCTCAGTTGATGTAATGATGGTGGAGTTGGTGGTGGTGGTCCAACGTTCTCCTCCTCTTCCTGGTCAGGGGACCACCACTTTAATCCACTCTCCAAAGTCTGGCTGCTCCCTCTGCTCGTGCTTGCAGCTGAACAGAGGGTACTCTTTTATTTGGACCCAAAAAAAAACAATTCGACTGTAAATAAACAAAAGTTCAACTAAAGCTTAACAAATCAAATTAAAATTTGGTTATCCGTGTTGATGATGCACTCCAGTCCCCGCGGCGCCCACCGGTCGCGGAAATACTCAAGCGCACCAGCGGACACCGCGTGCTCCATCTCCAGGGCCACCCGGGCGCGAACATGGCCGCGGAAGAGATGCAGGCAATCCGGCTGGACGACCCCCTCGACCGCCCGCTGCCTGGACCAATTGATGGCTCTTTTAGCCAGGCCCAGGAGCAGGCCCACAAGGAGGTCCTCCAACCTGTCCGCTCCCCTCCGCACCGGGTGACCATAGATCAAGAGCGTGGGACTGAAGTGCAACCAAAAATCGAGGAGCAGCCCCTTCAAGTAGTGAAAGAGGGGCTGCAACCTCTCACAATCCATATAAACGTGAAACACGGACTCCTCCAGGCCGCAAAAAATGCAGGCGGCCTGGGAGTCCGTGAACCTACTTAAAACCTTATTGCACGGGACCGCTCCATGCAACACCCTCCAGGCCAAGTCCCCGATGGAACAAGGGAGGACTCCCGCATAGAGAGCCCTCCATTGGGGACCTCCGCTACCGCCGGTCGGCAAAACGCCACGCCAAGGCGTGTCCGGACGGTAGACGAAGATGGCAAAGTGGAGAGTGTGCAGGAGCAGCCCGTACAGGAAACCCCTCCGCGCGGAATGAAAAGGCACGGAGGGTATTTCCTCGAGACGGCTCAAGTTGTGAGGCGCCGGTTCCCGAGGGGAGTTTCGGGGCCGGGCGCCGATGAGGAATTCCGTCCGAACGGGGGTAAGCTCGGACGGGATCGCCCCATGTGCTTGAGCCGCCTCGATACACCTAGTGGAGTCGGGGCCCAGTGCCGCTTTTACCGATTCGATGGTTTCGACCGCGAGCTGGACGTTGGCCCAGGACAGGCGCCGCGCCAGCTCCTCCGGCGCCATCCAGCCCGCTCCTCCGCCATCGAGCAGGTCCCCGACTCTGGTCACCTTGCCAGCCACAGCCCTACCCTCCGCCAGCCGCCCGAACCCGTGTTCGTGGAGGTGCGGATTCCTGAGCAGCGGCTCCCGAAGGAGAGCCGCCGCTCCTGACGGGGGAGAGCTCCGCCTGGAAGCGACGTAGTTCCAAACCCATAGTAGTTCCTGGTAGAAGACAGGCAGCTCCCGCAGGCCGGCACGCCTGCCGCCCACTTTCGCAAACAGGAGCTGCGTGTCGTAATTGAGGCCATGCAGCTGGCGGAAGAAAAACGTCGCCAGCGCACACCATCTCGGAGGATTCTCGACGTACAGGTATCTCTGCAGCGTCTGAAGACGGAAAGTCGCAGCCTGGGTGCGAAGGCACACCAGCGCCTGACCGCCCTCCCTAAGCGGGAGACACAGAACCGCGGCAGAGACCCAGTGCTTCCTTTTGTCCCAGAAGAAGTCGATGAGCTTCTTCTGAATCTTGGCGACAAACGCAGGGGGAGGGATCAAAGTGACCAACCGGTACCACAACATGGCGGCCACCAGCTGGTTTATGACCAGCGCTCGACCCCTGTAGGACAACACTCGGAGCAGTCCTGTCCAGCGTCCTAGGCGAGCGGTGACTTTGGCCTCCAGCTCTTGCCAGTTCGCCGGCCAAGCGTCCTCGGCAGGGCTAAGGTAGACTCCCAAATAGAGGAGGTGCGTGGTGCTCCAGGCGAAAGGCCTGAACTCCTCCGGCAGGGAGTCCACCCGCCACTGACCCACCAGGAGTCCGGAACATTTCTCCCAGTTGATCTTGGCGGAGGATGCGTCCGAGTAAATCTGCTGGCATTCCCGCATCCTCCGCAAGTCAGCGGGATCCGTGACCGTGAGGAGCACGTCATCGGCGTAAGCCGAGAGGACCACCTCCACGCCCGGCCCTTGCAGAGCCAGTCCCGTCAACCTCTTCCGCAAGAGGCGCAGGAAAGGCTCCACGCAAATGGCATATAACTGACCGGACATGGGGCATCCCTGACGCACCCCCCTCCCGAAGCGAAGGGGCGCCGTCAAGGACCCGTTAACTTTAATCAGACACTCCGCGGCGGCGTACAGAAGTCGGATCCGGGCGACGAAATGCGTCCCGAACCCGAATGCGCGCAGAGTCCCGAAGAGATACTCGTGATCCACCCTGTCGAACGCCTTCTCCTGATCCAGGGAAAGGAAGGCGACCGACAGACCAGCCCTCTGGGAGTGGTGGACCAGGTCCCGGACCAGATGGATGTTATCGTGGATGGTCCGGCCCGGGACCGTGTAGGACTGGTCGGGGTGGATCATGTGGGCCAGCACGGTGCCAAGGCGAGCAGACATGGCCCTGGCAAAGATTTTATAGTCCGTGCTGAGGAGGGAGACCGGGCGCCAGATCTTAAGGAGGCGGAGATCGCCCTTCTTAGGCAGCAGGACAATGACCGCCCTGCGCCAAGAGAGGGGCATCTCCCCGGTCGCCAAACTTTCCCCCAGGACCCGCGCGTAGTCGCCCCCCAAGACGTCCCAGAACGCCCTGTGGAACTCCACGGTCAGCCCGTCCAGCCCCGGGGACTTTCCCCTAGAGAGCTGGCGGAGGGCGCCGGTCAGCTCCGCCAGACTTAGCGGAGCGTCCAATTTTTCGGCGCCCTCCGGGCCAACCTTAGTCAGGTCCTCCCACAAAACTTTGCGCGCATCCTCGCTGGACGGATCCGGAGAGAACAGAGCCCCGTAATAGGCGCGGGTCTCCGCGCTGATTCCCTCCGGATCCGAGACCAGAGATCCGTCGTCGGCCAGCAGCCCCAAGAGCTGCTTACGGACCCCCCGTCTTTTTTCCAGCGAGTAGAAGAAGGGGGAGCCACGGTCCAGGTCCCGCAGGAGCTGGATCCGCGACCTCACGTACGCGCCTCGGGACCCGACGAGCTGCAGGTCCTTCAGCGCGCCCTTCTTCTCTTCGTACACCTTCCGCAGGGCCGGGTCCTCGACGACCTGACCGAGACGGGACTCCAGGTCGAGCACCTCCTTCTCCAACCGCCCGACCCGGGCCTCCCGCCTCTTGGTCGACCCCTTCGCGTACTCCTGACAGAAGAGACGGATGTGAGCCTTGCCCACATCCCACCATAGCCTCAAGGAGGGGAAGCCCCCCTGCTTCCTTCTCCAGTCGGCCCAGAATCGACGAAACGAATCCCGGAACCGTGCGTCCTCCAGCAGCAGGTTGTTAAAATGCCAGTACACGGACCCCCCCCGCGCGCGCAGCGGAGCGAGCTCCGCCCACACCAGGTGGTGGTCCGTGCACGGCACCGGCCGCATGGAAGCTGCCGGAACGCAGGAGACGAACGCCCGGGAAATGTAGAGGCGGTCGATTCTGGACCTTCCTCCCCCAGACCTCACGCTAGTGAAGGCGCTGGAGTCGGGGTGGAGATTTCGCCAGACGTCCACCAAGTCGAAGGACCCAACCAGGTCCCTCAACTTCTCCATCGCCGCCGGGCTTCGCGGGGGACCCGAACGGTCCCTCGCCTCGAGGGTGCAGTTAAAATCCCCCCCGAGGATGACGCACTCGCCCACGTCGATGGAGCCCAAGAGAGCGGACACTTCTTCGAAGAAGCGCACTTGCTGCGCACTGGTCTGAGGGGCGTACACGTTCACTAGATGGAGCGGCACGCCCCCCAGGCGAACAGTGACATGGAGCAAGCGGCCCGGCACGTGCTCCTTGACCCCCAAGATCTCCGGCTGAAAATGCGGGGCCAGCAAGATAGCCACCCCGCTGGAATTGTTGGAGAGGTGACTCATGCTGACCCCTCCTTGCCACTCCAGGAGCCACGTGGCTTCGTCTCCCGGAACGGTGTGGGTTTCTTGCAGGAAGCACACCGCATACTTCCCGTCCCGAAGGACCGAGAAGTTATTGAATCTGCGGCGCGCCTCCCTGCTGCCGTTGATGTTGAGGCTGGCTATGGTTATCTTCATGTCAGAAGCATAGTGCAACCTCTACCTACACCTAACGGGGCGAGGAAGCGCAGCCGCTGGTCCGCCGCCACTTCCTCAGCAGCCCAGTGAGAAACGTTGTGAGCCGACGCAGCTCGAGCGGGTTCACACCCTCGTCCGCGCCCAAGATCTTAACGGCGGCGCGGACGGAATCGATGAGCAGCGCCAGCTCCGACCACCTGTCGAGGGCCAGCCGGACCTTATTGCGCTGACCCAGGCACGTGGCCATAAAATCCCGGAGTTCCCTTACGGAAATGAGGGGAGACTCGGCAAGGGGCACGAGGTCATCCATCGCCACGTCGGCGCTGGAGTCCGAATCGTCCTCCGTGCCCATCACCGAGTCCCCATCCTCCTCCAGGGGGTCGTCACCAGCGGCCGACCCGTCCGCCGCGCAGTGCGAAGCGAACGACTCGGCCGCGCCAGCCAGCCCCGCCTCCGCCCGGATCCCACCCCCAGGATCGGCGGCAGAGGATTTCTCCCTGGGCTCCTCTAGGGATGCCGGGCCAGAAGACGGCGGCGGTTCAGAGCTCCCCTCCGCCTCAGATGCCGGAACGACCGGAGAAACCGGGGAGAGAACAATTTCCAGCTCCTCCAGTACGTCCGGCACCAGAGACGCAGCCAGGGGGCCATCCTCCTCCCCGCCACCAACCTCCGACCCAGCGGACGGGGGGTTTTGAATTAAAAGCTCTACCAGGACGAGCATCCCCTGGGAGACGTCCGGGTCGCATTGGGCGAGCTCATTATCCTCGAGCTCGCCCGACCCAGCCCCCAGGCTGCCCGACCCGGCGAGGGGTAACGACACCGATAAAAGGTCAACTTCAATTACTGCCGCGGGTTGTTCCGCAACCCCCCCCACGGGCAGGGTCTCATCCCCATCCCCGGGAGGCACGTGCTGGACAGACACATCTGCCTCAGCCTCCCGAGGGACAGGCGACCCCTGCCGATCGCTGGTGATGACGACAGCGCTGGGGGGGCGGGGGGGCGCAGTACCTGCGGCGGGCGACGACTCCCCCTGCTCGGAGGGACCTTCCTCCTCCCGGTCCTCCTCCTCATCCAGGGGGTCGCGCCTTCTTTTTAGCACGGAGGGAGCGAGGGAGACCTCCATGTCTGCAAAGGCCTCCTCCTCGACTCCCTCCGGCGGAGCAGGTTTGTCGGGTTCCTCGGGCCCGAGCCCGGCCGCAGGTATTGGCATTACCGCTGCGGCGGTTGCGGCCACAGGCTCGGGCACGGGGCCCCTCCCGCTCACATCTGCCCTGATCAACTCCGCGAGGAGCGCGGGTGTAAGGGGCTCAAGGGGCAAGGGCTCACCATCCACGGGGGGGCCTGCCCCAAGGTGCTTCTTTTTTCCCCGCGCCTTCTTTCCGGCCGGACATGCTCCCTCCCCCCCGCCGGAGGCCTTGGTGGCATCGGCCCCCGACGTCAACCGCGCATCAGACGTACTTGACGCGCGGGCAGATCCGGGGGGAAGGGCGGCGGCGGCGGCGCCAGCCTCGGCCGCACGAGATGATCCGGCGGCCTTGGAGGCAGGGCAGTTCCTCCTGATGTGCCCCACCTCCCTGCAGGCATGGCACCTCACACCGTCCGACGTCCAAAAGGCGCGGTAGGCGGTCCCCTCGTGGAGGACGACGAACGCCCCTTCAGTGTCCTCCTCCCGTGCCAGCTGGATAAACAGCTGGCGCCGGAAGGAGAAGACGTGGCGAAGGCTGGCCTCCCGGAAGCCGAGCGGGATGGGCGTGATCCCCGACCTCACCTCCCCAAGTTGTCGCAAATGGGGAAGGAGGAGCTCACCAGGAACATAGGGCGGGACGTTGGAAATAATGATCCTCTGCGCGGTGGCCTCGAGAGGATCCACCGGCAGGAAGGTCCCGCCCACGGTGAGCCCCTTGGCGACAGCCAGGGACACCGCCCGCTCCGACCCCAGGAAGAACACAGCCTTCCCATACATTTTCGAGGCCGCGACGATGGCTGAGGGGCCGACAACCCCAGCCATGGCCTTGACGCAGGCCTCGATGGTCATAGTGGGGTGAGTGTAGCTCTTCACCCCAAGCTTTTTCGTTATTAATCGAAAAGGTGACGGGGCAGCAGGAACAGCGGGAGCAGCTGTGGCTGTGGCTACCACTCTCGCATAGGTCCCGGCTGGCCCCGCCACCGGCGAAGATGCAGTCGCCATTCTGGGGTGCTTTTTTTAAGGGCTACACTCACCCCAAGTCACAGGCCTGAAGGTGTTAATGGCCTCGGTGTATATATATATTTTTTTTTTGTCCTCTATTGAGCAGAGGGAGCTGATTAAAATGAGGACACACCTCTCTCCTTATTGATTTAAATTGGGAGAGGAGCCCTCGCCCCTCTGCTCAATTGGCAATTAATAAAATAGATGAAACTAAGGTGCCTTAGAAAGACAGGCAGAGAGAGACAAAGAGAGAGAGAGAGGTGGGGGGGTGGGAAGGAGGGAGGCCGCAAAGGGCAGTGTTGCCACTCAGGATGGTGGGTGGGTGTAGGCAGGGTTGCACTCTCCGATGGAAAAAGTCTTTGGTGATGGTGGTCTTCTGGCAGGGGGAGAAGACGTCTTCACCTGGAAAAGCTGGAGAAGCCCAGGCTTAGTCCTGCAACAGGTCTTAACGATGTAATTAAATTAAATTAAGGACTTCACCTTGGGCAGCTCCAAGCTCTCCCAGGGCAGGCAATAGAAGGGATGCTAATTAGTGGTGTGTGTGGCCTAGCTTTTAACAAGAGCACACACACACACTACACCCCTTGATGATCCGGCCTTGCTTCTTCTTTTCTCCCCCCACCTAAAATACAAAGTCTTGGGAGAGTGCCCCAAATAACACCCACCTGTAGATGTTCCGGATGAAGTTTTCTTCCCTCCTTTCAAGCAGTTGGTTTCTCTCCCCTCTCTCCCTCTCCTGAAGTGGAGGCCAAATTGGGGAGGCAGTGATGGAAAGGCCTCTCCCCTGGTTGATGTTGATGTAGGCCTCCTTTCTCCTTTTCCTCCTCTGTCCTCTCTCTCCAGGCACCTCAGTTGATGTAATGATGGTGGAGTTGGTGGTGGTGGTCCAACGTTCTCCTCCTCTTCCTGGTCAGGGGACCACCACTTTAATCCACTCTCCAAAGTCTGGCTGCTCCCTCTGCTCGTGCTTGCAGCTGAACAGAGGGTACTCTTTTATTTGGACCCAAAAAAAACCAATTCGACTGTAAATAAACAAAAGTTCAACGAAAGCTTAACAAATCAAATTAAAATTTGGTTATCCGTGTTGATGATGCACTCCAGTCCCCGCGGCGCCCACCGGTCGCGGAAATACTCAAGCGCACCGGCGGACACCGCGTGCTCCATCTCCAGGGCCACCCGGGCGCGAACATGGCCGCGGAAGAGATGCAGGCAATCCGGCTGGACGACCCCCTCGACCGCCCGCTGCCTGGACCAATTGATGGCTCTTTTAGCCAGGCCCAGGAGCAGGCCCACAAGGAGGTCCTCCAACCTGTCCGCTCCCCTCCGCACCGGGTGACCGTAGATCAAGAGCGTGGGACTGAAGTGCAACCAAAAATCGAGGAGCAGCCCCTTCAAGTAGTGAAAGAGGGGCTGCAACCTCTCACAATCCATATAAACGTGAAACACGGACTCCTCCAGGCCGCAAAAAATGCAGGCGGCCTGGGAGTCCGTGAACCTACTTAAAACCTTATTGCATGGGACCGCTCCGTGCAACACCCTCCAGGCCAAGTCCCCGATGGAACAAGGGAGGACTCCCGCATAGAGAGCCCTCCATTGGGGACCTCCGCTACCGCCGGTCGGCAAAACGCCACGCCAAGGCGTGTCCGGACGGTAGACGAAGATGGCAAAGTGGAGAGTGTGCAGGAGCAGCCCGTACAGGAAACCCCTCCGCGCGGAATGAAAAGGCACGGAGGGTATTTCCTCGAGACGGCTCAAGTTGTGAGGCGCCGGTTCCCGAGGGGAGTTTCGGGGCCGGGCGCCGATGAGGAATTCCGTCCGAACGGGGGTAAGCTCGGACGGGATCGCCCCACATGCTTGAGCCGCCTCGATACACCTAGTGGAGTCGGGGCCCAGTGCCGCTTTTACCGATTCGATGGTTTCGACCGCGAGCCGGACGTTGGCCCAGGACAGGCGCCGCGCCAGCTCCTCCGGCGCCATCCAGCCCGCTCCTCCGCCATCGAGCAGGTCCCCGACTCTGGTCACCTTGCCAGCCACAGCCCTACCCTCCGCCAGCCGCCCGAACCCGTGTTCGTGGAGGTGCGGATTCCTGAGCAGCGGCTCCCGAAGGAGAGCCGCCGCTCCTGACGGGGGAGAGCTCCGCCTGGAAGCGACGTAGTTCCAAACCCATAGTAGTTCCTGGTAGAAGACAGGCAGCTCCCGCAGGCCGGCACGCCTGCTGCCCACTTTCGCAAACAGGAGCTGCGTGTCGTAATTGAGGCCATGCAGCTGGCGGAAGAAAAACGTCGCCAGCGCACACCATCTCGGAGGATTCTCGACGTACAGGTATCTCTGCAGCGTCTGAAGACGGAAAGTCGCAGCCTGGGTGCGAAGGCACACCAGCGCCTGACCGCCCTCCCTAAGCGGGAGACACAGAACCGCGGCAGAGACCCAGTGCTTCCTTTTGTCCCAGAAGAAGTCGATGAGCTTCTTCTGAATCTTGGCGACAAACGCAGGGGGAGGGATCAAAGTGACCAACCGGTACCACAACATGGCGGCCACCAGCTGGTTTATGACCAGCGCTCGACCCCTGTAGGACAACACTCGGAGCAGTCCTGTCCAGCGTCCTAGGCGAGCGGTGACTTTGGCCTCCAGCTCTTGCCAGTTCGCCGGCCAAGCGTCCTCGGCAGGGCTAAGGTAGACTCCCAAATAGAGGAGGTGCGTGGTGCTCCAGGCGAAAGGCCTGAACTCCTCCGGCAGGGAGTCCACCCGCCACTGACCCACCAGGAGTCCGGAACATTTCTCCCAGTTGATCTTGGCGGAGGATGCGTCCGAGTAAATCTGCTGGCATTCCCGCATCCTCCGCAAGTCAGCGGGATCCGTGACCGTGAGGAGCATGTCATCGGCGTAAGCCGAGAGGACCACCTCCACGCCCGGCCCTTGCAGAGCCAGTCCCGTCAACCTCTTCCGCAAGAGGCGCAGGAAAGGCTCCACGCAAATGGCATATAACTGGCCGGACATGGGGCATCCCTGACGCACCCCCCTCCCGAAGCGAAGGGGCGCCGTCAAGGACCCGTTAACTTTAATCAGACACTCCGCGGCGGCGTACAGAAGTCGGATCCGGGCGACGAAATGCGTCCCGAACCCGAATGCGCGCAGAGTCCCGAAGAGATACTCGTGATCCACCCTGTCGAACGCCTTCTCCTGATCCAGGGAAAGGAAGGCGACCGACAGACCAGCCCTCTGGGAGTGGTGGACCAGGTCCCGGACCAGATGGATGTTATCGTGGATGGTCCGGCCCGGGACCGTGTAGGACTGGTCGGGGTGGATCATGTGGGCCAGCACGGTGCCAAGGCGAGCAGACATGGCCCTGGCAAAGATTTTATAGTCCGTGCTGAGGAGGGAGACCGGGCGCCAGTTCTTAAGGAGGCGGAGATCGCCCTTCTTAGGCAGCAGGACAATGACCGCCCTGCGCCAAGAGAGGGGCATCTCCCCGGTCGCCAAACTTTCCCCCAGGACCCGCGCGTAGTCGCCCCCCAAGACGTCCCAGAACGCCCTGTGGAACTCCACGGTCAGCCCGTCCAGCCCCGGGGACTTTCCCCTAGAGAGCTGGCGGAGGGCGCCGGTCAGCTCCGCCAGACTTAGCGGAGCGTCCAATTTTTCGGCGCCCTCCGGGCCAACCTTCGGCAGGTCCTCCCACAAAACTCTGCGCGCATCCTCGCTGGACGGATCCGGAGAGAACAGAGCCCCGTAATAGGCGCGGGTCTCCGCGCTGATTCCCTCCGGATCCGAGACCAGAGATCCGTCGTCGGCCAGCAGCCCCAAGAGCTGCTTACGGACCCCCCGTCTTTTTTCCAGCGAGTAGAAGAAGGGGGAGCCGCGGTCCAGGTCCCGCAGGAGCTGGATCCGCGACCTCACGTACGCGCCTCGGGACCCTACGAGCTGCAGGTCCTTCAGCGCGCCCTTCTTCTCTTCGTACACCTTCCGCAGGGCCGGGTCCTCGACGACCTGACCGAGACGGGACTCCAGGTCGAGCACCTCCTTCTCCAACCGCCCGACCCGGGCCTCCCGCCTCTTGGTCGACCCCTTCGTGTACTCCTGACAGAAGAGACGGATGTGAGCCTTGCCCACATCCCACCATAGCCTCAAGGAGGGGAAGCCCCCCTGCTTCCTTCTCCAGTCGGCCCAGAATCGACGAAACGAATCCCGGAACCGTGCGTCCTCCAGCAGCAGGTTGTTAAAATGCCAGTACACGGACCCCCCCCGCGCGCGCAGTGGAGCGAGCTCCGCCCACACCAGGTGGTGGTCCGTGCACGGCACCGGCCGCATGGAAGCTGCCGGAACGCAGGAGACGAACGCCCGGGAAATGTAGAGGCGGTCGATTCTGGACCTTCCTCCCCCAGACCTCACGCTAGTGAAGGCGCTGGAGTCGGGGTGGAGATTTCGCCAGACGTCCACCAAGTCGAAGGACCCAACCAGGTCCCTCAACTTCTCCATCGCCGCCGGGCTTCGCGGGGGACCCGAACGGTCCCTCGCCTCGAGGGTGCAGTTAAAATCCCCCCCGAGGATGACGCACTCGCCCACGTCGATGGAGCCCAAGAGAGCGGACACTTCTTCGAAGAAGCGCACTTGCTGCGCACTGGTCTGAGGGGCGTACACGTTCACTAGATGGAGCGGCACGCCCCCCAGGCGAACAGTGACATGGAGCAAGCGGCCCGGCACGTGCTCCTTGACCCCCAAGATCTCCGACTGAAAATGCGGGGCCAGCAAGATAGCCACCCCGCTGGAATTGTTGGAGAGGTGACTCATGCTGACCCCTCCTTGCCACTCCAGGAGCCACGTGGCTTCGTCTCCCGGAACGGTGTGGGTTTCTTGCAGGAAGCACACCGCATACTTCCCGTCCCGAAGGACCGAGAAGTTATTGAATCTGCGGCGCGCCTCCCTGCTGCCGTTGATGTTGAGGCTGGCTATGGTTATCTTCATGTCAGAAGCATAGTGCAACCTCTACCTACACCTAACGGGGCGAGGAAGCGCAGCCGCTGGTCCGCCGCCACTTCCTCAGCAGCCCAGTGAGAAACGTTGTGAGCCGACGCAGCTCGAGCGGGTTCACACCCTCGTCCGCGCCCAAGATCTTAACGGCGGCGCGGACGGAATCGATGAGCAGCGCCAGCTCCGACCACCTGTCGAGGGCCAGCCGGACCTTATTGCGCTGACCCAGGCACGTGGCCATAAAATCCCGGAGTTCCCTTACGGAAATGAGGGGAGACTTGGCAAGGGGCACGAGGTCATCCATCGCCACGTCGGCGCTGGAGTCCGAATCGTCCTCCGTGCCCATCACCGAGTCCCCATCCTCCTCCAGGGGGTCGTCACCAGCGGCCGACCCGTCCGCCGCGCAGTGCGAAGCGAACGACTCGGCCGCGCCAGCCAGCCCCGCCTCCGCCCGGATCCCACCCCCAGGATCGGCAGCAGAGGATTTCTCCCTGGGCTCCTCTAGGGGTGCCGGGCCAGAAGACGGCGGCGGTTCAGAGCTCCCCTCCGCCTCAGACGCCGGAACGACCGGAGAAACCGGGGAGAGAACAATTTCCAGCTCCTCCAGTACGTCCGGCACCAGAGACGCAGCCAGGGGGCCATCCTCCTCCCCGCCACCAACCTCCGACCCAGCGGACGGGGGGTTTTGAATTAAAAGCTCTACCAGGACGAGCATCCCCTGGGAGACGTCCGGGTCGCATTGGGCGAGCTCATTATCCTCGAGCTCGCCCGACCCAACCCCCAGGCTGCCCGACCCGGCGAGGGGTAACGACACCGATAAAAGGTCAACTTCAATTACTGCCGCGGGTTGTTCCGCAACCCCCCCCACGGGCAGGGTCTCATCCCCATCCCCGGGAGGCACGTGCTGGACAGACACATCTGCCTCAGCCTCCCGAGGGACAGGCGACCCCTGCCGATCGCTGGTGATGACGACAGCGCTGGGGGGGCGGGGGGGGCGCAGTACCCGCGGCGGGCGACGACTCCCCCTGCTCGGAGGGACCTTCCTCCTCCCGGTCCTCCTCCTCATCCAGGGGGTCGCGCCTTCTTTTTAGCACGGAGGGAGCGAGGGAGACCTCCATGTCTGCAAAGGCCTCCTCCTCGACTCCCTCCGGCGGAGCAGGTTTGTCGGGTTCCTCGGGCCCGAGCCCGGCCGCAGGTATTGGCATTACCGCTGCGGCGGTTGCGGCCACAGGCTCGGGCACGGGGCCCCTCCCGCTCACATCTGCCCTGATCAACTCCGCGAGGAGCGCGGGTGTAAGGGGCTCAAGGGGCAAGGGCTCACCATCCACGGAGGGACCTGCCCTAAGGTGCTTCTTTTTTCCCCGCGCCTTCTTTCCGGCCGGACACGCTCCCTCCCCCCCGCCGGAGGCCTTGGTGGCATCGGCCCCCGACGTCAACCGCGCATCAGACGTACTTGACGCGCGGGCAGATCCGGGGGGAAGGGCGGCGGCGCCAGCCTCGGCCGCACGAGATGATCCGGCGGCCTTGGAGGCAGGGCAGTTCCTCCTGATGTGCCCCACCTCCCTGCAGGCATGGCACCTCACACCGTCCGACGTCCAAAAGGCGCGGTAGGCGGTCCCCTCGTGGAGGACGACGAACGCCCCTTCAGTGTCCTCCTCCCGCGCCAGCTGGATAAACAGCTGGCGCCGGAAGGAGAAGACGTGGCGAAGGCTGGCCTCCCGGAAGCCGAGCGGGATGGGCGTGATCCCCGACCTCACCTCCCCAAGTTGTCGCAAATGGGGAAGGAGGAGCTCACCAGGAACATAGGGCGGGACGTTGGAAATAATGATCCTCTGCGCGGTGGCCTCGAGAGGATCCACCGGCAGGAAGGTCCCACCCACGGTGAGCCCCTTGGCGACAGCCAGGGACACCGCCCGCTCCGACCCCAGGAAGAACACAGCCTTCCCATACATTTTCGAGGCCGCGACGATGGCTGAGGGGCCGACAACCCCAGCCATGGCCTTGACGCAGGCCTCGATGGTCATAGTGGGGTGAGTGTAGCTCTTCACCCCAAGCTTTTTTGTTATTAATCGAAAAGGTGATGGGGCAGCAGGAACAGCGGGAGCAGCTGTGGCTGTGGCTACCACTCTCGCATAGGTCCCGGCTGGCCCCGCCACCGGCGAAGATGCAGTCGCCATTCTGGGGTGCTTTTTTTAAGGGCTACACTCACCCCAAGTCACAGGCCTGAAGGTGTTAATGGCCTCGGTGTATATATATATATTTTTGTCCTCTATTGAGCAGAGGGAGCTGATTAAAATGAGGACACACCTCTCTCCTTATTGATTTAAATTGGGAGAGGAGCCCTCGCCCCTCTGCTCAATTGGCAATTAATAAAATAGATGAAACTAAGGTGCCTTAGAAAGACAGGCAGAGAGAGACAAAGAGAGAGAGAGAGGTGGGGGGGTGGGAAGGAGGGAGGCCGCAAAGGGCAGTGTTGCCACTCAGGATGGTGGGTGGGTGTAGGCAGGGTTGCACTCTCCGATGGAAAAAGTCTTTGGTGGTGGTGGTCTTCTGGCAGGGGGAGAAGACGTCTTCACCTGGGAAAGCTGGAGAAGCCCAGGCTTAGTCCTGCAACAGGTCTTAACGATGTAATTAAATTAAATTAAGGACTTCACCTTGGGCAGCTCCAAGCTCTCCCAGGGCAGGCAATAGAAGGGATGCTAATTAGTGGTGTGTGTGGCCTAGCTTTTAACAAGAGCACAGACACACACACACACACTACACCCCTTGATGATCCGGCCTTGCTTCTTCTTTTCTCCCCCCACCTAAAATACAAAGTCTTGGGAGAGTGCCCCAAATAACACCCACCTGTAGATGTTCCGGATGAAGTTTTCTTCCCTCCTTTCAAGCAGTTGGTTTCTCTCCCCTCTCTCCCTCTCCTGAAGTGGAGGCCAATTTGGGGAGGCAGTGATAGAAAGGCCTCTCCCCTGGTTGATGTTGATGTAGGCCTCCTTTCTCCTTCTCCTCCTCTGTCCTCTCTCTCCAGGCACCTCAGTTGATGTAATGATGGTGGAGTTGGTGGTGGTGGTCCAACGTTCTCCTCCTCTTCCTGGTCAGGGGACCACCACTTTAATCCACTCTCCAAAGTCTGGCTGCTCCCTCTGCTCGTGCTTGCAGCTGAACAGAGGGTACTCTTTTATTTGGACCCAAAAAAAAACAATTCGACTGTAAATAAACAAAAGTTCAACTAAAGCTTAACAAATCAAATTAAAATTTGGTTATCCGTGTTGATGATGCACTCCAGTCCCCGCGGCGCCCACCGGTCGCGGAAATACTCAAGCGCACCAGCGGACACCGCGTGCTCCATCTCCAGGGCCACCCGGGCGCGAACATGGCCGCGGAAGAGATGCAGGCAATCCGGCTGGACGACCCCCTCGACCGCCCGCTGCCTGGACCAATTGATGGCTCTTTTAGCCAGGCCCAGGAGCAGGCCCACAAGGAGGTCCTCCAACCTGTCCGCTCCCCTCCGCACCGGGTGACCGTAGATCAAGAGCGTGGGACTGAAGTGCAACCAAAAATCGAGGAGCAGCCCCTTCAAGTAGTGAAAGAGGGGCTGCAACCTCTCACAATCCATATAAACGTGAAACACGGACTCCTCCAGGCCGCAAAAAATGCAGGCGGCCTGGGAGTCCGTGAACCTACTTAAAACCTTATTGCACGGGACCGCTCCATGCAACACCCTCCAGGCCAAGTCCCCGATGGAACAAGGGAGGACTCCCGCATAGAGAGCCCTCCATTGGGGACCTCCGCTACCGCCGGTCGGCAAAACGCCACGCCAAGGCGTGTCCGGACGGTAGACGAAGATGGCAAAGTGGAGAGTGTGCAGGAGCAGCCCGTACAGGAAACCCCTCCGCGCGGAATGAAAAGGCACAGAGGGTATTTCCTCGAGACGGCTCAAGTTGTGAGGCGCCGGTTCCCGAGGGGAGTTTCGGGGCCGGGCGCCGATGAGGAATTCCGTCCGAACGGGGGTAAGCTCGGACGGGATCGCCCCATGTGCTTGAGCCGCCTCGATACACCTAGTGGAGTCGGGGCCCAGTGCCGCTTTTACCGATTCGATGGTTTCGACCGCGAGCTGGACGTTGGCCCAGGACAGGCGCCGCGCCAGCTCCTCCGGCGCCATCCAGCCCGCTCCTCCGCCATCGAGCAGGTCCCCGACTCTGGTCACCTTGCCAGCCACAGCCCTACCCTCCGCCAGCCGCCCGAACCCGTGTTCGTGGAGGTGCGGATTCCTGAGCAGCGGCTCCCGAAGGAGAGCCGCCGCTCCTGACGGGGGAGAGCTCCGCCTGGAAGCGACGTAGTTCCAAACCCATAGTAGTTCCTGGTAGAAGACAGGCAGCTCCCGCAGGCCGGCACGCCTGCTGCCCACTTTCGCAAACAGGAGCTGCGTGTCGTAATTGAGGCCATGCAGCTGGCGGAAGAAAAACGTCGCCAGCGCACACCATCTCGGAGGATTCTCGACGTACAGGTATCTCTGCAGCGTCTGAAGACGGAAAGTCGCAGCCTGGGTGCGAAGGCACACCAGCGCCTGACCGCCCTCCCTAAGCGGGAGACACAGAACCGCGGCAGAGACCCAGTGCTTCCTTTTGTCCCAGAAGAAGTCGATGAGCTTCTTCTGAATCTTGGCGACAAACGCAGGGGGAGGGATCAAAGTGACCAACCGGTACCACAACATGGCGGCCACCAGCTGGTTTATGACCAGCGCTCGACCCCTGTAGGACAACACTCGGAGCAGTCCTGTCCAGCGTCCTAGGCGAGCGGTGACTTTGGCCTCCAGCTCTTGCCAGTTCGCCGGCCAAGCGTCCTCGGCAGGGCTAAGGTAGACTCCCAAATAGAGGAGGTGCGTGGTGCTCCAGGCGAAAGGCCTGAACTCCTCCGGCAGGGAGTCCACCCGCCACTGACCCACCAGGAGTCCGGAACATTTCTCCCAGTTGATCTTGGCGGAGGATGCGTCCGAGTAAATCTGCTGGCATTCCCGCATCCTCCGCAAGTCAGCGGGATCCGTGACCGTGAGGAGCACGTCATCGGCGTAAGCCGAGAGGACCACCTCCACGCCCGGCCCTTGCAGAGCCAGTCCCGTCAACCTCTTCCGCAAGAGGCGCAGGAAAGGCTCCACGCAAATGGCATATAACTGGCCGGACATGGGGCATCCCTGACGCACCCCCCTCCCGAAGCGAAGGGGCGCCGTCAAGGACCCGTTAACTTTAATCAGACACTCCGCGGCGGCGTACAGAAGTCGGATCCGGGCGACGAAATGCGTCCCGAACCCGAATGCGCGCAGAGTCCCGAAGAGATACTCGTGATCCACCCTGTCGAACGCCTTCTCCTGATCCAGGGAAAGGAAGGCGACCGACAGACCAGCCCTCTGGGAGTGGTGGACCAGGTCCCGGACCAGATGGATGTTATCGTGGATGGTCCGGCCCGGGACCGTGTAGGACTGGTCGGGGTGGATCATGTGGGCCAGCACGGTGCCAAGGCGAGCAGACATGGCCCTGGCAAAGATTTTATAGTCCGTGCTGAGGAGGGAGACCGGTGCGCCAGTTCTTAAGGAGGCGGAGATCGCCCTTCTTAGGCAGCAGGACAATGACCGCCCTGCGCCAAGAGAGGGGCATCTCCCCGGTCGCCAAACTTTCCCCCAGGACCCGCGCGTAGTCGCCCCCCAAGACGTCCCAGAACGCCCTGTGGAACTCCACGGTCAGCCCGTCCAGCCCCGGGGACTTTCCCCTAGAGAGCTGGCGGAGGGCGCCGGTCAGCTCCGCCAGACTTAGCGGAGCGTCCAATTTTTCGGCGCCCTCCGGGCCAACCTTCGGCAGGTCCTCCCACAAAACTCTGCGCGCATCCTCGCTGGACGGATCCGGAGAGAACAGAGCCCCGTAATAGGCGCGGGTCTCCGCGCTGATTCCCTCCGGATCCGAGACCAGAGATCCGTCGTCGGCCAGCAGCCCCAAGAGCTGCTTACGGACCCCCCGTCTTTTTTCCAGCGAGTAGAAGAAGGGGGAGCCGCGGTCCAGGTCCCGCAGGAGCTGGATCCGCGACCTCACGTACGCGCCTCGGGACCCTACGAGCTGCAGGTCCTTCAGCGCGCCCTTCTTCTCTTCGTACACCTTCCGCAGGGCCGGGTCCTCGACGACCTGACCGAGACGGGACTCCAGGTCGAGCACCTCCTTCTCCAACCGCCCGACCCGGGCCTCCCGCCTCTTGGTCGACCCCTTCGTGTACTCCTGACAGAAGAGACGGATGTGAGCCTTGCCCACATCCCACCATAGCCTCAAGGAGGGGAAGCCCCCCTGCTTCCTTCTCCAGTCGGCCCAGAATCGACGAAACGAATCCCGGAACCGTGCGTCCTCCAGCAGCAGGTTGTTAAAATGCCAGTACACGGACCCCCCCCGCACGCGCAGCGGAGCGAGCTCCGCCCACACCAGGTGGTGGTCCGTGCACGGCACCGGCCGCATGGAAGCTGCCGGAACGCAGGAGACGAACGCCCAGGAAATGTAGAGGCGGTCGATTCTGGACCTTCCTCCCCCAGACCTCACGCTAGTGAAGGCGCTGGAGTCGGGGTGGAGATTTCGCCAGACGTCCACCAAGTCGAAGGACCCAACCAGGTCCCTCAACTTCTCCATCGCCGCCGGGCTTCGCGGGGGACCCGAACGGTCCCTCGCCTCGAGGGTGCAGTTAAAATCCCCCCCGAGGATGACGCACTCGCCCACGTCGATGGAGCCCAAGAGAGCGGACACTTCTTCGAAGAAGCGCACTTGCTGCGCACTGGTCTGAGGGGCGTACACGTTCACTAGATGGAGCGGCACGCCCCCCAGGCGAACAGTGACATGGAGCAAGCGGCCCGGCACGTGCTCCTTGACCCCCAAGATCTCCGACTGAAAATGCGGGGCCAGCAAGATAGCCACCCCGCTGGAATTGTTGGAGAGGTGACTCATGCTGACCCCTCCTTGCCACTCCAGGAGCCACGTGGCTTCGTCTCCCGGAACGGTGTGGGTTTCTTGCAGGAAGCACACCGCATACTTCCCGTCCCGAAGGACCGAGAAGTTATTGAATCTGCGGCGCGCCTCCCTGCTGCCGTTGATGTTGAGGCTGGCTATGGTTATCTTCATGTCAGAAGCATAGTGCAACCTCTACCTACACCTAACGGGGCGAGGAAGCGCAGCCGCTGGTCCGCCGCCACTTCCTCAGCAGCCCAGTGAGAAACGTTGTGAGCCGACGCAGCTCGAGCGGGTTCACACCCTCGTCCGCGCCCAAGATCTTAACGGCGGCGCGGACGGAATCGATGAGCAGCACCAGCTCCGACCACCTGTCGAGGGCCAGCCGGACCTTATTGCGCTGACCCAGGCACGTGGCCATAAAATCCCGGAGTTCCCTTACGGAAATGAGGGGAGACTTGGCAAGGGGCACGAGGTCATCCATCGCCACGTCGGCGCTGGAGTCCGAATCGTCCTCCGTGCCCATCACCGAGTCCCCATCCTCCTCCAGGGGGTCGTCACCAGCGGCCGACCCGTCCGCCGCGCAGTGCGAAGCGAACGACTCGGCCGCGCCAGCCAGCCCCGCCTCCGCCCGGATCCCACCCCCAGGATCGGCAGCAGAGGATTTCTCCCTGGGCTCCTCTAGGGGTGCCGGGCCAGAAGACGGCGGCGGTTCAGAGCTCCCCTCCGCCTCAGACGCCGGAACGACCGGAGAAACCGGGGAGAGAACAATTTCCAGCTCCTCCAGTACGTCCGGCACCAGAGACGCAGCCAGGGGGCCATCCTCCTCCCCGCCACCAACCTCCGACCCAGCGGACGGGGGGTTTTGAATTAAAAGCTCTACCAGGACGAGCATCCCCTGGGAGACGTCCGGGTCGCATTGGGCGAGCTCATTATCCTCGAGCTCGCCCGACCCAACCCCCAGGCTGCCCGACCCGGCGAGGGGTAACGACACCGATAAAAGGTCAACTTCAATTACTGCCGCGGGTTGTTCCGCAACCCCCCCCACGGGCAGGGTCTCATCCCCATCCCCGGGAGGCACGTGCTGGACAGACACATCTGCCTCAGCCTCCCGAGGGACAGGCGACCCCTGCCGATCGCTGGTGATGACGACAGCGCTGGGGGGGCGGGGGGGCGCAGTACCCGCGGCGGGCGACGACTCCCCCTGCTCGGAGGGACCTTCCTCCTCCCGGTCCTCCTCCTCATCCAGGGGGTCGCGCCTTCTTTTTAGCACGGAGGGAGCGAGGGAGACCTCCATGTCTGCAAAGGCCTCCTCCTCGACTCCCTCCGGCGGAGCAGGTTTGTCGGGTTCCTCGGGCCCGAGCCCGGCCGCAGGTATTGGCATTACCGCTGCGGCGGTTGCGGCCACAGGCTCGGGCACGGGGCCCCTCCCGCTCACATCTGCCCTGATCAACTCCGCGAGGAGCGCGGGTGTAAGGGGCTCAAGGGGCAAGGGCTCACCATCCACGGAGGGACCTGCCCTAAGGTGCTTCTTTTTTCCCCGCGCCTTCTTTCCGGCCGGACACGCTCCCTCCCCCCCGCCGGAGGCCTTGGTGGCATCGGCCCCCGACGTCAACCGCGCATCAGACGTACTTGACGCGCGGGCAGATCCGGGGGGAAGGGCGGCGGCGCCAGCCTCGGCCGCACGAGATGATCCGGCGGCCTTGGAGGCAGGGCAGTTCCTCCTGATGTGCCCCACCTCCCTGCAGGCATGGCACCTCACACCGTCCGACGTCCAAAAGGCGCGGTAGGCGGTCCCCTCGTGGAGGACGACGAACGCCCCTTCAGTGTCCTCCTCCCGCGCCAGCTGGATAAACAGCTGGCGCCGGAAGGAGAAGACGTGGCGAAGGCTGGCCTCCCGGAAGCCGAGCGGGATGGGCGTGATCCCCGACCTCACCTCCCCAAGTTGTCGCAAATGGGGAAGGAGGAGCTCACCAGGAACATAGGGCGGGACGTTGGAAATAATGATCCTCTGCGCGGTGGCCTCGAGAGGATCCACCGGCAGGAAGGTCCCGCCCACGGTGAGCCCCTTGGCGACAGCCAGGGACACCGCCCGCTCCGACCCCAGGAAGAACACAGCCTTCCCATACATTTTCGAGGCCGCGATGATGGCTGAGGGGCCGACAACCCCAGCCATGGCCTTGACGCAGGCCTCGATGGTCATAGTGGGGTGAGTGTAGCTCTTCACCCCAAGCTTTTTTGTTATTAATCGAAAAGGTGATGGGGCAGCAGGAACAGCGGGAGCAGCTGTGGCTGTGGCTACCACTCTCGCATAGGTCCCGGCTGGCCCCGCCACCGGCGAAGATGCAGTCGCCATTCTGGGGTGCTTTTTTTAAGGGCTACACTCACCCCAAGTCACAGGCCTGAAGGTGTTAATGGCCTCGGTGTATATATATATATTTTTGTCCTCTATTGAGCAGAGGGAGCTGATTAAAATGAGGACACACCTCTCTCCTTATTGATTTAAATTGGGAGAGGAGCCCTCGCCCCTCTGCTCAATTGGCAATTAATAAAATAGATGAAACTAAGGTGCCTTAGAAAGACAGGCAGAGAGAGACAAAGAGAGAGAGAGAGGTGGGGGGGTGGGAAGGAGGGAGGCCGCAAAGGGCAGTGTTGCCACTCAGGATGGTGGGTGGGTGTAGGCAGGGTTGCACTCTCCGATGGAAAAAGTCTTTGGTGGTGGTGGTCTTCTGGCAGGGGGAGAAGACGTCTTCACCTGGGAAAGCTGGAGAAGCCCAGGCTTAGTCCTGCAACAGGTCTTAACGATGTAATTAAATTAAATTAAGGACTTCACCTTGGGCAGCTCCAAGCTCTCCCAGGGCAGGCAATAGAAGGGATGCTAATTAGTGGTGTGTGTGGCCTAGCTTTTAACAAGAGCACAGACACACACACACACACTACACCCCTTGATGATCCGGCCTTGCTTCTTCTTTTCTCCCCCCACCTAAAATACAAAGTCTTGGGAGAGTGCCCCAAATAACACCCACCTGTAGATGTTCCGGATGAAGTTTTCTTCCCTCCTTTCAAGCAGTTGGTTTCTCTCCCCTCTCTCCCTCTCCTGAAGTGGAGGCCAATTTGGGGAGGCAGTGATAGAAAGGCCTCTCCCCTGGTTGATGTTGATGTAGGCCTCCTTTCTCCTTCTCCTCCTCTGTCCTCTCTCTCCAGGCACCTCAGTTGATGTAATGATGGTGGAGTTGGTGGTGGTGGTCCAACGTTCTCCTCCTCTTCCTGGTCAGGGGACCACCACTTTAATCCACTCTCCAAAGTCTGGCTGCTCCCTCTGCTCGTGCTTGCAGCTGAACAGAGGGTACTCTTTTATTTGGACCCAAAAAAAAACAATTCGACTGTAAATAAACAAAAGTTCAACTAAAGCTTAACAAATCAAATTAAAATTTGGTTATCCGTGTTGATGATGCACTCCAGTCCCCGCGGCGCCCACCGGTCGCGGAAATACTCAAGCGCACCAGCGGACACCGCGTGCTCCATCTCCAGGGCCACCCGGGCGCGAACATGGCCGCGGAAGAGATGCAGGCAATCCGGCTGGACGACCCCCTCGACCGCCCGCTGCCTGGACCAATTGATGGCTCTTTTAGCCAGGCCCAGGAGCAGGCCCACAAGGAGGTCCTCCAACCTGTCCGCTCCCCTCCGCACCGGGTGACCGTAGATCAAGAGCGTGGGACTGAAGTGCAACCAAAAATCGAGGAGCAGCCCCTTCAAGTAGTGAAAGAGGGGCTGCAACCTCTCACAATCCATATAAACGTGAAACACGGACTCCTCCAGGCCGCAAAAAATGCAGGCGGCCTGGGAGTCCGTGAACCTACTTAAAACCTTATTGCACGGGACCGCTCCATGCAACACCCTCCAGGCCAAGTCCCCGATGGAACAAGGGAGGACTCCCGCATAGAGAGCCCTCCATTGGGGACCTCCGCTACCGCCGGTCGGCAAAACGCCACGCCAAGGCGTGTCCGGACGGTAGACGAAGATGGCAAAGTGGAGAGTGTGCAGGAGCAGCCCGTACAGGAAACCCCTCCGCGCGGAATGAAAAGGCACAGAGGGTATTTCCTCGAGACGGCTCAAGTTGTGAGGCGCCGGTTCCCGAGGGGAGTTTCGGGGCCGGGCGCCGATGAGGAATTCCGTCCGAACGGGGGTAAGCTCGGACGGGATCGCCCCATGTGCTTGAGCCGCCTCGATACACCTAGTGGAGTCGGGGCCCAGTGCCGCTTTTACCGATTCGATGGTTTCGACCGCGAGCTGGACGTTGGCCCAGGACAGGCGCCGCGCCAGCTCCTCCGGCGCCATCCAGCCCGCTCCTCCGCCATCGAGCAGGTCCCCGACTCTGGTCACCTTGCCAGCCACAGCCCTACCCTCCGCCAGCCGCCCGAACCCGTGTTCGTGGAGGTGCGGATTCCTGAGCAGCGGCTCCCGAAGGAGAGCCGCCGCTCCTGACGGGGGAGAGCTCCGCCTGGAAGCGACGTAGTTCCAAACCCATAGTAGTTCCTGGTAGAAGACAGGCAGCTCCCGCAGGCCGGCACGCCTGCCGCCCACTTTCGCAAACAGGAGCTGCGTGTCGTAATTGAGGCCATGCAGCTGGCGGAAGAAAAACGTCGCCAGCGCACACCATCTCGGAGGATTCTCGACGTACAGGTATCTCTGCAGCGTCTGAAGACGGAAAGTCGCAGCCTGGGTGCGAAGGCACACCAGCGCCTGACCGCCCTCCCTAAGCGGGAGACACAGAACCGCGGCAGAGACCCAGTGCTTCCTTTTGTCCCAGAAGAAGTCGATGAGCTTCTTCTGAATCTTGGCGACAAACGCAGGGGGAGGGATCAAAGTGACCAACCGGTACCACAACATGGCGGCCACCAGCTGGTTTATGACCAGCGCTCGACCCCTGTAGGACAACACTCGGAGCAGTCCTGTCCAGCGTCCTAGGCGAGCGGTGACTTTGGCCTCCAGCTCTTGCCAGTTCGCCGGCCAAGCGTCCTCGGCAGGGCTAAGGTAGACTCCCAAATAGAGGAGGTGCGTGGTGCTCCAGGCGAAAGGCCTGAACTCCTCCGGCAGGGAGTCCACCCGCCACTGACCCACCAGGAGTCCGGAACATTTCTCCCAGTTGATCTTGGCGGAGGATGCGTCCGAGTAAATCTGCTGGCATTCCCGCATCCTCCGCAAGTCAGCGGGATCCGTGACCGTGAGGAGCACGTCATCGGCGTAAGCCGAGAGGACCACCTCCACGCCCGGCCCTTGCAGAGCCAGTCCCGTCAACCTCTTCCGCAAGAGGCGCAGGAAAGGCTCCACGCAAATGGCATATAACTGACCGGACATGGGGCATCCCTGACGCACCCACCTCCCGAAGCGAAGGGGCGCCGTCAAGGACCCGTTAACTTTAATCAGACACTCCGCGGCGGTGTACAGAAGTCGGATCCGGGCGACGAAATGCGTCCCGAACCCGAATGCGCGCAGAGTCCCGAAGAGATACTCGTGATCCACCCTGTCGAACGCCTTCTCCTGATCCAGGGAAAGGAAGGCGACCGACAGACCAGCCCTCTGGGAGTGGTGGACCAGGTCCCGGACCAGATGGATGTTATCGTGGATGGTCCGGCCCGGGACCGTGTAGGACTGGTCGGGGTGGATCATGTGGGCCAGCACGGTGCCAAGGCGAGCAGACATGGCCCTGGCAAAGATTTTATAGTCCGTGCTGAGGAGGGAGACCGGGCGCCAGATCTTAAGGAGGCGGAGATCGCCCTTCTTAGGCAGCAGGACAATGACCGCCCTGCGCCAAGAGAGGGGCATCTCCCCGGTCGCCAAACTTTCCCCCAGGACCCGCGCGTAGTCGCCCCCCAAGACGTCCCAGAACGCCCTGTGGAACTCCACGGTCAGCCCGTCCAGCCCCGGGGACTTTCCCCTAGAGAGCTGGCGGAGGGCGCCGGTCAGCTCCGCCAGACTTAGCGGAGCGTCCAATTTTTCGGCGCCCTCCGGGCCAACCTTAGTCAGGTCCTCCCACAAAACTTTGCGCGCATCCTCGCTGGACGGATCCGGAGAGAACAGAGCCCCGTAATAGGCGCGGGTCTCCGCGCTGATTCCCTCCGGATCCGAGACCAGAGATCCGTCGTCGGCCAGCAGCCCCAAGAGCTGCTTACGGACCCCCCGTCTTTTTTCCAGCGAGTAGAAGAAGGGGGAGCCACGGTCCAGGTCCCGCAGGAGCTGGATCCGCGACCTCACGTACGCGCCTCGGGACCCGACGAGCTGCAGGTCCTTCAGCGCGCCCTTCTTCTCTTCGTACACCTTCCGCAGGGCCGGGTCCTCGACGACCTGACCGAGACGGGACTCCAGGTCGAGCACCTCCTTCTCCAACCGCCCGACCCGGGCCTCCCGCCTCTTGGTCGACCCCTTCGCGTACTCCTGACAGAAGAGACGGATGTGAGCCTTGCCCACATCCCACCATAGCCTCAAGGAGGGGAAGCCCCCCTGCTTCCTTCTCCAGTCGGCCCAGAATCGACGAAACGAATCCCGGAACCGTGCGTCCTCCAGCAGCAGGTTGTTAAAATGCCAGTACACGGACCCCCCCCGCGCGCGCAGCGGAGCGAGCTCCGCCCACACCAGGTGGTGGTCCGTGCACGGCACCGGCCGCATGGAAGCTGCCGGAACGCAGGAGACGAACGCCCGGGAAATGTAGAGGCGGTCGATTCTGGACCTTCCTCCCCCAGACCTCACGCTAGTGAAGGCGCTGGAGTCGGGGTGGAGATTTCACCAGACGTCCACCAAGTCGAAGGACCCAACCAGGTCCCTCAACTTCTCCATCGCCGCCGGGCTTCGCGGGGGACCCGAACGGTCCCTCGCCTCGAGGGTGCAGTTAAAATCCCCCCCGAGGATGACGCACTCGCCCACGTCGATGGAGCCCAAGAGAGCGGACACTTCTTCGAAGAAGCGCACTTGCTGCGCACTGGTCTGAGGGGCGTACACGTTCACTAGATGGAGCGGCACGCCCCCCAGGCGAACAGTGACATGGAGCAAGCGGCCCGGCACGTGCTCCTTGACCCCCAAGATCTCCGGCTGAAAATGCGGGGCCAGCAAGATAGCCACCCCGCTGGAATTGTTGGAGAGGTGACTCATGCTGACCCCTCCTTGCCACTCCAGGAGCCACGTGGCTTCGTCTCCCGGAACGGTGTGGGTTTCTTGCAGGAAGCACACCGCATACTTCCCGTCCCGAAGGACCGAGAAGTTATTGAATCTGCGGCGCGCCTCCCTGCTGCCGTTGATGTTGAGGCTGGCTATGGTTATCTTCATGTCAGAAGCATAGTGCAACCTCTACCTACACCTAACGGGGCGAGGAAGCGCAGCCGCTGGTCCGCCGCCACTTCCTCAGCAGCCCAGTGAGAAACGTTGTGAGCCGACGCAGCTCGAGCGGGTTCACACCCTCGTCCGCGCCCAAGATCTTAACGGCGGCGCGGACGGAATCGATGAGCAGCGCCAGCTCCGACCACCTGTCGAGGGCCAGCCGGACCTTATTGCGCTGACCCAGGCACGTGGCCATAAAATCCCGGAGTTCCCTTACGGAAATGAGGGGAGACTCGGCAAGGGGCACGAGGTCATCCATCGCCACGTCGGCGCTGGAGTCCGAATCGTCCTCCGTGCCCATCACCGAGTCCCCATCCTCCTCCAGGGGGTCGTCACCAGCGGCCGACCCGTCCGCCGCGCAGTGCGAAGCGAACGACTCGGCCGCGCCAGCCAGCCCCGCCTCCGCCCGGATCCCACCCCCAGGATCGGCGGCAGAGGATTTCTCCCTGGGCTCCTCTAGGGATGCCGGGCCAGAAGACGGCGGCGGTTCAGAGCTCCCCTCCGCCTCAGATGCCGGAACGACCGGAGAAACCGGGGAGAGAACAATTTCCAGCTCCTCCAGTACGTCCGGCACCAGAGACGCAGCCAGGGGGCCATCCTCCTCCCCGCCACCAACCTCCGACCCAGCGGACGGGGGGTTTTGAATTAAAAGCTCTACCAGGACGAGCATCCCCTGGGAGACGTCCGGGTCGCATTGGGCGAGCTCATTATCCTCGAGCTCGCCCGACCCAGCCCCCAGGCTGCCCGACCCGGCGAGGGGTAACGACACCGATAAAAGGTCAACTTCAATTACTGCCGCGGGTTGTTCCGCAACCCCCCCCACGGGCAGGGTCTCATCCCCATCCCCGGGAGGCACGTGCTGGACAGACACATCTGCCTCAGCCTCCCGAGGGACAGGCGACCCCTGCCGATCGCTGGTGATGACGACAGCGCTGGGGGGGCGGGGGGGCGCAGTACCCGCGGCGGGCGACGACTCCCCCTGCTCGGAGGGACCTTCCTCCTCCCGGTCCTCCTCCTCATCCAGGGGGTCGCGCCTTCTTTTTAGCACGGAGGGAGCGAGGGAGACCTCCATGTCTGCAAAGGCCTCCTCCTCGACTCCCTCCGGCGGAGCAGGTTTGTCGGGTTCCTCGGGCCCGAGCCCGGCCGCAGATATTGGCATTACCGCTGCGGCGGTTGCGGCCACAGGCTCGGGCACGGGGCCCCTCCCGCTCACATCTGCCCTGATCAACTCCGCGAGGAGCGCGGGTGTAAGGGGCTCAAGGGGCAAGGGCTCACCATCCACGGGGGGGCCTGCCCCAAGGTGCTTCTTTTTTCCCCGCGCCTTCTTTCCGGCCGGACATGCTCCCTCCCCCCCGCCGGAGGCCTTGGTGGCATCGGCCCCCGACGTCAACCGCGCATCAGACGTACTTGACGCGCGGGCAGATCCGGGGGGAAGGGCGGCGGCGGCGGCGCCAGCCTCGGCCGCACGAGATGATCCGGCGGCCTTGGAGGCAGGGCAGTTCCTCCTGATGTGCCCCACCTCCCTGCAGGCATGGCACCTCACACCGTCCGACGTCCAAAAGGCGCGGTAGGCGGTCCCCTCGTGGAGGACGACGAACGCCCCTTCAGTGTCCTCCTCCCGTGCCAGCTGGATAAACAGCTGGCGCCGGAAGGAGAAGACGTGGCGAAGGCTGGCCTCCCGGAAGCCGAGCGGGATGGGCGTGATCCCCGACCTCACCTCCCCAAGTTGTCGCAAATGGGGAAGGAGGAGCTCACCAGGAACATAGGGCGGGACGTTGGAAATAATGATCCTCTGCGCGGTGGCCTCGAGAGGATCCACCGGCAGGAAGGTCCCGCCCACGGTGAGCCCCTTGGCGACAGCCAGGGACACCGCCCGCTCCGACCCCAGGAAGAACACAGCCTTCCCATACATTTTCGAGGCCGCGACGATGGCTGAGGGGCCGACAACCCCAGCCATGGCCTTGACGCAGGCCTCGATGGTCATAGTGGGGTGAGTGTAGCTCTTCACCCCAAGCTTTTTCGTTATTAATCGAAAAGGTGACGGGGCAGCAGGAACAGCGGGAGCAGCTGTGGCTGTGGCTACCACTCTCGCATAGGTCCCGGCTGGCCCCACCACCGGCGAAGATGCAGTCGCCATTCTGGGGTGCTTTTTTTAAGGGCTACACTCACCCCAAGTCACAGGCCTGAAGGTGTTAATGGCCTCGGTGTATATATATATTTTTTTTTTGTCCTCTATTGAGCAGAGGGAGCTGATTAAAATGAGGACACACCTCTCTCCTTATTGATTTAAATTGGGAGAGGAGCCCTCGCCCCTCTGCTCAATTGGCAATTAATAAAATAGATGAAACTAAGGTGCCTTAGAAAGACAGGCAGAGAGAGACAAAGAGAGAGAGAGAGGTGGGGGGGTGGGAAGGAGGGAGGCCGCAAAGGGCAGTGTTGCCACTCAGGATGGTGGGTGGGTGTAGGCAGGGTTGCACTCTCCGATGGAAAAAGTCTTTGGTGATGGTGGTCTTCTGGCAGGGGGAGAAGACGTCTTCACCTGGAAAAGCTGGAGAAGCCCAGGCTTAGTCCTGCAACAGGTCTTAACGATGTAATTAAATTAAATTAAGGACTTCACCTTGGGCAGCTCCAAGCTCTCCCAGGGCAGGCAATAGAAGGGATGCTAATTAGTGGTGTGTGTGGCCTAGCTTTTAACAAGAGCACACACACACACACACACTACACCCCTTGATGATCCGGCCTTGCTTCTTCTTTTCTCCCCCCACCTAAAATACAAAGTCTTGGGAGAGTGCCCCAAATAACACCCACCTGTAGATGTTCCGGATGAAGTTTTCTTCCCTCCTTTCAAGCAGTTGGTTTCTCTCCCCTCTCTCCCTCTCCTGAAGTGGAGGCCAAATTGGGGAGGCAGTGATGGAAAGGCCTCTCCCCTGGTTGATGTTGATGTAGGCCTCCTTTCTCCTTTTCCTCCTCTGTCCTCTCTCTCCAGGCACCTCAGTTGATGTAATGATGGTGGAGTTGGTGGTGGTGGTCCAACGTTCTCCTCCTCTTCCTGGTCAGGGGACCACCACTTTAATCCACTCTCCAAAGTCTGGCTGCTCCCTCTGCTCGTGCTTGCAGCTGAACAGAGGGTACTCTTTTATTTGGACCCAAAAAAAACCAATTCGACTGTAAATAAACAAAAGTTCAACGAAAGCTTAACAAATCAAATTAAAATTTGGTTATCCGTGTTGATGATGCACTCCAGTCCCCGCGGCGCCCACCGGTCGCGGAAATACTCAAGCGCACCGGCGGACACCGCGTGCTCCATCTCCAGGGCCACCCGGGCGCGAACATGGCCGCGGAAGAGATGCAGGCAATCCGGCTGGACGACCCCCTCGACCGCCCGCTGCCTGGACCAATTGATGGCTCTTTTAGCCAGGCCCAGGAGCAGGCCCACAAGGAGGTCCTCCAACCTGTCCGCTCCCCTCCGCACCGGGTGACCGTAGATCAAGAGCGTGGGACTGAAGTGCAACCAAAAATCGAGGAGCAGCCCCTTCAAGTAGTGAAAGAGGGGCTGCAACCTCTCACAATCCATATAAACGTGAAACACGGACTCCTCCAGGCCGCAAAAAATGCAGGCGGCCTGGGAGTCCGTGAACCTACTTAAAACCTTATTGCATGGGACCGCTCCGTGCAACACCCTCCAGGCCAAGTCCCCGATGGAACAAGGGAGGACTCCCGCATAGAGAGCCCTCCATTGGGGACCTCCGCTACCGCCGGTCGGCAAAACGCCACGCCAAGGCGTGTCCGGACGGTAGACGAAGATGGCAAAGTGGAGAGTGTGCAGGAGCAGCCCGTACAGGAAACCCCTCCGCGCGGAATGAAAAGGCACGGAGGGTATTTCCTCGAGACGGCTCAAGTTGTGAGGCGCCGGTTCCCGAGGGGAGTTTCGGGGCCGGGCGCCGATGAGGAATTCCGTCCGAACGGGGGTAAGCTCGGACGGGATCGCCCCACGTGCTTGAGCCGCCTCGATACACCTAGTGGAGTCGGGGCCCAGTGCCGCTTTTACCGATTCGATGGTTTCGACCGCGAGCCGGACGTTGGCCCAGGACAGGCGCCGCGCCAGCTCCTCCGGCGCCATCCAGCCCGCTCCTCCGCCATCGAGCAGGTCCCCGACTCTGGTCACCTTGCCAGCCACAGCCCTACCCTCCGCCAGCCGCCCGAACCCGTGTTCGTGGAGGTGCGGATTCCTGAGCAGCGGCTCCCGAAGGAGAGCCGCCGCTCCTGACGGGGGAGAGCTCCGCCTGGAAGCGACGTAGTTCCAAACCCATAGTAGTTCCTGGTAGAAGACAGGCAGCTCCCGCAGGCCGGCACGCCTGCTGCCCACTTTCGCAAACAGGAGCTGCGTGTCGTAATTGAGGCCATGCAGCTGGCGGAAGAAAAACGTCGCCAGCGCACACCATCTCGGAGGATTCTCGACGTACAGGTATCTCTGCAGCGTCTGAAGACGGAAAGTCGCAGCCTGGGTGCGAAGGCACACCAGCGCCTGACCGCCCTCCCTAAGCGGGAGACACAGAACCGCGGCAGAGACCCAGTGCTTCCTTTTGTCCCAGAAGAAGTCGATGAGCTTCTTCTGAATCTTGGCGACAAACGCAGGGGGAGGGATCAAAGTGACCAACCGGTACCACAACATGGCGGCCACCAGCTGGTTTATGACCAGCGCTCGACCCCTGTAGGACAACACTCGGAGCAGTCCTGTCCAGCGTCCTAGGCGAGCGGTGACTTTGGCCTCCAGCTCTTGCCAGTTCGCCGGCCAAGCGTCCTCGGCAGGGCTAAGGTAGACTCCCAAATAGAGGAGGTGCGTGGTGCTCCAGGCGAAAGGCCTGAACTCCTCCGGCAGGGAGTCCACCCGCCACTGACCCACCAGGAGTCCGGAACATTTCTCCCAGTTGATCTTGGCGGAGGATGCGTCCGAGTAAATCTGCTGGCATTCCCGCATCCTCCGCAAGTCAGCGGGATCCGTGACCGTGAGGAGCACGTCATCGGCGTAAGCCGAGAGGACCACCTCCACGCCCGGCCCTTGCAGAGCCAGTCCCGTCAACCTCTTCCGCAAGAGGCGCAGGAAAGGCTCCACGCAAATGGCATATAACTGGCCGGACATGGGGCATCCCTGACGCACCCCCCTCCCGAAGCGAAGGGGCGCCGTCAAGGACCCGTTAACTTTAATCAGACACTCCGCGGCGGCGTACAGAAGTCGGATCCGGGCGACGAAATGCGTCCCGAACCCGAATGCGCGCAGAGTCCCGAAGAGATACTCGTGATCCACCCTGTCGAACGCCTTCTCCTGATCCAGGGAAAGGAAGGCGACCGACAGACCAGCCCTCTGGGAGTGGTGGACCAGGTCCCGGACCAGATGGATGTTATCGTGGATGGTCCGGCCCGGGACCGTGTAGGACTGGTCGGGGTGGATCATGTGGGCCAGCACGGTGCCAAGGCGAGCAGACATGGCCCTGGCAAAGATTTTATAGTCCGTGCTGAGGAGGGAGACCGGGCGCCAGTTCTTAAGGAGGCGGAGATCGCCCTTCTTAGGCAGCAGGACAATGACCGCCCTGCGCCAAGAGAGGGGCATCTCCCCGGTCGCCAAACTTTCCCCCAGGACCCGCGCGTAGTCGCCCCCCAAGACGTCCCAGAACGCCCTGTGGAACTCCACGGTCAGCCCGTCCAGCCCCGGGGACTTTCCCCTAGAGAGCTGGCGGAGGGCGCCGGTCAGCTCCGCCAGACTTAGCGGAGCGTCCAATTTTTCGGCGCCCTCCGGGCCAACCTTCGGCAGGTCCTCCCACAAAACTCTGCGCGCATCCTCGCTGGACGGATCCGGAGAGAACAGAGCCCCGTAATAGGCGCGGGTCTCCGCGCTGATTCCCTCCGGATCCGAGACCAGAGATCCGTCGTCGGCCAGCAGCCCCAAGAGCTGCTTACGGACCCCCCGTCTTTTTTCCAGCGAGTAGAAGAAGGGGGAGCCGCGGTCCAGGTCCCGCAGGAGCTGGATCCGCGACCTCACGTACGCGCCTCGGGACCCTACGAGCTGCAGGTCCTTCAGCGCGCCCTTCTTCTCTTCGTACACCTTCCGCAGGGCCGGGTCCTCGACGACCTGACCGAGACGGGACTCCAGGTCGAGCACCTCCTTCTCCAACCGCCCGACCCGGGCCTCCCGCCTCTTGGTCGACCCCTTCGTGTACTCCTGACAGAAGAGACAGATGTGAGCCTTGCCCACATCCCACCATAGCCTCAAGGAGGGGAAGCCCCCCTGCTTCCTTCTCCAGTCGGCCCAGAATCGACGAAACGAATCCCGGAACCGTGCGTCCTCCAGCAGCAGGTTGTTAAAATGCCAGTACACGGACCCCCCCCGCGCGCGCAGCGGAGCGAGCTCCGCCCACACCAGGTGGTGGTCCGTGCACGGCACCGGCCGCATGGAAGCTGCCGGAACGCAGGAGACGAACGCCCGGGAAATGTAGAGGCGGTCGATTCTGGACCTTCCTCCCCCAGACCTCACGCTAGTGAAGGCGCTGGAGTCGGGGTGGAGATTTCGCCAGACGTCCACCAAGTCGAAGGACCCAACCAGGTCCCTCAACTTCTCCATCGCCGCCGGGCTTCGCGGGGGACCCGAACGGTCCCTCGCCTCGAGGGTGCAGTTAAAATCCCCCCCGAGGATGACGCACTCGCCCACGTCGATGGAGCCCAAGAGAGCGGACACTTCTTCGAAGAAGCGCACTTGCTGCGCACTGGTCTGAGGGGCGTACACGTTCACTAGATGGAGCGGCACGCCCCCCAGGCGAACAGTGACATGGAGCAAGCGGCCCGGCACGTGCTCCTTGACCCCCAAGATCTCCGACTGAAAATGCGGGGCCAGCAAGATAGCCACCCCGCTGGAATTGTTGGAGAGGTGACTCATGCTGACCCCTCCTTGCCACTCCAGGAGCCACGTGGCTTCGTCTCCCGGAACGGTGTGGGTTTCTTGCAGGAAGCACACCGCATACTTCCCGTCCCGAAGGACCGAGAAGTTATTGAATCTGCGGCGCGCCTCCCTGCTGCCGTTGATGTTGAGGCTGGCTATGGTTATCTTCATGTCAGAAGCATAGTGCAACCTCTACCTACACCTAACGGGGCGAGGAAGCGCAGCCGCTGGTCCGCCGCCACTTCCTCAGCAGCCCAGTGAGAAACGTTGTGAGCCGACGCAGCTCGAGCGGGTTCACACCCTCGTCCGCGCCCAAGATCTTAACGGCGGCGCGGACGGAATCGATGAGCAGCACCAGCTCCGACCACCTGTCGAGGGCCAGCCGGACCTTATTGCGCTGACCCAGGCACGTGGCCATAAAATCCCGGAGTTCCCTTACGGAAATGAGGGGAGACTTGGCAAGGGGCACGAGGTCATCCATCGCCACGTCGGCGCTGGAGTCCGAATCGTCCTCCGTGCCCATCACCGAGTCCCCATCCTCCTCCAGGGGGTCGTCACCAGCGGCCGACCCGTCCGCCGCGCAGTGCGAAGCGAACGACTCGGCCGCGCCAGCCAGCCCCGCCTCCGCCCGGATCCCACCCCCAGGATCGGCAGCAGAGGATTTCTCCCTGGGCTCCTCTAGGGGTGCCGGGCCAGAAGACGGCGGCGGTTCAGAGCTCCCCTCCGCCTCAGACGCCGGAACGACCGGAGAAACCGGGGAGAGAACAATTTCCAGCTCCTCCAGTACGTCCGGCACCAGAGACGCAGCCAGGGGGCCATCCTCCTCCCCGCCACCAACCTCCGACCCAGCGGACGGGGGGTTTTGAATTAAAAGCTCTACCAGGACGAGCATCCCCTGGGAGACGTCCGGGTCGCATTGGGCGAGCTCATTATCCTCGAGCTCGCCCGACCCAACCCCCAGGCTGCCCGACCCGGCGAGGGGTAACGACACCGATAAAAGGTCAACTTCAATTACTGCCGCGGGTTGTTCCGCAACCCCCCCCACGGGCAGGGTCTCATCCCCATCCCCGGGAGGCACGTGCTGGACAGACACATCTGCCTCAGCCTCCCGAGGGACAGGCGACCCCTGCCGATCGCTGGTGATGACGACAGCGCTGGGGGGGCGGGGGGGCGCAGTACCCGCGGCGGGCGACGACTCCCCCTGCTCGGAGGGACCTTCCTCCTCCCGGTCCTCCTCCTCATCCAGGGGGTCGCGCCTTCTTTTTAGCACGGAGGGAGCGAGGGAGACCTCCATGTCTGCAAAGGCCTCCTCCTCGACTCCCTCCGGCGGAGCAGGTTTGTCGGGTTCCTCGGGCCCGAGCCCGGCCGCAGGTATTGGCATTACCGCTGCGGCGGTTGCGGCCACAGGCTCGGGCACGGGGCCCCTCCCGCTCACATCTGCCCTGATCAACTCCGCGAGGAGCGCTGGTGTAAGGGGCTCAAGGGGCAAGGGCTCACCATCCACGGAGGGACCTGCCCTAAGGTGCTTCTTTTTTCCCCGCGCCTTCTTTCCGGCCGGACACGCTCCCTCCCCCCCGCCGGAGGCCTTGGTGGCATCGGCCCCCGACGTCAACCGCGCATCAGACGTACTTGACGCGCGGGCAGATCCGGGGGGAAGGGCGGCGGCGCCAGCCTCGGCCGCACGAGATGATCCGGCGGCCTTGGAGGCAGGGCAGTTCCTCCTGATGTGCCCCACCTCCCTGCAGGCATGGCACCTCACACCGTCCGACGTCCAAAAGGCGCGGTAGGCGGTCCCCTCGTGGAGGACGACGAACGCCCCTTCAGTGTCCTCCTCCCGCGCCAGCTGGATAAACAGCTGGCGCCGGAAGGAGAAGACGTGGCGAAGGCTGGCCTCCCGGAAGCCGAGCGGGATGGGCGTGATCCCCGACCTCACCTCCCCAAGTTGTCGCAAATGGGGAAGGAGGAGCTCACCAGGAACATAGGGCGGGACGTTGGAAATAATGATCCTCTGCGCGGTGGCCTCGAGAGGATCCACCGGCAGGAAGGTCCCACCCACGGTGAGCCCCTTGGCGACAGCCAGGGACACCGCCCGCTCCGACCCCAGGAAGAACACAGCCTTCCCATACATTTTCGAGGCCGCGATGATGGCTGAGGGGCCGACAACCCCAGCCATGGCCTTGACGCAGGCCTCGATGGTCATAGTGGGGTGAGTGTAGCTCTTCACCCCAAGCTTTTTTGTTATTAATCGAAAAGGTGATGGGGCAGCAGGAACAGCGGGAGCAGCTGTGGCTGTGGCTACCACTCTCGCATAGGTCCCGGCTGGCCCCGCCACCGGCGAAGATGCAGTCGCCATTCTGGGGTGCTTTTTTTAAGGGCTACACTCACCCCAAGTCACAGGCCTGAAGGTGTTAATGGCCTCGGTGTATATATATATATTTTTGTCCTCTATTGAGCAGAGGGAGCTGATTAAAATGAGGACACACCTCTCTCCTTATTGATTTAAATTGGGAGAGGAGCCCTCGCCCCTCTGCTCAATTGGCAATTAATAAAATAGATGAAACTAAGGTGCCTTAGAAAGACAGGCAGAGAGAGACAAAGAGAGAGAGAGAGGTGGGGGGGTGGGAAGGAGGGAGGCCGCAAAGGGCAGTGTTGCCACTCAGGATGGTGGGTGGGTGTAGGCAGGGTTGCACTCTCCGATGGAAAAAGTCTTTGGTGGTGGTGGTCTTCTGGCAGGGGGAGAAGACGTCTTCACCTGGGAAAGCTGGAGAAGCCCAGGCTTAGTCCTGCAACAGGTCTTAACGATGTAATTAAATTAAATTAAGGACTTCACCTTGGGCAGCTCCAAGCTCTCCCAGGGCAGGCAATAGAAGGGATGCTAATTAGTGGTGTGTGTGGCCTAGCTTTTAACAAGAGCACAGACACACACACACACACTACACCCCTTGATGATCCGGCCTTGCTTCTTCTTTTCTCCCCCCACCTAAAATACAAAGTCTTGGGAGAGTGCCCCAAATAACACCCACCTGTAGATGTTCCGGATGAAGTTTTCTTCCCTCCTTTCAAGCAGTTGGTTTCTCTCCCCTCTCTCCCTCTCCTGAAGTGGAGGCCAATTTGGGGAGGCAGTGATAGAAAGGCCTCTCCCCTGGTTGATGTTGATGTAGGCCTCCTTTCTCCTTCTCCTCCTCTGTCCTCTCTCTCCAGGCACCTCAGTTGATGTAATGATGGTGGAGTTGGTGGTGGTGGTCCAACGTTCTCCTCCTCTTCCTGGTCAGGGGACCACCACTTTAATCCACTCTCCAAAGTCTGGCTGCTCCCTCTGCTCGTGCTTGCAGCTGAACAGAGGGTACTCTTTTATTTGGACCCAAAAAAAAACAATTCGACTGTAAATAAACAAAAGTTCAACTAAAGCTTAACAAATCAAATTAAAATTTGGTTATCCGTGTTGATGATGCACTCCAGTCCCCGCGGCGCCCACCGGTCGCGGAAATACTCAAGCGCACCAGCGGACACCGCGTGCTCCATCTCCAGGGCCACCCGGGCGCGAACATGGCCGCGGAAGAGATGCAGGCAATCCGGCTGGACGACCCCCTCGACCGCCCGCTGCCTGGACCAATTGATGGCTCTTTTAGCCAGGCCCAGGAGCAGGCCCACAAGGAGGTCCTCCAACCTGTCCGCTCCCCTCCGCACCGGGTGACCGTAGATCAAGAGCGTGGGACTGAAGTGCAACCAAAAATCGAGGAGCAGCCCCTTCAAGTAGTGAAAGAGGGGCTGCAACCTCTCACAATCCATATAAACGTGAAACACGGACTCCTCCAGGCCGCAAAAAATGCAGGCGGCCTGGGAGTCCGTGAACCTACTTAAAACCTTATTGCACGGGACCGCTCCATGCAACACCCTCCAGGCCAAGTCCCCGATGGAACAAGGGAGGACTCCCGCATAGAGAGCCCTCCATTGGGGACCTCCGCTACCGCCGGTCGGCAAAACGCCACGCCAAGGCGTGTCCGGACGGTAGACGAAGATGGCAAAGTGGAGAGTGTGCAGGAGCAGCCCGTACAGGAAACCCCTCCGCGCGGAATGAAAAGGCACAGAGGGTATTTCCTCGAGACGGCTCAAGTTGTGAGGCGCCGGTTCCCGAGGGGAGTTTCGGGGCCGGGCGCCGATGAGGAATTCCGTCCGAACGGGGGTAAGCTCGGACGGGATCGCCCCATGTGCTTGAGCCGCCTCGATACACCTAGTGGAGTCGGGGCCCAGTGCCGCTTTTACCGATTCGATGGTTTCGACCGCGAGCTGGACGTTGGCCCAGGACAGGCGCCGCGCCAGCTCCTCCGGCGCCATCCAGCCCGCTCCTCCGCCATCGAGCAGGTCCCCGACTCTGGTCACCTTGCCAGCCACAGCCCTACCCTCCGCCAGCCGCCCGAACCCGTGTTCGTGGAGGTGCGGATTCCTGAGCAGCGGCTCCCGAAGGAGAGCCGCCGCTCCTGACGGGGGAGAGCTCCGCCTGGAAGCGACGTAGTTCCAAACCCATAGTAGTTCCTGGTAGAAGACAGGCAGCTCCCGCAGGCCGGCACGCCTGCCGCCCACTTTCGCAAACAGGAGCTGCGTGTCGTAATTGAGGCCATGCAGCTGGCGGAAGAAAAACGTCGCCAGCGCACACCATCTCGGAGGATTCTCGACGTACAGGTATCTCTGCAGCGTCTGAAGACGGAAAGTCGCAGCCTGGGTGCGAAGGCACACCAGCGCCTGACCGCCCTCCCTAAGCGGGAGACACAGAACCGCGGCAGAGACCCAGTGCTTCCTTTTGTCCCAGAAGAAGTCGATGAGCTTCTTCTGAATCTTGGCGACAAACGCAGGGGGAGGGATCAAAGTGACCAACCGGTACCACAACATGGCGGCCACCAGCTGGTTTATGACCAGCGCTCGACCCCTGTAGGACAACACTCGGAGCAGTCCTGTCCAGCGTCCTAGGCGAGCGGTGACTTTGGCCTCCAGCTCTTGCCAGTTCGCCGGCCAAGCGTCCTCGGCAGGGCTAAGGTAGACTCCCAAATAGAGGAGGTGCGTGGTGCTCCAGGCGAAAGGCCTGAACTCCTCCGGCAGGGAGTCCACCCGCCACTGACCCACCAGGAGTCCGGAACATTTCTCCCAGTTGATCTTGGCGGAGGATGCGTCCGAGTAAATCTGCTGGCATTCCCGCATCCTCCGCAAGTCAGCGGGATCCGTGACCGTGAGGAGCACGTCATCGGCGTAAGCCGAGAGGACCACCTCCACGCCCGGCCCTTGCAGAGCCAGTCCCGTCAACCTCTTCCGCAAGAGGCGCAGGAAAGGCTCCACGCAAATGGCATATAACTGACCGGACATGGGGCATCCCTGACGCACCCACCTCCCGAAGCGAAGGGGCGCCGTCAAGGACCCGTTAACTTTAATCAGACACTCCGCGGCGGTGTACAGAAGTCGGATCCGGGCGACGAAATGCGTCCCGAACCCGAATGCGCGCAGAGTCCCGAAGAGATACTCGTGATCCACCCTGTCGAACGCCTTCTCCTGATCCAGGGAAAGGAAGGCGACCGACAGACCAGCCCTCTGGGAGTGGTGGACCAGGTCCCGGACCAGATGGATGTTATCGTGGATGGTCCGGCCCGGGACCGTGTAGGACTGGTCGGGGTGGATCATGTGGGCCAGCACGGTGCCAAGGCGAGCAGACATGGCCCTGGCAAAGATTTTATAGTCCGTGCTGAGGAGGGAGACCGGGCGCCAGATCTTAAGGAGGCGGAGATCGCCCTTCTTAGGCAGCAGGACAATGACCGCCCTGCGCCAAGAGAGGGGCATCTCCCCGGTCGCCAAACTTTCCCCCAGGACCCGCGCGTAGTCGCCCCCCAAGACGTCCCAGAACGCCCTGTGGAACTCCACGGTCAGCCCGTCCAGCCCCGGGGACTTTCCCCTAGAGAGCTGGCGGAGGGCGCCGGTCAGCTCCGCCAGACTTAGCGGAGCGTCCAATTTTTCGGCGCCCTCCGGGCCAACCTTAGTCAGGTCCTCCCACAAAACTTTGCGCGCATCCTCGCTGGACGGATCCGGAGAGAACAGAGCCCCGTAATAGGCGCGGGTCTCCGCGCTGATTCCCTCCGGATCCGAGACCAGAGATCCGTCGTCGGCCAGCAGCCCCAAGAGCTGCTTACGGACCCCCCGTCTTTTTTCCAGCGAGTAGAAGAAGGGGGAGCCACGGTCCAGGTCCCGCAGGAGCTGGATCCGCGACCTCACGTACGCGCCTCGGGACCCGACGAGCTGCAGGTCCTTCAGCGCGCCCTTCTTCTCTTCGTACACCTTCCGCAGGGCCGGGTCCTCGACGACCTGACCGAGACGGGACTCCAGGTCGAGCACCTCCTTCTCCAACCGCCCGACCCGGGCCTCCCGCCTCTTGGTCGACCCCTTCGCGTACTCCTGACAGAAGAGACGGATGTGAGCCTTGCCCACATCCCACCATAGCCTCAAGGAGGGGAAGCCCCCCTGCTTCCTTCTCCAGTCGGCCCAGAATCGACGAAACGAATCCCGGAACCGTGCGTCCTCCAGCAGCAGGTTGTTAAAATGCCAGTACACGGACCCCCCCCGCGCGCGCAGCGGAGCGAGCTCCGCCCACACCAGGTGGTGGTCCGTGCACGGCACCGGCCGCATGGAAGCTGCCGGAACGCAGGAGACGAACGCCCGGGAAATGTAGAGGCGGTCGATTCTGGACCTTCCTCCCCCAGACCTCACGCTAGTGAAGGCGCTGGAGTCGGGGTGGAGATTTCACCAGACGTCCACCAAGTCGAAGGACCCAACCAGGTCCCTCAACTTCTCCATCGCCGCCGGGCTTCGCGGGGGACCCGAACGGTCCCTCGCCTCGAGGGTGCAGTTAAAATCCCCCCCGAGGATGACGCACTCGCCCACGTCGATGGAGCCCAAGAGAGCGGACACTTCTTCGAAGAAGCGCACTTGCTGCGCACTGGTCTGAGGGGCGTACACGTTCACTAGATGGAGCGGCACGCCCCCCAGGCGAACAGTGACATGGAGCAAGCGGCCCGGCACGTGCTCCTTGACCCCCAAGATCTCCGGCTGAAAATGCGGGGCCAGCAAGATAGCCACCCCGCTGGAATTGTTGGAGAGGTGACTCATGCTGACCCCTCCTTGCCACTCCAGGAGCCACGTGGCTTCGTCTCCCGGAACGGTGTGGGTTTCTTGCAGGAAGCACACCGCATACTTCCCGTCCCGAAGGACCGAGAAGTTATTGAATCTGCGGCGCGCCTCCCTGCTGCCGTTGATGTTGAGGCTGGCTATGGTTATCTTCATGTCAGAAGCATAGTGCAACCTCTACCTACACCTAACGGGGCGAGGAAGCGCAGCCGCTGGTCCGCCGCCACTTCCTCAGCAGCCCAGTGAGAAACGTTGTGAGCCGACGCAGCTCGAGCGGGTTCACACCCTCGTCCGCGCCCAAGATCTTAACGGCGGCGCGGACGGAATCGATGAGCAGCGCCAGCTCCGACCACCTGTCGAGGGCCAGCCGGACCTTATTGCGCTGACCCAGGCACGTGGCCATAAAATCCCGGAGTTCCCTTACGGAAATGAGGGGAGACTCGGCAAGGGGCACGAGGTCATCCATCGCCACGTCGGCGCTGGAGTCCGAATCGTCCTCCGTGCCCATCACCGAGTCCCCATCCTCCTCCAGGGGGTCGTCACCAGCGGCCGACCCGTCCGCCGCGCAGTGCGAAGCGAACGACTCGGCCGCGCCAGCCAGCCCCGCCTCCGCCCGGATCCCACCCCCAGGATCGGCGGCAGAGGATTTCTCCCTGGGCTCCTCTAGGGATGCCGGGCCAGAAGACGGCGGCGGTTCAGAGCTCCCCTCCGCCTCAGATGCCGGAACGACCGGAGAAACCGGGGAGAGAACAATTTCCAGCTCCTCCAGTACGTCCGGCACCAGAGACGCAGCCAGGGGGCCATCCTCCTCCCCGCCACCAACCTCCGACCCAGCGGACGGGGGGTTTTGAATTAAAAGCTCTACCAGGACGAGCATCCCCTGGGAGACGTCCGGGTCGCATTGGGCGAGCTCATTATCCTCGAGCTCGCCCGACCCAGCCCCCAGGCTGCCCGACCCGGCGAGGGGTAACGACACCGATAAAAGGTCAACTTCAATTACTGCCGCGGGTTGTTCCGCAACCCCCCCCACGGGCAGGGTCTCATCCCCATCCCCGGGAGGCACGTGCTGGACAGACACATCTGCCTCAGCCTCCCGAGGGACAGGCGACCCCTGCCGATCGCTGGTGATGACGACAGCGCTGGGGGGGCGGGGGGGCGCAGTACCCGCGGCGGGCGACGACTCCCCCTGCTCGGAGGGACCTTCCTCCTCCCGGTCCTCCTCCTCATCCAGGGGGTCGCGCCTTCTTTTTAGCACGGAGGGAGCGAGGGAGACCTCCATGTCTGCAAAGGCCTCCTCCTCGACTCCCTCCGGCGGAGCAGGTTTGTCGGGTTCCTCGGGCCCGAGCCCGGCCGCAGATATTGGCATTACCGCTGCGGCGGTTGCGGCCACAGGCTCGGGCACGGGGCCCCTCCCGCTCACATCTGCCCTGATCAACTCCGCGAGGAGCGCGGGTGTAAGGGGCTCAAGGGGCAAGGGCTCACCATCCACGGGGGGGCCTGCCCCAAGGTGCTTCTTTTTTCCCCGCGCCTTCTTTCCGGCCGGACATGCTCCCTCCCCCCCGCCGGAGGCCTTGGTGGCATCGGCCCCCGACGTCAACCGCGCATCAGACGTACTTGACGCGCGGGCAGATCCGGGGGGAAGGGCGGCGGCGGCGGCGCCAGCCTCGGCCGCACGAGATGATCCGGCGGCCTTGGAGGCAGGGCAGTTCCTCCTGATGTGCCCCACCTCCCTGCAGGCATGGCACCTCACACCGTCCGACGTCCAAAAGGCGCGGTAGGCGGTCCCCTCGTGGAGGACGACGAACGCCCCTTCAGTGTCCTCCTCCCGTGCCAGCTGGATAAACAGCTGGCGCCGGAAGGAGAAGACGTGGCGAAGGCTGGCCTCCCGGAAGCCGAGCGGGATGGGCGTGATCCCCGACCTCACCTCCCCAAGTTGTCGCAAATGGGGAAGGAGGAGCTCACCAGGAACATAGGGCGGGACGTTGGAAATAATGATCCTCTGCGCGGTGGCCTCGAGAGGATCCACCGGCAGGAAGGTCCCGCCCACGGTGAGCCCCTTGGCGACAGCCAGGGACACCGCCCGCTCCGACCCCAGGAAGAACACAGCCTTCCCATACATTTTCGAGGCCGCGACGATGGCTGAGGGGCCGACAACCCCAGCCATGGCCTTGACGCAGGCCTCGATGGTCATAGTGGGGTGAGTGTAGCTCTTCACCCCAAGCTTTTTCGTTATTAATCGAAAAGGTGACGGGGCAGCAGGAACAGCGGGAGCAGCTGTGGCTGTGGCTACCACTCTCGCATAGGTCCCGGCTGGCCCCACCACCGGCGAAGATGCAGTCGCCATTCTGGGGTGCTTTTTTTAAGGGCTACACTCACCCCAAGTCACAGGCCTGAAGGTGTTAATGGCCTCGGTGTATATATATATTTTTTTTTTGTCCTCTATTGAGCAGAGGGAGCTGATTAAAATGAGGACACACCTCTCTCCTTATTGATTTAAATTGGGAGAGGAGCCCTCGCCCCTCTGCTCAATTGGCAATTAATAAAATAGATGAAACTAAGGTGCCTTAGAAAGACAGGCAGAGAGAGACAAAGAGAGAGAGAGAGGTGGGGGGGTGGGAAGGAGGGAGGCCGCAAAGGGCAGTGTTGCCACTCAGGATGGTGGGTGGGTGTAGGCAGGGTTGCACTCTCCGATGGAAAAAGTCTTTGGTGATGGTGGTCTTCTGGCAGGGGGAGAAGACGTCTTCACCTGGAAAAGCTGGAGAAGCCCAGGCTTAGTCCTGCAACAGGTCTTAACGATGTAATTAAATTAAATTAAGGACTTCACCTTGGGCAGCTCCAAGCTCTCCCAGGGCAGGCAATAGAAGGGATGCTAATTAGTGGTGTGTGTGGCCTAGCTTTTAACAAGAGCACACACACACACACACACTACACCCCTTGATGATCCGGCCTTGCTTCTTCTTTTCTCCCCCCACCTAAAATACAAAGTCTTGGGAGAGTGCCCCAAATAACACCCACCTGTAGATGTTCCGGATGAAGTTTTCTTCCCTCCTTTCAAGCAGTTGGTTTCTCTCCCCTCTCTCCCTCTCCTGAAGTGGAGGCCAAATTGGGGAGGCAGTGATGGAAAGGCCTCTCCCCTGGTTGATGTTGATGTAGGCCTCCTTTCTCCTTTTCCTCCTCTGTCCTCTCTCTCCAGGCACCTCAGTTGATGTAATGATGGTGGAGTTGGTGGTGGTGGTCCAACGTTCTCCTCCTCTTCCTGGTCAGGGGACCACCACTTTAATCCACTCTCCAAAGTCTGGCTGCTCCCTCTGCTCGTGCTTGCAGCTGAACAGAGGGTACTCTTTTATTTGGACCCAAAAAAAACCAATTCGACTGTAAATAAACAAAAGTTCAACGAAAGCTTAACAAATCAAATTAAAATTTGGTTATCCGTGTTGATGATGCACTCCAGTCCCCGCGGCGCCCACCGGTCGCGGAAATACTCAAGCGCACCGGCGGACACCGCGTGCTCCATCTCCAGGGCCACCCGGGCGCGAACATGGCCGCGGAAGAGATGCAGGCAATCCGGCTGGACGACCCCCTCGACCGCCCGCTGCCTGGACCAATTGATGGCTCTTTTAGCCAGGCCCAGGAGCAGGCCCACAAGGAGGTCCTCCAACCTGTCCGCTCCCCTCCGCACCGGGTGACCGTAGATCAAGAGCGTGGGACTGAAGTGCAACCAAAAATCGAGGAGCAGCCCCTTCAAGTAGTGAAAGAGGGGCTGCAACCTCTCACAATCCATATAAACGTGAAACACGGACTCCTCCAGGCCGCAAAAAATGCAGGCGGCCTGGGAGTCCGTGAACCTACTTAAAACCTTATTGCATGGGACCGCTCCGTGCAACACCCTCCAGGCCAAGTCCCCGATGGAACAAGGGAGGACTCCCGCATAGAGAGCCCTCCATTGGGGACCTCCGCTACCGCCGGTCGGCAAAACGCCACGCCAAGGCGTGTCCGGACGGTAGACGAAGATGGCAAAGTGGAGAGTGTGCAGGAGCAGCCCGTACAGGAAACCCCTCCGCGCGGAATGAAAAGGCACGGAGGGTATTTCCTCGAGACGGCTCAAGTTGTGAGGCGCCGGTTCCCGAGGGGAGTTTCGGGGCCGGGCGCCGATGAGGAATTCCGTCCGAACGGGGGTAAGCTCGGACGGGATCGCCCCACGTGCTTGAGCCGCCTCGATACACCTAGTGGAGTCGGGGCCCAGTGCCGCTTTTACCGATTCGATGGTTTCGACCGCGAGCCGGACGTTGGCCCAGGACAGGCGCCGCGCCAGCTCCTCCGGCGCCATCCAGCCCGCTCCTCCGCCATCGAGCAGGTCCCCGACTCTGGTCACCTTGCCAGCCACAGCCCTACCCTCCGCCAGCCGCCCGAACCCGTGTTCGTGGAGGTGCGGATTCCTGAGCAGCGGCTCCCGAAGGAGAGCCGCCGCTCCTGACGGGGGAGAGCTCCGCCTGGAAGCGACGTAGTTCCAAACCCATAGTAGTTCCTGGTAGAAGACAGGCAGCTCCCGCAGGCCGGCACGCCTGCTGCCCACTTTCGCAAACAGGAGCTGCGTGTCGTAATTGAGGCCATGCAGCTGGCGGAAGAAAAACGTCGCCAGCGCACACCATCTCGGAGGATTCTCGACGTACAGGTATCTCTGCAGCGTCTGAAGACGGAAAGTCGCAGCCTGGGTGCGAAGGCACACCAGCGCCTGACCGCCCTCCCTAAGCGGGAGACACAGAACCGCGGCAGAGACCCAGTGCTTCCTTTTGTCCCAGAAGAAGTCGATGAGCTTCTTCTGAATCTTGGCGACAAACGCAGGGGGAGGGATCAAAGTGACCAACCGGTACCACAACATGGCGGCCACCAGCTGGTTTATGACCAGCGCTCGACCCCTGTAGGACAACACTCGGAGCAGTCCTGTCCAGCGTCCTAGGCGAGCGGTGACTTTGGCCTCCAGCTCTTGCCAGTTCGCCGGCCAAGCGTCCTCGGCAGGGCTAAGGTAGACTCCCAAATAGAGGAGGTGCGTGGTGCTCCAGGCGAAAGGCCTGAACTCCTCCGGCAGGGAGTCCACCCGCCACTGACCCACCAGGAGTCCGGAACATTTCTCCCAGTTGATCTTGGCGGAGGATGCGTCCGAGTAAATCTGCTGGCATTCCCGCATCCTCCGCAAGTCAGCGGGATCCGTGACCGTGAGGAGCACGTCATCGGCGTAAGCCGAGAGGACCACCTCCACGCCCGGCCCTTGCAGAGCCAGTCCCGTCAACCTCTTCCGCAAGAGGCGCAGGAAAGGCTCCACGCAAATGGCATATAACTGGCCGGACATGGGGCATCCCTGACGCACCCCCCTCCCGAAGCGAAGGGGCGCCGTCAAGGACCCGTTAACTTTAATCAGACACTCCGCGGCGGCGTACAGAAGTCGGATCCGGGCGACGAAATGCGTCCCGAACCCGAATGCGCGCAGAGTCCCGAAGAGATACTCGTGATCCACCCTGTCGAACGCCTTCTCCTGATCCAGGGAAAGGAAGGCGACCGACAGACCAGCCCTCTGGGAGTGGTGGACCAGGTCCCGGACCAGATGGATGTTATCGTGGATGGTCCGGCCCGGGACCGTGTAGGACTGGTCGGGGTGGATCATGTGGGCCAGCACGGTGCCAAGGCGAGCAGACATGGCCCTGGCAAAGATTTTATAGTCCGTGCTGAGGAGGGAGACCGGGCGCCAGTTCTTAAGGAGGCGGAGATCGCCCTTCTTAGGCAGCAGGACAATGACCGCCCTGCGCCAAGAGAGGGGCATCTCCCCGGTCGCCAAACTTTCCCCCAGGACCCGCGCGTAGTCGCCCCCCAAGACGTCCCAGAACGCCCTGTGGAACTCCACGGTCAGCCCGTCCAGCCCCGGGGACTTTCCCCTAGAGAGCTGGCGGAGGGCGCCGGTCAGCTCCGCCAGACTTAGCGGAGCGTCCAATTTTTCGGCGCCCTCCGGGCCAACCTTCGGCAGGTCCTCCCACAAAACTCTGCGCGCATCCTCGCTGGACGGATCCGGAGAGAACAGAGCCCCGTAATAGGCGCGGGTCTCCGCGCTGATTCCCTCCGGATCCGAGACCAGAGATCCGTCGTCGGCCAGCAGCCCCAAGAGCTGCTTACGGACCCCCCGTCTTTTTTCCAGCGAGTAGAAGAAGGGGGAGCCGCGGTCCAGGTCCCGCAGGAGCTGGATCCGCGACCTCACGTACGCGCCTCGGGACCCTACGAGCTGCAGGTCCTTCAGCGCGCCCTTCTTCTCTTCGTACACCTTCCGCAGGGCCGGGTCCTCGACGACCTGACCGAGACGGGACTCCAGGTCGAGCACCTCCTTCTCCAACCGCCCGACCCGGGCCTCCCGCCTCTTGGTCGACCCCTTCGTGTACTCCTGACAGAAGAGACAGATGTGAGCCTTGCCCACATCCCACCATAGCCTCAAGGAGGGGAAGCCCCCCTGCTTCCTTCTCCAGTCGGCCCAGAATCGACGAAACGAATCCCGGAACCGTGCGTCCTCCAGCAGCAGGTTGTTAAAATGCCAGTACACGGACCCCCCCCGCGCGCGCAGCGGAGCGAGCTCCGCCCACACCAGGTGGTGGTCCGTGCACGGCACCGGCCGCATGGAAGCTGCCGGAACGCAGGAGACGAACGCCCGGGAAATGTAGAGGCGGTCGATTCTGGACCTTCCTCCCCCAGACCTCACGCTAGTGAAGGCGCTGGAGTCGGGGTGGAGATTTCGCCAGACGTCCACCAAGTCGAAGGACCCAACCAGGTCCCTCAACTTCTCCATCGCCGCCGGGCTTCGCGGGGGACCCGAACGGTCCCTCGCCTCGAGGGTGCAGTTAAAATCCCCCCCGAGGATGACGCACTCGCCCACGTCGATGGAGCCCAAGAGAGCGGACACTTCTTCGAAGAAGCGCACTTGCTGCGCACTGGTCTGAGGGGCGTACACGTTCACTAGATGGAGCGGCACGCCCCCCAGGCGAACAGTGACATGGAGCAAGCGGCCCGGCACGTGCTCCTTGACCCCCAAGATCTCCGACTGAAAATGCGGGGCCAGCAAGATAGCCACCCCGCTGGAATTGTTGGAGAGGTGACTCATGCTGACCCCTCCTTGCCACTCCAGGAGCCACGTGGCTTCGTCTCCCGGAACGGTGTGGGTTTCTTGCAGGAAGCACACCGCATACTTCCCGTCCCGAAGGACCGAGAAGTTATTGAATCTGCGGCGCGCCTCCCTGCTGCCGTTGATGTTGAGGCTGGCTATGGTTATCTTCATGTCAGAAGCATAGTGCAACCTCTACCTACACCTAACGGGGCGAGGAAGCGCAGCCGCTGGTCCGCCGCCACTTCCTCAGCAGCCCAGTGAGAAACGTTGTGAGCCGACGCAGCTCGAGCGGGTTCACACCCTCGTCCGCGCCCAAGATCTTAACGGCGGCGCGGACGGAATCGATGAGCAGCGCCAGCTCCGACCACCTGTCGAGGGCCAGCCGGACCTTATTGCGCTGACCCAGGCACGTGGCCATAAAATCCCGGAGTTCCCTTACGGAAATGAGGGGAGACTTGGCAAGGGGCACGAGGTCATCCATCGCCACGTCGGCGCTGGAGTCCGAATCGTCCTCCGTGCCCATCACCGAGTCCCCATCCTCCTCCAGGGGGTCGTCACCAGCGGCCGACCCGTCCGCCGCGCAGTGCGAAGCGAACGACTCGGCTGCGCCAGCCAGCCCCGCCTCCGCCCGGATCCCACCCCCAGGATCGGCAGCAGAGGATTTCTCCCTGGGCTCCTCTAGGGGTGCCGGGCCAGAAGACGGCGGCGGTTCAGAGCTCCCCTCCGCCTCAGACGCCGGAACGACCGGAGAAACCGGGGAGAGAACAATTTCCAGCTCCTCCAGTACGTCCGGCACCAGAGACGCAGCCAGGGGGCCATCCTCCTCCCCGCCACCAACCTCCGACCCAGCGGACGGGGGGTTTTGAATTAAAAGCTCTACCAGGACGAGCATCCCCTGGGAGACGTCCGGGTCGCATTGGGCGAGCTCATTATCCTCGAGCTCGCCCGACCCAACCCCCAGGCTGCCCGACCCGGCGAGGGGTAACGACACCGATAAAAGGTCAACTTCAATTACTGCCGCGGGTTGTTCCGCAACCCCCCCCACGGGCAGGGTCTCATCCCCATCCCCGGGAGGCACGTGCTGGACAGACACATCTGCCTCAGCCTCCCGAGGGACAGGCGACCCCTGCCGATCGCTGGTGATGACGACAGCGCTGGGGGGGCGGGGGGGCGCAGTACCCGCGGCGGGCGACGACTCCCCCTGCTCGGAGGGACCTTCCTCCTCCCGGTCCTCCTCCTCATCCAGGGGGTCGCGCCTTCTTTTTAGCACGGAGGGAGCGAGGGAGACCTCCATGTCTGCAAAGGCCTCCTCCTCGACTCCCTCCGGCGGAGCAGGTTTGTCGGGTTCCTCGGGCCCGAGCCCGGCCGCAGGTATTGGCATTACCGCTGCGGCGGTTGCGGCCACAGGCTCGGGCACGGGGCCCCTCCCGCTCACATCTGCCCTGATCAACTCCGCGAGGAGCGCGGGTGTAAGGGGCTCAAGGGGCAAGGGCTCACCATCCACGGAGGGACCTGCCCTAAGGTGCTTCTTTTTTCCCCGCGCCTTCTTTCCGGCCGGACACGCTCCCTCCCCCCCGCCGGAGGCCTTGGTGGCATCGGCCCCCGACGTCAACCGCGCATCAGACGTACTTGACGCGTGGGCAGATCCGGGGGGAAGGGCGGCGGCGGCGGCGCCAGCCTCGGCCGCACGAGATGATCCGGCGGCCTTGGAGGCAGGGCAGTTCCTCCTGATGTGCCCCACCTCCCTGCAGGCATGGCACCTCACACCGTCCGACGTCCAAAAGGCGCGGTAGGCGGTCCCCTCGTGGAGGACGACGAACGCCCCTTCAGTGTCCTCCTCCCGCGCCAGCTGGATAAACAGCTGGCGCCGGAAGGAGAAGACGTGGCGAAGGCTGGCCTCCCGGAAGCCGAGCGGGATGGGCGTGATCCCCGACCTCACCTCCCCAAGTTGTCGCAAATGGGGAAGGAGGAGCTCACCAGGAACATAGGGCGGGACGTTGGAAATAATGATCCTCTGCGCGGTGGCCTCGAGAGGATCCACCGGCAGGAAGGTCCCGCCCATGGTGAGCCCCTTGGCGACAGCCAGGGACACCGCCCGCTCCGACCCCAGGAAGAACACAGCCTTCCCATACATTTTCGAGGCCGCGACGATGGCTGAGGGGCCGACAACCCCAGCCATGGCCTTGACGCAGGCCTCGATGGTCATAGTGGGGTGAGTGTAGCTCTTCACCCCAAGCTTTTTTGTTATTAATCGAAAAGGTGACGGGGCAGCAGGAACAGCGGGAGCAGCTGTGGCCGTGGCTACCACTCTCGCATAGGTCCCGGCTGGCCCCGCCACCGGCGAAGACGCAGTCGCCATTCTGGGGTGCTTTTTTTAAGGGCTACACTCACCCCAAGTCACAGGCCTGAAGGTGTTAATGGCCTCGGTGTATATATATTTTTTTTGTCCTCTATTGAGCAGAGGGAGCTGATTAAAATGAGGACACACCTCTCTCCTTATTGATTTAAATTGGGAGAGTGGCCTCTCCCCTCTGCTCAATTGGCAATTAATAAAATAGATGAAACTAAGGTGCCTTAGAAAGACAGGCAGAGAGAGACAAAGAGAGAGAGAGAGAGAGAGGTGGGGGGGTGGGAAGGAGGGAGGCCGCAAAGGGCAGTGTTGCCACTCAGGATGGTGGGTGGGTGTTGGCAGGGTTGCACTCTCCGATGGAAAAAGTCTTTGGTGATGGTGGTCTTCTGGCAGGGGGAGAAGACGTCTTCACCTGGAAAAGCTGGAGAAGCCCAGGCTTAGTCCTGCAACAGGTCTTAACGATGTAATTAAATTAAATTAAGGACTTCACCTTGGGCAGCTCCAAGCTCTCCCAGGGCAGGCAATAGAAGGGATGCTAATTAGTGGTGTGTGTGGCCTAGCTTTTAACAAGAGCACACACACACACTACACCCCTTGATGATCCGGCCTTGCTTCTTCTTTTCTCCCCCCACCTAAAATACAAAGTCTTGGGAGAGTGCCCCAAATAACACCCACCTGTAGATGTTCCGGATGAAGTTTTCTTCCCTCCTTTCAAGCAGTTGGTTTCTCTCCCCTCTCTCCCTCTCCTGAAGTGGAGGCCAAATTGGGGAGGCAGTGATGGAAAGGCCTCTCCCCTGGTTGATGTTGATGTAGGCCTCCTTTCTCCTTTTCCTCCTCTGTCCTCTCTCTCCAGGCACCTCAGTTGATGTAATGATGGTGGAGTTGGTGGTGGTGGTCCAACGTTCTCCTCCTCTTCCTGGTCAGGGGACCACCACTTTAATCCACTCTCCAAAGTCTGGCTGCTCCCTCTGCTCGTGCTTGCAGCTGAACAGAGGGTAACTTAAGACTGAAGTACAGAAGCCTGCTATGGCTTTATATACTAGTGTGGTCACTGCCGGTACTGCAGTATAAAATCAGTTCTTCTCTTAAAGGTACATACACAACACCCACTCCCCCACACGTTCCCCGATACTTGTCCAAGTGGCTATTAATTTTGTCCCAGATTATCATTTCTAAAAGCTTGCAACAGTGTCCAGATTAATTTTTTATTCCTGGCAATTCCAGGACAATCCTGGAAGATTTACGAGAATGATTCCAGGGATGAGTGACTTCAGCTACGTGGATAGACTGGAGAAGCTGGGGTTGTTCGCCTCGGAGCAGAAATGATTGAGAGGAGATATGATAGAGATGTTCAAAATCACGAAGGGCCTGGACAGAGTTGATAGAGAGAAACTGTCCCCATTGGTGGAAGGGTCGAGAACCAGAGGACACAGATTTAAGGTTTAAGGTGATTGGCAAAAGAACCAAAGGCGAGATGAGCAAAAAATTTTTACGCAGCGAGTGATTAGGATTTGGAATGCACTGCCTGAAAGAGTGGTGAAGGCAGATTCAATCGTGGCTTTCAAAAGGGAATTGAATAAGTATCTGAAGGGAAAACATTTGCAGGGCTACAGGGAAAGGGCGGGGGAATGGGACTAGCTGAGTGCTCTTGCAGAGAGCCCGCATGGGCTCGATGGGCCAAATGGCCTTGTCCTGTGCTGTAACCATTCCATGATTCTATGATTCTAGGTTGAAATCCTAGCTGGAGGCCAACATTGGATGTGAAAAATCAGGCCAGTCTGTGATGCCCTCCTCGGTAGAGCAAGCCTGCTAACACTCAAGGTATCGGCTCGCAGATGAAGAATGAATGAGGTTTGGCACCAAAGAGCAGCCAGCACCCTTTTAACTGTACTACAATGTGAGTCGACACTTTGAAGACAGCAGGAGAGAAAATGGGGGAAAAATTAGATTGTGCAGAATATTTAAATGAGTTTGCAACTGTTTCAGTTTTGCTGGTAATAAGTGTCAATCCTAATAGTTTTCTAATGTTGACCTATTCTGCTCTACTTCCTCCGCGAGCTTGAGACTCACTGTTCGACCCCAGCAGCTCCTTTCATCCCTGCAGCTGCCGCCTGTTTCCTCGCCCCTTCTTAATTTGATTGACAATCGCGACCGTGCAGATAACAAAAATAGGACAAAAAATTCAAATCTGAAACGGAACCGACATCTGCAACAACAACTTGTATTTCTATAGCGCCTTTAACTTAGTAAAACATCCCAAGGCGCTTCACAGGAGTGTTATAAGACAAAAAATTGACACCGAGCCACGTAAGGAGAAAATTAGGGCAGATGAAAGAGGGGGTTTCAGGAGCGTCTTAAAGGAGGAGAGAGAGGTAGAGAGGCAGAGAGGTTTAGGGGAGGAATTCCAGAGCTTAGGGCCTTGGCAACAGAAGGCACGGCCACCAATGGTGGAGCGATTATAATCAGGGATGCTCAAGAGGGCAGTGTTAGAGGAGCGCAGATATCTCGGGGGGTTGTGGGGCTGGAGGAGATTACAGAGATAGGGAGGGGCCTACATTCAAGTCTAAATCATTGATATATACCACAAAAAGCAGGGGATCTAGTACTGAGCCCTGCAGAACCCCACTGGAAACAGCCTTCATTCACAAAAACACCCATCAACCATTGCCCTTTGTTTACTGTCTCTGAGCCAATTTTGGATCCAACTTGCCACTTTGCCCTGGATTCCATGGGCTTTTACTTTCGTGACCAGTCTGCCATGCGGGACCTTATCAAAAGCCTTGCTAAAATCCATATCTACATCAAACACACTACCCTCATCGACCCACCTTGTTAATTCCTCAAAAAATTCAATCAAGTTAGTCAGGCACGACCTTCCCTTAACAAATCCGTGCTGACTGTCCTTGATTAATCCGTATCTTTCTAAATGAAGATTTATCCTGTCTCTCAGAATTTTTTCCCAATAATTTTCCCACCACCGAGGTTAGGCTGACTGGCCTGTAATTACTCGGTCTATCCATTTCTCCCTTTTTAAACAAGGGTACCACATTAGCAGTCCCCCAGTCCCCTGGCACCTCACCTGAAGTCAGAGAGGATTGGAAAATGACGGTCAGAGCCTCTGCTATTTCCTCTTTTGCTTCTCTTAACAGCCTGGGATACATTTCATCTGGGCCTGGGGATTTATCTTTCAAAGCTGCTAAACCCCTTAATACTTCCTCTTTCACTATGTTTATTTCATCTAATATTTCACACGCCTCCTCCCTGCATCGCCCCTCTCTTTTGTGAAAACAGACGCAAAGTATTCATTAAGAACCATACCCACGTCTTCTGCCTCACACACAGATTACCTTTATGATCTCTAATAAGCCCTACCCTTTCTTTAGTTATCCTCTTGCTCTTAATGTATTTATAAAACATCTTTGGGTTTTCCTCGATTTTACTTGCCAATATTTTTTCATGCTCTCTCTTTGCTTTCCTAATTTCCTTTTTAATTTCACCCCTGCACTTTCTATACTCCTCTAGAATTTCTGAAGTATTGAGCCCTTGGTATCTGTCATAAGCCTCCCTTTTTTCTTTATCCTACCCTGTATGTCCCTTGACATCCAGGGGGCTCTAGATTTGTTAGTGCCACCCTTTTTCTTTAAAGGAACATACTTGCTGTGAACCCTCTGGATCTCCTCCCTGAATGCCTCCCACTGCTCTGACACTGATTTACCTTCAAGTAACCGTTTCCAGCCTACTTTGGCTAAATCTCATCTCAGCTTAGCAAAATTGGCTTTTCCCCAATTGAGAACTTTTATTCCTGGTCTATCTTTGTCCTTTTCCATAACTACCCTAAATCTACCTGAATTATGATCACTACCACCAAAATGCTCCCCCACTGATACCCTTTCCACCTGCCCAGCTTCATTCCCTAAAACTAAGTCCAGAACCGCCCCCTCCCTTGTTGGGCTTGTTACACACTGGCTAAAAAAGTTCTCCTGAATGCATTTTAGGAATTCTGCTCCCTCTATATCATTCACACTAATTTTATTCCAGTTAATATTAGGATAGTTGAAATCCCCTACTATTACTGCTCTATAGTTTTTGCACTTCTCAGAAATTTGCTTATGTATTTGCTCTTCTATCGCCCTCTCACTGTTTGGGGGTCTGTAGTCCACTCCCAGCAGTGTGATTGCCCCTTTTTTATTCTTCAATTCAACCCATATGGCCTCATTGGATGATCCTTCTAACATATCATCCCTCCTCACAGCTGTAATTGTTTCTTTAATCAATACTGCCACCCCCCTCCTTTTCCCCCCCCTCTCTATCCCGTCTGAAAATCCTGTAACCAGGAATGTTGAGCTGCCATACCTGCCCTTCTTTCAGTCATGTCTGTTATCATAGCTATAATATCATAGTCGCAAGTGTCCATCTGTGCACTAAGCTCATCTGCATTATTTCCTATACTCCTTGCAATGAAGTATATCCCATTTAGCACTGCCAAGCTCCCTTGTTTTCTATTTTCTAGCCCTTGTTTCCTCTGTCTTCCAAATTCACTTTCTACTTTTTTGCTTTCCAATTTCTGATTTGCTTCTCTCCCTTCTGAATCTATTATCAGGTTCCCATTCCCCTGCCAAGCTAGTTGTGAGTTCAGGGGGAACCTTACAGGAAGTTTGGGCTGGGAAGAAAGGGGAGTGTGAGGGATGGGCAGCTGAATGGATGGTCTCAATCTTAGAGACTAAGAAGTCCATGAGCTCCTCACACTTGTGAGTCTGCCCCACTGTCTGTGAGTCTACCCACTGTCTGTGAGTCTACCCCACTGTCTGTGAGTCTGCCCCACTGTCTGTGAGTCTGCCCCACTGTCTGTGAGTCTACCCCACTGTCTGTGAGTCTGCCCTTAGACAGTCTCAGCAGACAACTGGAGGGAAGTGAAAAGAAATGTTTTCATAGAGGGTCACTAGAATACGGAATTATAAAGTTTATTCTTGGAATATATTTCTTGCCCATCCCTCGCTGACCTGAGTGCATTAAGAGTGAACCAAATAGTGTAGGACTGGAGACACGTGTAGGCTAGACTGGGGAGGTGTGGCAGTTCCCTTCCCTGGAGGGTACTTGTTAGATCCGTGGTTCAGTGGATATGCTATTATTAAATAATCACACGGATGCTGTACATTAACAAATAACAGGTCTTTACTGGAGGAGGGTAGTCTCTAGACTGGGGGTACAGAGGCATGCGCAAAGCTTATATACCGGTGTGGTCACTGCCGGTACTACAGTATACAGGAGCTGTAAAAGTAGTTCTGCCTTAAAGGCACATACACTACAATTCCTCCCCTTTTAGATTAGTAATACCCCTAATATTCAAATAACAATTAACATTTCAACATGTACATTAAACAACAAAAGTCCATTTATAGATTCAGTCTTTGGGGCGGCTTCCTGACCCTTTCGGGATAGCGCCTTTCCAGAGGTTCTTGTTCTTGGTGCAGAGGCGATTCTGACCCCTTTTCATCGGGTAGTTCATCGGGTTCCACTGCTACTGGGTCTGAAGTAGATGCTACCAGTATGTCGGGTTCATCCCCAGGTACTCGAGACATGGGGTTGACGCGTTCCTGTGACGCTAAGATCTGATCGACGTGGCATCTCACAATGTTCTCCCCGACATCCACTGTGTACATTAATGGCCCCTGCCTTGTACATATCGTTCCGGGTTGCCACTTCTCTGTTCGATAGTCATGGGCCAAGACTAGTTGCCCTACATTGAAGCTCCTTGTCGGCTTCTCATTGATGTGCTGGAATTGTTTGTCCTCAACATTTCTTCGCACATTTGGTCTGAGCAAGTCCAGACGAGATCTCAACCTTCGGTTAAAGAACATCATGGCCGGGGTCTGGTTGGTAACTGCATGTGTCGCGTTTCGGTAGGCTAATAAGAAATTGTCCATCTTATGCTGTAGTGGAATTTCATCGTCGCACATGGCCTTTATCGCCTTCTTAAAGGTTTGTACGAACCTCTCAGCCAATCCATTTGTGGCTGGATGATACGGGGCGGATGTGTAATGCCTTACCCCATTCCTTTTCATGAATTTTTGGAACTCGGCGGACACAAACTCTGGTCCATTATCAGAGCAAATCTGCCCTGGCAAACCGTTTCTGGCAAATATGGTCCGTAGGACTGCAATCGTTTTCTCTGTAGTGGTTGAAGACATTTTTATCACCTCAGGCCACTTTGAATGAGCATCCACTGCTATTAAGAACATTGAGTCCATGAATGGACCAGCGAAATCAATATGCACCCGTTGCCATGGAGAGGAGGGCCACTCCCATGGGTGTAGAGGGGCATATGGTGGTGCATTTTGGACCTACTGGCATCCTAAGCAGCTCTTAGTTAGGTCTTTGATTTGTTGATCGATTCCCGGCCACCACACATAAGCCCTAGCAAGGCTTTTCATTTTCACTCCCCCCAGATGACCTTCATGTAGCTCATTTAGCACTCTCTCTCTTAACTTGGGTGGAATCACCACTCTGGATCCACACATCACTGTCCCCCTGGCATACTGACAGCTGTTATTTTCTGGATGAGAATGCTGGCAACAGTGAGTCGCCATGTGTTGGCCATCCCCTCACCGTCAATTCATATACCCGTGACAGCGTCGGATCATTGCGGGTCTCCTTCTCTATATCCGCATTTGTTACTGGCAATCGTTCAATTATTGACGAATAAAATATCTCGATAGGGTCCACTGCTGGTGCTTCCTCCACAGTAGGCAGTGGCAGGCGCGATAGCCCATCAGCGTTCCCATGCTGTTTCGTGCCTTTATATTCTATTTCATATTGATTCGCCCCTAGAAACAGGGACCATCTTTGTAACCGCTGTGCAGTCATCACGGGAACGCCCTTCTTAGGATTAAAAATGGAGACAAGTGGTTGGTGGTCAGTCAGCAAGGTGAACTTCTGGCCATGCAGATAGTGGTTGAATTTTTTTACTCCCCATACTAGGCTGAGGGCCTCCCTGTCAATCTGGGCATAGTTGCGCTCGGCTGAGGTCAGTGACCGAGACGCAAAGGCTACTGGCCTCTCCAACCCGTCTGGGAATTTGTGCGATAGCACCGCTCCAATACCATAGGGTGATGCATCACATGCCAAACGAATTGGTAGTGCTGGGTTGAAATGGGCCAACACCTCTTTTGATGTGATCAATTCTTTACACTTCTGGAAAGCTCGTCTACATTCGTCATCCCACTTCCATGGTACCCCTGTTTGCAGTAGGGTGTTCAGCGGGTGTAATTTCGTAGACAAATTTGGTAAGAACTTGTGGTAGTAGTTTACCAGCCTGAGGAACGACCTCAGTTGCAACACATTTTCCGGTGCTGGAGCCTTGACTACTGCCTCAATCTTGTCAGGGGACTTATGTAACCCCTCTTCATCGATGACGTGGCCACAATACGAGATTTGTTTCTGGAAAAACTCGCACTTGTGGCGATTAGCTCGTAGCCCATACTCCTTTAATCTGGTGAGCACCTTCTCCAAGTTGGCAAGGTGATCACCGTCATTTTCGCCCATGACCAAGATGTCATCCAAATAACACTGGGTCCCTGGAATCCCTTGCGGGACCTGATCCATCGCCCTTTGACAGATAGCCGGAGCCGAGGCTACTCCAAACACCAGCCGGTTGTATTGATAGAGACCTTTAAGAGTGTTGATCGTAAGGTAATGTTTCGAAGCTTCTTCTACCTCCATTTGCAAGTACGCCTGGGCTAGATCAATTTTGGTGAAGCGTTTACCTCCAGATAGCGAGGCGAAAATATCCTCAATTCGTGGAAGCGGATATTGCACCGTGTGAAGGACTGGGTTCACTGTCACCTTAAAATCCCCACAGATGCGGACCTTCTTTGGTTCCCCAGGCGTATTACTCAACGACCTCTTCATTACAGGAACGATGGGTGTAGCCCACTCGCTCCAGTCCACTTTGGACAGTACTCCTGAATGTTCCAACCCTTCCAGCTCTGCTTCAACAGCTGGTCTGATCGCATAAGGCACTGGTCTGGCCTTCAGAAACTTTGGGCTTGCATTTTCCTCTATTTTAATCATTGCTGTTATTCCTTTTAGTGTTCCTAGTCCCTCCTGGAACACTTCTTTTGCGTCAGTTAGCATTTTTGACAGTCGTCCAGGTGTGACGTCGTCATCCTTTTTGGCCTCAACCTTCAGTGCCTGTATGGAATGCCAATCTAATTGTATCTTCCGGATCCATTCACATCCTAGTAGTGGTGGTCCTCCATTTGGCAATACATATATATCCATTTTAGGTATTTCCTGGCCTTTAAATGTCACTTTCACCCTTATTTTTCCTTTGGGGTAGACTTTTTGCCCCGTATACGTCTTCAAGACAATCTCTGTAGCTTTCAAGGGTATGTGTGAAAATAGCCGCTTGTAGTCTCTTTGATTTATGACTGTTTGAGCTGACCCTGTGTCCAATTCCATTTCCACTTGGACTCCGTCTATCTTGAGTGTAACCCAGATAATCTGGTGATCCTCCATTTCGGTTACCTTATGTAGTTTCAGACAACCCAGCTCCTTGCTTCCGGAGTCTGTGTCGCTTTTCTGTTCATCTGAACCACTGTCCATCACCTGGTGTACCTTTTTGTACTTCTCCTGTGGAGATTTCTTACTGTTGGTTTTCTTCCCAGACCTGCAGACTCTTGCTATGTGTCTTGCTTTCCCACACTGTCTGCACACTTGGTCCTTGAACCAACAATCTTTCTGGTCATGTGTTGTTCTGCCGCAGCGATAGCACTTCCCTGTTCCATAGGACATTTCATTGGTGCCATATTCTTGTGTTCTCCGTTGTATCTCTGCAGCACCCCTTGTGGCTGCTTTGTGTGATACTGCCATACTGAAAGCTTTGTCCAGCGTAAGGTCCTTTTCTGATAGAAGCCATTTCTGGGTTCCTTCACTTTTTAGCCCACACACAAACTTGTCCCTTAACGTGTCTGCTAGTCCCGCTCCAAACTGGCAGTGTTTTGATAGCTTGCGCAGTTCCGTTAGATACTCAGCATTGCTTTCGTCTTTGTGTTGGTTCCTTTTATGGAACTTAAATCTTTCTGCTATCAGCAGCGGTGTGGGGTTTAAGTGGTCCTGTAGGATTTCTACTATGCTTTCAAAATTCTTGTTTAACGGCTTCTCTGGGGTTATTAGATTTTGCACCCATGTAATTTAACAGAACCAGTGCTTTATTAGCATCTGGCACTTCATTCGCCCTGCAGTACACCTCAATACGTTCCACATATGTCGCCCAATATTCGACTTCATTGTCGAATGTAGAGATACTGCCACTCTTCGGCATCCTTGGGTGTGCGTTAACTATCACAAATGGCGCCTCCCGTGCCTCCCCTTCTTCTCCGCTGGCACAAAATGGCGTCTCCCACGCTTTCCTTCCTTCCCGCGCTCGCCCTTCTTCTCCGCTGCGGCTTCTAAAAATGGTGTCTCCCGCGCTCTTCCTTCTTCTCCGCGGCTCAATGGTGTCTCCCGCACTCTCCCTTCTTCTCCGCGGCTCAATGGCGCCTCCCGCGCTCTTCCTTCTTCTCCGCGGCTCAATGGCATCTCCCCTTTCTTCGCCCCGCTGACCCTGTTCAGTCCGTGAGCACTGGCTGTGCTCTGCGCGTTCTTCTTTTTATATTTTTCGATGACGCTCAGTCTAGAACCCGGCTGTTTCCTACCCTCTCTCTCTCCGGTTTGTTTTATTTTCCTCGACGCCGCTCGGTGTTCAACCCCCGGCTGCGCCCTGCGCTCTTCACCCTCTGTCTTACCCCATCGACGCTGCTCGGCTCTCTCTCCTCCGTCAGTCGGCTCCAGCCGCCGCTGCTCGGGAAGGGTCTGCGCTGGACCTGTCGTCGGTCTCTTACTGCTCGTTGTGGCTGGGGAACCAAGCCCGGCTCTCCACAGCCTCCCCTGCAAAGTTGGATCTCTGCCTGACTGCTGGGCGTTTGCTCGTGGTCGACGCCCGTGTTCCTGGTCTCGACTATTTTTTTTTTTATGTTGCAGGTAGATTCGAATCGACACTCGTCGCCACTGTTAGATCCGTGGTTCAGAGGATATGCTATTATTAAATAATCACATAAGAACATAAGAAATAGGAGCAGGAGTAGGCCAATCGGCCCCTCGAGCCTGCTCCGCCATTCAATAAGATCATGACTGATCTGCTCCTAACCGCCAATCTACTATCACAGAACCATCTCCTGAATCTAACAGAATTAGACACACGAACTAGGAGCAGGATCAGGCTACACGGCCCCTGGGCCCGCTCCGCTACCCACAGGGCCATGACCGATCCGAACCTAGACTCATGTCCAAATTCCTGCCCGCTCCCCGTAACCCTTAATTCCCTTTACTTCTAGGAAACTGTCTATTTCTGTTTTAAATTTATGTAATGATGTAGCTGCTACAGCTTTTTGGGGCAGCATATTCCATGGACCTACCACCCTCTGTGTGAAGTAGTTCCTCCTCATCTCAGTTTTGAAAGAGCAGCCCCTTATTCTAAGACTATGCCCCCTAGTTCTAGTTTCACCCATCATCGGGAACATCCTCCCCGCATCCACCCAATCCAACCCCTTCACAATCTTATATGTTTCAATAAGATTGCCTCTCATTCTTCTGAACTCCAATGAGTAGAGTCCCAATCTACTCAACCTCTCCTCATACGTCCATCCCCTCATCCCCGGGATTAACCGAGTGAACCTTCTTTGTACTGACTCGAGAGCAAGTATGTCTTTTCTTAAGTATGGACACCAAAACTGTACGCAATATTCCAGGTGCGGTCTCACCAATACCTTGTACAACTGAAGCAATACCTCCCTATTTTTATATTCTATACAAGATCCAAGCCTCCGGTATTAGTGGTAATATATTGAGCTGGATTGAGAGCTGGCTGGAAGGCCGTTGCAAGAAAGTAGTTATAGTCTGTTTGGAGACCAGTCACCAGTAGGGTCCCGTGGGGATCGGTGTTGGGACCGTTGCTCCTTACTATTTTTATTAATGATTTAGATGTAGTTTTTGGGGATACGTTTCAGATGATAATAAGATCTGATGCATTGAGGGATTGGGCTCCTGACTGACACATGGCCCAGAAATTCGGGTCTCCATGGGTGAGTACGCACGGGGTACTCACCCGTAGGCCCGATGGAAGTGCCGGTTTCCTGCATGCACTGCGAATGCGCGGGAAACCGGCACTTCCGTTCCCCTGAACGAAGAGGTTCAGAGGTCGAACGCGTGCGTGGGGGAGGCTGCACGTGCGCATCGAACTTCATTTTTTTTCCCACAGGTTTTCCTGGGAAGGTAAGCCTGCAGAATTTAGAAATATAATAAGCAGGCGTAAGCCCTGCTTTTTACAAGGTAAGTGGTGAATTAATTAAAATTAAAACATTTTTTCCACAGGTTTATTATTTTTAAATACTTTAAAGCAAGGTAAGTTGATTTTTAGCCCCGTTAGAAAATAAAATTATTTTTTTCAAAAATTTAAATTATTGTTTAATAGTTATTTCATGTAATTTATAGTTTATTTAAAAAATGCGATTGAAAAAAAATGTATTTGAAGATTTAGTGCTATTTTGGGGCCGTAGTATTTATAAGTCTTGACAGCACTTCCTGTCAGACTTATGAATGGAGCATTCCCTGCTCCGATTGGCTGCCCATGGCCCACGTGATCCCAGGGGACGCATCAAACTAACTGCGCCCCTGGGATACGCAAGCACTGCGTGCCGGCAGCTGGACCAGGCCCCAGATCAGAATTCCATGGGAGCCCACAGCTCAACGGCCAGCGCACTAGGTAAGTGCAGATTGGGGGCTTACACCCGCGGGAAGCCCCCGACCCGAATTTCTGGGCCATGATGTTTAACTTGGAAAAGTGCAGTATTATGCATGCGGGCAGGGTGAATACTGAACACAAATACATTTGAAACATTAAAGCAGGTGGAGAAACAAAGAGATTTAGGCATTCTAGCCCATAGATCTCTAAAGGTTCATGAGCAATGCCATGAAGCGATAGCTAGAGTGACTAGGGTGTTGGGGTACAATGGACTATAAGACAAAGCACACTATTTTGTCCTTGGTCAGACCTTGAAAGGTGAACACGTGACTGTAGGAGTGATGTGGGAAAAATGGGTTCCATTTCAAGGGGTACTGGGACAGGAAGGAACTGTACCATTGGGATGGGCTCCACCTGAACCGAGCTGGGACTAAGGTCCTAGCGGAAAGGATAAATAGGGCGGTCATGAAGACTTTAAACAAATAAATGCGGGGGTGGGGGCGGGGGGAGAGCTCAGGTGGAATAATAGTTCTAAAACAAAAGAAAGGGAAGCAAGTAGAGCAATAGTCAAAAATTGTGCTTTAACTAAAAGATGTAAAGTAATTAAAGCAGGAGAGATGTAAGATTCGCAAAATTCAACAGATTCCCCAAAACCAAGAAGATTACCCTAAAGATGGGATTTTTGGACTGTTAATAAACCATGTCAGAATGGTATAAGAATATTGGGCCTAAAGGGAGAATTAAAAATCAAGGACCCCAGGATTTTGGTTTTAATTTTAAAAGCGTGTTCGAGCCTGTGGAAGAAAAGGGGGGTGCAACAAAAGGAATTGGGATTGGCCTCTGTATATGGACAGTTTTGAGTATTGGCATTAGCCAAGCTGTCTGGGGACTATCTGGACTGTCTCAGTCATTTTACATAATGACAATAGACCAACGGAAGAGCAGTTCCCGCCCAAAATTACAGAACCATCCAAAGTATACATAATGCAGAACAGAACCATCCAAAGTATACATAATGCAGAACATGCCACCAACTAACAAAAGGAACCTTCGGCCCCACAGGAAAAGACAAATGTTACTGCAATTAAACAAGAGGTTTCCCTCGTATATTCCGAAGTGTTCCCCCAATTTAGTGTGTTAAGATTATTGTGGTGTATATTTTCTTTCTCAATAAAGATCTTGGCCTAGAAATTCAGTTAAGGCCCGCCAGCAGGCTAACGCCCAAAAGTTAGCGCTGCGCGCGGAGCCAGGTGCGCCCGTCAGATATTCGGCTTTTGCGCCCCAAGTCGGAAGCGGGCGCTATTCCAGGGTGTGCCCGCCCCCGCTTGGGGCGCTGAAACTGAATTTCTACGCTGTAGGCCCTGCTGCGCCACCCGCTGCGGAGCGGCAGGCTGCGGTACTGCAGGCCTCCTCCTTCTCTTAAGGGGGAGGTGCCTGCAACAGCGAGATCGCCGCTGGATTGTGCCGGCAAATGAGCCCGGCACCACGGAGAAGTGCCGGGCTCGCGGAAAGCAGCCGGCAATGCCGCGGGGGGGGGGTGGAGGAGGCCAGGGAAGGAGGTGCGGGCAGGCGGCCGGCGAAAAAGCGGCCGGCTGCACCTCCACCTTAAAGCGCCCCAGTAGTGCAGCAGTACAGCCCCGTTTTTCAATCGCTGTTTGCGGCCGCTGCAGAAGAGGCGGCCGCAACTATTCTGCCCTCGCAACGCGTGGCTATGCAGAGCTAGACAGATAGCGAACAGCTTGAGATCTTCCAATAAAATCACAAGGCTTGACTTTTCTTGTAACGCTTTACTGAAAGATTTCTTATTTGTAAAACTGAAATACAACACAGAAATGGAAGGACACATTAATATACGGACGCATAATTGATATGAGTACACAAATTTAGGTACGCCTGGGCAACACAGTACATCTGGCAATGAATATACATTTAGCAGGCTGGAAGGCATTCTCTTTATATTAGCCCTGTACATAGTGTATCAAATACAGCTGCTAGGTAACCAGCTAGACCGAGAAAAGTTACAACTGAACATTTTCTACAACATACAGTGTACGCTAATCGTCTATAGCATTCTAAAATACTCACAGACAAACAATTTCCAAGACTCAAGCATGGGGGCAATACAACTGAGGGGCACCGTGGCGCGGGTCCTGTTCCGGCGGCGGCTCCACGAGGAATGAGCTCGCAGTCCCGTGGGGAGTGTGATGGCCTCATCACACTCGTGGTTGTGACGTCGTCACGTTTGCCGGTCGTTGCGTCACTGGCCGTTGGGGCCTAAGTCGGGAGCGGGGCTGGAGGCCAGGCTGGGCCGGTGCTTGCCGCGGGAGCGGAAGATAGCGGCGCTCCCGGCGGCTGATCGATGCGGCCGAAGACGCTGGGCCGGGCTGTGCCGGCGGCCTTTCTGGAGAGCCGAGTCGGGCCGGCAGCCGCCTCACGCACGTCACGTCGTACGTGACGTGACGTCAGCACGCTAAGGTGCGTCTTAAAGGGGCAATGGCCCTAAACGGTGAGTTAAAGGGGCAACGGCCCTAACAGGTAAGTTATACATATATAAGTAGGTTATGTACATACAGTAAGGTTAAGTTAGAGGGAGAGACAGCACAGCAACTAAATATGAGGTTTGGGCCGGAAGCGGGGCGGAACCGGGGCACTGCGCACACCGATGACGTCATTGGTGTCGGCGCAGCGCTACCGGCTTCCGCCGCCATTACCGCAGCGCTGAATATCAGCGCACCCTCTTACACTGGCGCAGAAACCCTCTTTGGGCCTTAACTGGGCGCAAAGCCCACTGAATTTCTAGGCCCTTATTCCTTTCACCAAAATTCAGTTGTCTGCTGCACTTTTTCATCACAACCCCCAAATAAGTCCCAGGTCTAGAACCAAGGGAATGGGAGCAATTCGAACCGCTCACAAGTCACAGGTGAAGCTGACCCACAGACCACCCCTTACAGAGAGAAATAAGAAACGTGTGAGTAAAATATTAGAGCAGAAGGATAGGTTAGGGTGTGTGGCCCAAATAAGCGTTCTTTATACAAATGCACACTGTAGCAACAGATTGAATGAATTGTAGGCGCAAATTCAACTTGGAGGGTGTGACATGGCAGCCATGACTGAGACATGGCTGCAAGGTGGTCCAGACTGGGAACTCAATGTACCAGGTTATAAATATACCAGGTTATAAGGTCTGCAGAAAAGACAGGGAAAATGGTAGAGGGGGAGGAGTAGCCTTAGTGATTAAGGTGAAATCACTTCAATGATAAGAGAGGATATAATGACAGGTAAGCAGGCAATGGAGACTTTACGGGTAGAATTAAGAAACAGAAAAGGACTTAAGACTTTAAGATTTAGGAGTAGAAAAATGATTTTTGGCAGTTAACAAAACATGCAACTTCTAAAAGACATTCAGCACTCAAAAGGGTTAATCTGTGCCATTTCATCACAGTGATGTGTGCCAGTATAGGCCCCCTGATAGCAGCTGTGGTAGAATGCATAAATGTAGAGATTAGGCAAGCATGTCGTAAAGGCAGAGTGGTTTTAATGGGGATTTTAACTTTCATATTTTTTTAATTCATGGGATGTGGATGTCCGAGAAGGTGGTGGTGGTGAGCCGCCTTCTTGAATAAAACTGAGTGGCTTGCTAGGTCATTTCTGTGGTGTATGTAACCTGTTCCACCTTAAGAGAACTTAAGCCTGGTCCACCTTAAGAAAGGTACTACTTTCTTTGGCTGCTGTATACGTAATACCGGTGGTGACTACACCGGTATATAAGCACAGTGTAATAATATTGTATTCAGTATAGTCCGACCTCCAACCAGTAAAGACCTGTTGAATTTACTCTTGTGGTCTGTGTAGTAACTCTCACTATAACACACAGACTTAACAGTGGCGACGAGTCCGATTCTTACCCTGCTGCAGTAATTTCCACGGCGACTTCGTCCACAGACAGGACGTCGAAGAGAGTTTTCCACCCTCATCACCTACAGGAAGACACGTCGAGCGGCAGGCATCGAGCAACCGGAGTGCAGAAGACATCCTGACCTCGAAGCCTCCATCAGCGACTGTCAGCTTCTTCTACTACCTCGTGGTGGGTAAGCCGGGCAGCGACGCGACAGAAAGTCAACCGCATTGGCTGTACAGACGGGGCTGGGAAGACGGAGGAATAAGGGCGGTGAGGTCGATCGCGACCAGAGATAAGGGCCGGGCCGCTTTTGAGCGAGAGGCGCAGCGCGGGACATCGATCGCGACTGGAGATAAGGGCCGCATTCGGGCTAAAGGCGCAGCGTCTGGGGAAACTGAAGGCGCGAGAGCCACGGTGAAGCGGAGACAGCGTCGGGGGACGGGTGAAGACCGCCAAGCACGGGAAAACCGCCATTTTGTGGGCGGAGGACGACGGCAAGCCGCCATCTTAGATAACATTAAAAATACGATAAATTGCTACGATGCCTAAACATGGGAACATTAATGCCTTCGATAGTGATATAGAAGACTGGGCTATGTATGTAGAATGCGTACAAAACTACTGTAAGGCAAATAAAATTCCTGAGACAGATAAAGCACTAACATTACTAAACTTAATGGGTGCGAAGACATACGGGCAATTGAAACACCTGTTATCGCCAGATGAACCGGCGGATAAGATGTTCAAACAGATTGTTACTGTCCTAAAAAATCATCTTAGCCCCACGCCGCTGATGCTAGCGGAACGATTTAAATTTTACGATAGAAGACAGCTGCAAAATGAAAGCAATGCTGAATATTTGATGGAATTACGTAAGCTAGCAAAATATTGTCAGTTTGGAACGGGACTGACAGAGGCACTTCGAGATAGATTTGTGTGTGGTTTATTTAAACAGGATACACAAAGGCGACTGCTCGAGGAGAATGAGCTGTCTCTCGAGAAGGTGGTCACTATGGCAGCAGCACACGAGGCCGCAGCGAGAGGCACGGCAGTAATGCAGCTACGGCCACCGGAACTCGGTACAAACAAATTGGGTTTGAGTTCTGTCAAATGTTATCGTTGTGGAAAGACAACGCACGATCAGAACCAGTGTTGGTTTAAAAACCAAGAATGCAGAACGTGTGGCAGGCTTGGCCACATAGCTAAAGTATGCCGATCAGGAAAGAAGACCAGCAATAAAAAGTCACCGCAAGGAAAATATGCAAAGGTACACAAGGTGACAAAGAACAGTTTGACCGAACAGAAGTCAGATTCAGATGCTAGCAGTAATGAACTGGATAGCTTAAGAATACACAACGTTGGTAAGGATACAGACCTCCAGACAATTTGGGTCACTCTTCAGATAGCAGGAGTCCAAGTAAAAATGGAATTGGACACTGGGTCGGCATTGACGGTCATGAATAAGAAAGATTACAGAAGGTTATTCCAACATATTCCCTTACAGGATACGGAGATTATATTGAAAACGTACACGGGGCAAAGAGTGTACCCCATCGGAAAAATAGAGGTAGAAGTGGTCCACAAGGGCGAAGGAAGCCAAGTAATGGACTTAGATGTGCTACCTGAAGGAGGTCCACCACTACTAGGACGGGAGTGGATTAGGAAAATGAATATGGACTGGCACTCCTTGAAAGCACTAACGGTAGATTCCGGGGAAACAGCTGTCAAACCTAAACGATTGTCCAGAATACTGGATGAGGCTAAAGAGGTGTTCCAGCCGGGACTGGGAACACAGAGGAATTACGGCAAACATCAAGATTGATGAACATGCACAACCAAAATTTTTTAAAGCCAGACCGGTATCCTATGCAATACGACCTGCGGTTGAAGCGGAGCTGGAAGCACTAGAACGTTCAGGGGTACTGCCTAAAGTAGATTGGAGTGAGTGGGCTACGCCCATTGTTCCCGTTATGAAACGTCCTGCGAACAATAAGCCAGGAGATCCAGGGAAGGTTCGCATCTGTGGAGATTTCAAAATCACCGTTAATCCGGTGCTTCACACGGTGCAGTATCCGCTTCCACGGATTGAGGATATTTTCGCTTCACTGTCTGGCGGGAAACACTTCAAGATAGACCTGGCGCAGGCGTACTTGCAGATGGAGGTTGAAGAAGAGTCACGCCAATACCTCACGATCAACACACATCGAGGGTTGTACCGGTACAATAGGCTGGTTTTTGGTGTGGCATCGGCTCCAGCAATTTGGCAGAGGGCCATGGAGCAGGTATTGCAGGGAATTCCAGGCACATAATGTTACCTGGACGACATTCTGATCACAGGTGATGGTGATGAACAACATCTCGCTAACTTGGAACTGGTGCTCAACAGACTGAAAGAGTATGGACTTAGAGTAAATCGGCAGAAATGTGAGTTCTTCCAGAAGCGGATCTCGTACTGTGGTCATGTCATTGACCGGGAGGGGCTTCATAAGTCTCCTGACAAGATAGCGGCAGTTGTAAAGGCTCCCGCTCCGGAGAATGTCTCTCAGTTGAGGTCGTTTCTAGGATTAATTAACTATTACCATAAATTTCTGCCAAATCTATCCACTGTGCTGCATCCGTTGAACGCTCTTTTACAGAAAGGGGTACCATGGGACTGGGGCGAAAACTGTAAAAAGGCATTTCGCAAAAGCAAAGAATTGATCACCTCAGAGGAAGTGTTGGCTCACTTCAACCCGACACTGCCTATTCGGTTGGCTTGTGATGCTTCTCCATATGGTATTGGGGCAGTAATCTCACATAAATTGCCAAATGGCACGGAAAGGCCAGTCGCGTTTGCATCCAGATCATTGACCTCCGCTGAGCGCAACTATGCGCAGATCGATAGGGAGGCCCTTAGCCTTGTATGGGGAGTGAAGAAGTTTAATCATTACCTACAGGGCCAAAAATTCACACTTCTGATGGACCATCAACCGTTGGTGTCCATTTTTAACCCTAGGAAGGGTGTTTCGGTGATGACAGCACAGCGTCTCCAGAGATGGTCTCTTTTCTTAGGGGCACATCAATATCAGATAGAATTCAAAGGTACGAAACAGCATGGCAATGCTGATGGCCTGTCGCGCCTGCCACTACCTGAAGATGAAGACACGATGGAAGTTGACCCTGTTGAGTTATTTCATTCGACCATTATCGAGTGTTTACCTGTCACCAACGCAAGTATTGAAAGAGAAACCAGGAACGACCCGACACTGTCCAGAGTCTACGAGGTGACAGTGAAAGGATGGCCAACATGGGGTGATCCTCTGTTACCGGCATTCTCGGCAAGGCGAGACCAGCTGTCCGTCTGCCATGGTACTTTGATGTACGGGACAAGAGTGATTATTCCTCCCAAGTTAAGGGAAAGAGTTTTAAAAGAACTACATGAAGGTCATCTGGGGGGAGTTAAAATGAAAAGTCTTGCTAGGGCTTACGTATGGTGGCCGGGTATTGACCAACAGATTGAGGAGTTAACGAAAAGCTGCGCTGGGTGTCAAAAAGTGCAAAATGCACCTCCGATAGCACCGCTACACCCATGGGAATGGCCTTCAGCCCCATGGCAACACGTACACATTGACTTTGCTGGTCCATTCATGGATTCCATGTTCCTAATCGCGGTGGACACACATTCCAAATGGCCAGAAGTCATCAAGATGAATACCACTACTTCAGAAAAGACAATTGCGGTGTTAAGAACAATATTCGCAAGGAACGGATTGCCAGAACAGATCTGTTCGGACAACGGACCACAGTTTGTATCGGAAGAATTCCAACAATTCTTAAAGAAGAATGGAGTTAAACATTATACCTCTGCCCCATATCATCCGGCGACAAACGGGTTGGCTGAAAGATTTGTCCAGACATTCAAAAAGGCTATTAAGGCCATGAATGATGATCAGATTCCGCTGCAACACAAGGTCGATAAGTTCCTGATGTCATATAGAAACGCCGATCATGCCGTGACTAACCAAAGTCCTGCTATGATGTTTTATAACAGGAGGTTGCGGTCCAAGTTGGACTTGTTAAAACCAAATGTGCGGAGGGAAGTGGAAAACAAACAGTTTCAGCATATTAACAGCAAGACCACTCGAACTTTCGACGTAGGACAACCAGTGATGGCAAGGGGCTATGGAAACGAAAAATGGCAGTCCGGAACAATCTGGGCCAGACAAGGACCTCTGATGTACACCGTAGATATTGGTCATAATGTGATAAGGCGTCATGCGGATCAACTGGTAGAGTCGAGAGCAAGGGTCGAACCCATGGTTGTGACAGAGGCAGCTGTGGAAGACGTTCATGAACCTGAAGCATCTACCTCGGCCGAGAATGTATTTGATGATGATGACACCCAATACATTGGCAACCAACTAGAGGAGGCACCTCAACAACAAGAATCAGAGACCACTGAAAGGCGTTATCCAAGCCGAATCAGAAAGCCTCCTGAGAGACTGAACCTTTGAACTGTTATACCTGAAGCTATATATGTATATATGTTATGTTTATTTGGGGATATGACTGTTAAGCTAAAAAGGGAGGATTGTGGTGTATGTAACCTGTTCCACCTTAAGAGAACTTAAGCCTGGTCCACCTTAAGAAAGGTACTACTTTCTTTGGCTGCTGTATACGTAATACCGGTGGTGACCACACCGGTATATAAGCACAGTGTAATAATATTGTATTCAGTATAGTCCGACCTCCAACCAGTAAAGACCTGTTGAATTTACTCTTGTGGTCTGTGTAGTAATTCTCACTATAACACACAGACTTAACAATTTCAGAGGGCAGTTAAGAGTCAACCACATTGCTGTGGGTCTGGACTCACATATAGATCAGACCAGGTAAGGACAGCAGATTTCTGTCTCTGAAGAACATTAGTGAACCTGATGGAGTTTTTAATGACAATCTGGTAGTTTCATGGATTTTTTAAAAATTCCAGATGTATTTAAGTAACAGAATTTAAACTCCCCAGCTGCTGTGGTGGGATTTGAACTCATGTCCTTTGATCATTAGTTCAGGCCCACTAGATTATTAGCCCAGTAACATAACCACTATACTACCGGACCCTATAGATTGGGACAAGCAGACTAGTTCATGTCAGAAAGGTAGTGAATTTTTTTGAGTGTGTTCAGGATAGTTTTCTGCAACAATATGTCCTAGAACCAACAAGAGGGCAGGCCATATTTTTTTTTTAATTCATTGATGGGATGTGGGCGTCGCTGGCTGGCTAGGCCTGCATTTAGTGCCCATCCCTAATTGCCCTTGAGAAGATGGTGGTGAGCCGCCTTCTTGAACCGCTGCAGCCCATATGGTGTAGGTATACCCACAATGCTGTTAGGAAGGGAGTTCCAGGATTTTGGCCCAACGACAGTGAAGGAACGACGATACAGGTCCAAGTCAGGATGGTGTGTGGCTTGGAGGGGAACTTGTAGGTGGTGATGTTCCCATGCGTCTGCTGCCCTTGTCCTTCTAAGTGGTAGAGGTCGCGGGTTTGGAAGGTGCTGTTGAAGGAGCTTTGGCGAGTTCACAGAAATCACAGAAATCACAGAAACCCCACAGTGCAGATAGAGGCCATTTCGGCCCATCGAGCCTGCACCGACACATATTCCACCCGATCCCCATAACCCCTACACCAACACATATTCCACCCTATCCTTGTAACCCCACGTGTTTAATCCCCCTAACACTAAGGGTCAATTTATCACAGCCAATCAACCTAACCTGCACATCTTTGGACTGTGGGAGGAAACCGGAGCACCCGGAGAAAACCCACGCAAACACGGGGAGAATGTGCAAACTCCACACAGACAGTCACCCGAGGCCGGATTCGAACCCGGGTCTCTGGTGCTGTGAGGCAACAGTGCTAACCACTATGCCACCGTGCTGCCGTGCATCTTGTAGATGGTACACACTGCAGCCACAGTGCGCCAGTGGTGGAGGGAGTGAATGTTGAAGGTGGTGGATGGAGTGCCAATCAAGCGGGCTGCTTTATCCTGAATGGTGTCGAGTTTCTTGAGTGTTGTTGGAGCTGCACTCATCCAGGCAAGTGGAGAGTATTCCATCACACTCCTGACTTGTGCCTTGTAGATGGTGGAAAGGCTTTGGGGAGTCAGGAGGTTGTGAGGGTGCCAGTCAGTTCCTTCTGTAACCTCTAGATGGCACTTTCACTTGTTGGTTTCTAGCCCTTTGTTAATTGTTCCTAGCCTCCTCTTTGTGTAAGACCAAAACCAAAATACATTAAACAAATAAACTGTATTGTTCCTAGCCTCCTGTGTTAATTCTTAACGGCCTGTTAGCTGTTTATGGGTTTCACCTGGTTTTCTTCGCTCTGTGGCTCCTGGCTTTGACTAGCTGGCTGCCATGGTTCTCTCGACCTCTGTATTTAAGATGTATCTAAGTCTGTGTTCTTGTTGTTCTTAGTCTTGGTAAGGTGCTGGGCTGGACTAGCGTGTTGCCATGTTGGCGCTTGTCTTGAGCTCTGTATTGATAAGCCTGTTACCCCTGTGGCAGCCCCTCGTGATAGCTTGTCTCGAGTCTCGTCAAGCTGGTTGCGCTTGTGGTAAGCTTATCCCAGCTCAGTATGGACAAGTAGGTTGCCTCATGGAAGCTGTCCTGAGTTCCTGATCTTGACTAGTCGTGTTGTAACTTGTCTCGAGTTCTATGTATGTTGTTGTGTTCCTGTCTCGAGTTCTTACGTATGCTGTGGTGTTCCTTGTATTAATCTAGTTATGTGTGAATCGAGTAATGTAATGAATAAAGTACTGTTCCTTAAGATTGTATACCTGCCTCTAGTCTGGTTTCTGCACTTGGGTCCAGAACCTACCTTGCCCGGAGAGCACGGCCTCGTCTCTACACGGCCCCGTGGCCCCCACACCCGTGACAGAGGTGAGACACTCGCCGCAGAATTCCCAGCCTCTGGCCTGCTCTTGTAGCCACAGTATTTATATGGCTGGGCCAGTTTAGTTTCTGATCAATGGTAACCCCCAGGATGTTGATAGTGGGGGATTCAGCAATGGTAATGCCATTGAATGTCAAGGGGAGATGGGTAGAGTCTCGCTTGTTGGAGATGGTCATTGCCTGGCACTTGTGTGGTGCGAATGTTATTTGCCACTTGTCAGCCCAAGTCTGAATGTTGTCCAGGTCTTGCTGCATATGGACACGGACTGCGTCAGTATCTGACGAGTCTCGAATGGTGCTGAACTGTGTGCAATCATCAGCAAACATCCCCACTTCTGACCTTATGATGGAGGGAAGGTCATTGATGAAACAGCTGAAGATGGTTGGGCCTAGGACACTGCCCTGAGGAACTCCTGCAGCGATGTCATGTGATTGAGATGAATGACCTCCAACAACCACAGCCAACTTCCTTTGTGCTAGGTATGATTCCAACCAATGGAGAGTTTTCCCCTTGATTCCCATTGACTTCAGTTTTGCTAGGGCTCCTTGATGCCACACTCGATCAAATGCTACCTTGATGTCAAGGGCAGTCACTCTCACCTCACCTCTTGAGTTCAGCTCTTCTGTTCATGTTTGGACCAAGGCTGTAATGAGGTCAGGAGCTGAGTGGCCCTGGTGGAACCCAAACTGGGCGTCAGTTAGCAGGTTATTGCTGAGTAAGTGCCGCTTGATAGCATTGTCGATGACACATTCCATCACTTTGCTGATGATTGAGAGTAGACTGATGGGATGGTAATTGGCCGGATTGGATTTGTCCTGCTTTTTGTGGACAGGATATACCTGGCAGTTTTCCACATTGTCAGACAGATGACAGTGTTGTAGCTGTACTGCAGCAGCTTGGCTAGAGGCGCGGCTAGTTCTGGAGCACAAGTCTTCAGCACGATGGCCGGGATTTGTTTGGGCCCATAGCCTTTGCTGTATCCAGTGCGCTCAGCCGTTTCTTGATATCACGTGGAGTGAATCGAATTGGCTGAAGACTGGCTTCTGTGATGGTGGGGACCTCGGGAGTAGGCTGATATGGATCATCCACTCGGCACTTCTGGCTGAAGATGGTTGCAAATGCTTCAGCCTTGTCTTTTACACTCACGTGCTGGGCTCCACCATCATTGAGGATGGGGATATTCATGGAGCCTCATCCTCCCGTTAGTTGTTTAGTGGTCCACCACCATTCACGACTGGATATGGCAGGGCCGCAGAACTTTGATCTGATCCATTGATTGTGGGATCGCTTAGCCCTGTCTATAGCATGCTACTTCCGCTTTTTAGCATACATGTAGTCCTGTGTTGCAGCTTCCCCAAGTTGGCAACTCATTTTTAGGTATGCCTGGTGCTGCTCCTGGCATGCTCTTCTACACTCCTTATTGTACCAGGATTGGTCCCCTGGCTTGGTGGTAATGATAGAGTGAGAGATATGTGGGACATGATGTTACAGATTGTGGTGGAAGACAATTCTGCTGCTGCTGATGGCCCGCAGCGCCTCATGCATGCCCAGTTTTGAACTGCTAGATCTGTTCTGAATCCATCCCATTCAGCACAATGGTAGTGCCATACAACACGATGGAGGGTGTTCTCAATGTGAAGATGGGACTTCGCCTCCACAATGACTGTGCGGTGGTCACTGTTACTGATGCTGTCATGGACAGATGCATCTGCGATAGGTAGAAACATAGAAACATAGAAGATAGGAGCAGGAGTAGGCCATTCGGCCCCTCGAGCCTGCTCCGCCATTCAATGCGATCATGGCTGATCATCCAAATTCAGTACCCTGTCCCTGCTTTCTCCCCATATCCCTTGATCCCTTTAGCCTTAAGAAATATATCCAACTCCTTCTTGAATATATTTAATGAATTGGCCTCTACTACCTTCTGTGGTAGAGAATTCCACAGGTTCACCACACTCTGGGTGAAGAAATTCCTCCTCATCTCTGTCCTAAATGGCTTACCCCTTATTCTTAGACTCTGACCCCTGGTTCTGGACTCCCCAACCATCGGGAACATCCTTCCAGCATCTAGTCTGCCTAGTCCTGTTAGAATTTTATAAGTTTCAATGAGATCCCCTCTCATTCTTCTCAACTCCAGCGAGTACAAGCCCAATCGACCCAATCTCTCCTCATACGTCATTCCTGCCATCCCAGGTATCAGCCTGGTGAATCTTCGCTGCACTCCCTCCATGGCAAGAACATCCTTCCTCAGATAAGGTGACCAAAACTGCACACAATACTCAAGATGTGGTCTCACCAAGGCCCTGTACAACTGCAGCAAGACATCCTTGTTCCTGTACTCAAACCCTCTCGCTACGAAGGCCAACATACCATTTGCCTTCTTAACCGCCTGCTGCACCTGCATGCTTACCTTCAGCGACTGGTGCACAAGGACGCCCAGGTCTCGTTGCACTTCCGCTTCTCCCAATCTATTGCCATTCAGATAATAATCTGCCGCCTTGTTTTTGACACCAAAGTGGATAACCTCGTATTTATCTACGTTATATTGCATCTGCCATGCTTCTGCCCAATCACCCAACCTGTCCAAATCATACTGGAGTTTCTCGGCATCCTCCTCACAGCACACATGCCCACCCAGCTTTGCGTCGTCTGCAAATTTGGAGATATTACATCTAGTTCCCTTGTCTAGATCATTAATATATATTGTGAATAGCTGGGGTCCAAGGACCGATCCCTGCGGTACCCCACTAGTCACTGCCTGCCACTCGGAAAAAGACCCGTTTATTCCACCTCTTTGCTTCCTGTCTGCCAACCAGTTCTCTATCCAAGTCAATACCTTGCCCCCAATCCCATGTGCCTTAACTTTACATGCTAATTTCTTATGCGGGACCTTATCAAAAGCCTTCTGAAAGTCCAAATACACCATATCCACTGGTTCTCCCTTATCTATTTTACCAGTTACATCCTCAAAAAATTCCAGTAGATTAGTCGAGCACGATTTACCTTTTGTAAATCCATGTTGACGTTGTCTGATCCTGTCACTGTTTTCCAAGTGCTCTGCTATTAAATCTTTTATAATGGACTCTAGCATTTTCCCCAATACCGATGTCAGGCTTACCGGTCTGTAATTCCCCATTTTCTCCCTACCACCTTTTTTGTATAGTGGGGTAACATTAGCTACCCTCCAATCCATGGGTATTGTTCCAGATTCCATCGAATGTTGGAAGATGATCAGCAATGCATCTACTATTTCTAGGGCCACTTCCTTAAGTACCCTAGGATGTAGACCATCAGGCCCTGGGGATTTATTGGCCTTCAATCCCATCAATTTCCCTAACACCATTTCCCTACAAATACTGATTTCTTTCAGTTCCTCCCTTTCATCAGACCCTATGTTCCCCGACATCTCTGGGAGGTTATTTATGTCCTCCTTTGTGAAGACAGAACCAAAATATGTATTTAATTGGTCTGCCATTTCTTTGTTCCCCATTATAAATTCCCCTGATTTGCAGTAAATGGTGTGGTAGAGGTGTTTAAAATGATGAAAGGATGGGACAGGGGATAGAAGCAGACTGTTTCCAGCAGTTGAGGGTCTAGAACGAGAGGCCAGAGATTAAATGTAAGAGATTTAGAACAGAGGCGGAGAACTCACATCCCACAGAGTTGTGAGGATGTGGATTCCCTCCCAGAGTTAGTGGTTGAAGCAGAAACGATGTCAACATTCCAGATTAGATTGTCCGGGGTGAGGAAGGAACAGGGAATGGGAGCAGGGCAGGTAAATGTGATTCGGGCTTTTTGCTCGAGTGCAGGGTAAATCCAGACACGGACTGGGTAGGCTGAATGGCCTGTTTCCATGTTGTAATTTCTATGTAGGTCATTTATTGCTTTTAGTCAGTTAGCTGCTGTGCTCATTACTCACCCTCTGTGAACGCTGAAGATGCTCAGTCAGGGTTTACTCAGGGGTGGTTTTTATGACACCACACCTACTTGGCACTGACTTGAGATCTTCAGGTCCGTTTATCAAATGTCGTCCAAGTTTATCTCCCTCGAGATGTTCAATGACGTAAGTTCGATTACTGAGAACAACCAAAGCACTGGAAGAGAGAGAGGGAACATTTAATGTTAACCCTAATTCTGCTGAATAGGAAGTAAGTCTGTAGTTACATATTGAGTAACTCATGCCCTGCTGAATGAATAATTTCCCAGCAGTTACACAGTGGGTAACCCTTACCCTGCTGAATAAAGACTTCCCAGTACAGTTACACAGTGAGTAACCCTTACCCTGCTGAATAAACAATTCTGAGTAAAATTACACAGTGAGTAACCCATACCCTGCTGAATAAACAATTCCCAGTACAGTTACAGTGAGTAACCCTTACCCTGCTGAATAAACATTTCCCAGTACAGTTACACAGTGAGTAATCCTTACCCTGCTGAATAAACACTTCCCACTACAGTTACACTGTGAGTAACACTTACCCTGCTAAATAAACACTTCCCAGTACAGTTACACAGTGAGTAATCCTTACCCTGCTGAATAAACACTTCCCAGTACAGTTACACAGTGAGTAATCCTTACCCTGCTGAATAAACACTTCCCAGTACAGTTACACAGTGAGTAATCCTTACCCTGCTGAATAAACACTTCCCAGTGCAGTTACACAGTAAGTAATCCTTACCCTGATAAATAAACACTTCCCAGTACAGTTACACAGTGGGTAAACCTTACCCTGCTGAATAAACAATTCCCAGTACAGTTACACAGTGAGTAATCCTTACCTTGCTGAATAAATAATTCCCAGTACAGTTACACAGTGAGTAACCCTAGCCTGCTGAATAAACACTTCCCAGTACAGTTACACAGTGAGTAACCCTTATCCTGCTGAATAAACAATTCCCAGTATAGTTACACAGTGAGTAACACTTACCCTGCTGAATAAACAATTCCCAGTACAGTAACACAGTGAGTAAACCTTACCCTGCTGAATAAACAATTCCCAGTACAGTTACACAGTGAGTAATCTTTACCCTGTTGAATAAACACTTCCCAGTAGTTACACAGTGAGTAATCCTTACACTGCGGAATAAATAATTCCCAGTACAGTTACAGTGAATAATCGTTACCTTGCTGAATAAACACTTCCCAGTACAGTTACACAGTAAGTAACACTTACCCTGCTGAATAAACAATTCCCAGTACAGTTACACAGTGAGTAATCCTTACCCTGCTGAATAAACACTTCCCAGTACAGTTACACAGTGAGTAACTCTTACCCTGCTGAATAAACAATTCCCAGTAGTTTCACAGTGAGTAATCCTTACCCTCCTGAATAAACAATTCCGAGTACAATTACACAGTGAGTAACCATTACGCTGCTGAATAAACACTTCCCAGTAGAGTTACACAGTGAGTAACCCTTATCCTGCTGAATAAACACTTCCCAGTAGTTACACAGTGAGTAATCCTTACCCTGCTGAATAAACAATTCCCAGTACAGTTACACAGAGTAATCCTACCCTACTGAATAAACACTTCCCAGTAGTTACACAGTGAGTAATCCTTACCCTGCTGAATAAACAATTCCCAGTACAGTTACAAAGTGAGTAACCCTTATCCTGCTGAATAAACAATTCCCAGTACAGTTACAGTGAGTAATCGTTACCCTGCTGAATAAACACTTCCCAGTACAGTTACACAGTGAGTAATCCTTACCCTGCTGAATAAACACTTCCCAGTACAGTTACACAGTGAGTAACCCTTACCCTGCTGAATAAACAATTCCCAGTAGTTACAGTGAGTAATCCTTACACTGCTGAATAAATAATTCCCAGTAGTTACACAGTGAGTAATCCTTACCCTGCTGAATAAACAATTCCCAGTACAGTTACACAGTGAGTAATCCTTACCCTGCTGAATAAACCATTCCCAGTACAGTTACACAGTGATTAATCCTTACCCTGCTGAATCAACACTTCCCAGTAGTTACACAGTGAGTAACCCTTATCCTGCTGAATAAACAATTCCCAGTACAGTTACACCGTGAGTAATCCTTACCCTGCTGAATAAACCATTCCCAGTACAGTTACACAGTGATTAATCCTTACCCTGCTGAATCAACACTTCCCAGTACAGTTACACAGTGAGTAACCCTTATCCTGCTGAATAAACAATTCCCAGTACAGTTACACAGTGAGTAATCCTTACCCTGCTGAATAAACAATTCCCAGTACAGTTACACAGTGAGTAATCCTTACCCTGCTGAATAAACCATTCCCAGTACAGTTACACAGTGATTAATCCTTACCCTGCTGAATCAACACTTCCCAGTAGTTACACAGTGAGTAACCCTTATCCTGCTGAATAAACAATTCCCAGTACAGTTACACCGTGAGTAATCCTTACCCTGCTGAATAAACCATTCCCAGTACAGTTACACAGTGATTAATCCTTACCCTGCTGAATCAACACTTCCCAGTACAGTTACACAGTGAGTAACCCTTATCCTGCTGAATAAACAATTCCCAGTACAGTTACACAGTGAGTAATCCTTACCCTCCTGAATAAACAATTCCGAGTACAATTACACAGTGAGTAATCCTTACCCTGCTGAATAAACACTTCCCAGTAGTTACACAGTGAGTAATCCTTACCCTGCTGAATAAACAATTCCCAGTACAGTTACAGTGAGTAATCCTTACCCTGCTGAATAAACAATTCCCAGTACAGTTACACAGTGAGTAATCCTTACCCTGCTGAATAAACCATTCCCAGTACAGTTACACAGTGAGTAACCCTTATCCTGCTGAATAAACAATTCCCAGTACAGTTACACAGTGAGTAATCCTTACCCTCCTGAATAAACAATTCCGAGTACAATTACATAGTGAGTAATCCTTACCCTGCTGAATAAACACTTCCCAGTAGTTACAGTGAGTAATCCTTACACTGCTGAATAAACACTTCCCAGTACAGTTACACAGTGAGTAATCCTTACCCTGAATAAATAATTCCCAGTACAGTTACACAGTGAGTTATCCTTACCCTGCTGAATAAACACTTCCCAGTACAGTTACACAGCGAGTAATCCTTACCCTGCTGTATAAACAATTCCCAGTACAGTTACACCATGAGTAATCCTTACCCTGCTGAATAAACACTTCCCAGTACAGTTACACAGTGAGTAACCCTTATCCTGCTGAATAAACAATTCCCAGTACAGTTACACAGTGAGTAATCCTTATCCTGCTGAATAAACCATTCCCAGTAGTTACACAGTGAGTAACCCTTACCCTGCTGAATAAACAATTCCCAGTACAGTTACACAGTGAGTAATCCTTACCCTGCTGAATAAACAATTCCCAGTTTAATTACACAGTAAGTAACCCTTACTCTGCTCACCCAACACCCCTGTGCTTGCTGACCTACATTGGCTTCCAAATCGCTCCATGTTCTCACCCTTCCCTATCTCTATAACCTTTTCCAACCTTACAACCCTCCAACCCTCCGAGTTCTCTGCGTTTCTCCAATTCTGGCTTCTTGTACATCCTCCAATTCCTTCATCCCACCATTGGCAGCAGTGCCTCCAGCCTTCTGGGCACTAATCAAAATTATTCAACCTCTCTCCCTCTCTCTCCTCTTTTAAGAGCCTCTTTACTTGGTTTGGAGTTAACCTGTGTCTGATTATGCTCCTATGAAGCACTTTGGGACGTTTTTCTATGTTAAAGACTATATAAATGGAAGTGGTTGTCGAGTAGCCTTTAACCGGCTAAATAAACACTTTGGAATACAGTTACAGAGTGAGTAATCCTTACCCTGCTGAATAAACACTTCCTAGTACAGTATTTTTTTATTCGTTCATTTTTTTGAAGTTGCTGACAAGGCCTGCATTTATTGCCCATCCCTAAATGCCCTTGAGAAGGTGGTGGTGGTGAGCCGCCTTCTTGAATACAACTGAGTGCCTTGCTTGGCCATTTTAGAGGGCAGTTGAGAATCAACCACATTGCTGTGGGTCTGGAGTCACATATAGGCCAGGCCGGGTAAGGGCGTCAGATTTATTCCCTAAAGCACATTAGTGAACCAGATGGGTTTTTACGACAATCCGGTAGTGTCAAGGTCATCATTACTGATACTAGCTTTTTATTCCAGATTTATTTAATTGAATTTAAATTCCCCAGCTGCATTCATGTCTCCGGATCATTGGTCCAGGTCTCTGGATTACTAGTCCAGTAATATAGCCACCATGCTACCGTACTGTTACACAGTGAGTAATCCTTATTGTGTGAAATAAACACTTCCGAGTAGTTACACAGGGAGTAACCCTTACCCAGCAGAACTAACAGACAATAGATTAAAAACTTTAATATTTAAGCCCAGGTTTCACTAAAATGAGTAACAATCTAAGAGACAATTGTCAGCCTTTTTACCAGAGTCCTGAGCAGGTGCTCACAGAGACCTGGGATCCGGGGAATCTTCTGACGGAGCCCTCATAGTAACAGTGATTCTGTAAAAAGATGATTAAATCTCAGCATAAAACTTCCTGCTACTTGTAACATAAGAAGAACCAAAGGCGACATGAGGAAAAACTTTCTTACATAAGAACATAAGAAATTCAAGGAGGAGATCTGGAGGGTTCAGACCAAATATGTGTCCTTAAAGAAAAAAGGTGGGATTAACAAATCTAGAGTCCCCTGGATGTCTAGGGAAAAAAAGGGAGGCGTATGACAGATACCGAGGGCCAAATACTCCAGAATCTTTAGAGGAGCACAGAAAGTGCAGGGGTGCAATTAAAAAGGATATTAGGAAAGCAAAGAGAGGGCATGAAAAATTCTTGGCAAGTAAAATCAAGGAAAACCCAAAGATGTTTTATAAATATATTAAGAGTAAGAGGATAACTAAAGGGTAGGGCCTATTAGAGATCATGAGGGTAATCTGTGTGTGGAGGTGGGAGATGTTGGTAGGGTTCTTAATGAATACTTTGCGTCTGTTTTCACAAAGGAGGGGCGAAGCAGACATTGCTATCAGGGAGGAGAAGTGTGAAATATTAGATGAAATAAACATAGTGAGAGAGGAAGTATTAAGGGATTTAGCAGATTTAAAAGTGGATAAATTCCCAGGCCCGGATGAAATGTATCCCAGGCTGTTAAGTGAAGCAAATGAGGAAATAGCAGAGGCCATGACCATCATTTTCCAATCCTCTCTGGCTTCAGGTGTGGTGCCAGAGGACTGGAGGGCTGCTAATGTGGTACCCTTGTTTAAAAAGGGAGAAAAGGATAGACCGAGTAATTACAGGCCAGTCAGCCTAACCTCGGTGGCGGGAAAATTATTGGAAAGAAGGACAGGATAAATCTTCATTCAGAAAGATGCGGATTAATCAAGGATCATCAGCATGGATTTGTTAAGGGAAGGTCGTGTCGGAGAAACTTGATTGAATTTTTTGAGGAGGTATCAAGGAGGGTAGTGCATTTGATGTAGTGTGTATGGACTTTAGCAAGGCTTTTGCTAAGGTTCCACATGGCAGACTGGTCACGAAGTTAAAAGCCCATGGGATCCAGGGCAAAGTGGCAAGTTGGATTCAAAACTGGCTCGGAGGCAGAAAGCAGAGTGTAATGGTTGATGGGTGTTTTTGTGACTGGAAGGCTGTTTCCAGTGGGGTTCCGCAGGGCTCAGTACTAGGTCCCTTGCTTTTTGTGGTATATATCAATGATCTAGACTTGAATATAGGGGTTATGATTAAGAAGTTTGCAGATGATACTAAAATCAGCTGTGTGGTTGATACTGAAGAACGAAGCTGTGTAAGATTCTCAAAATTCACAGATCCCCAAAACTCAGAGAAAAACCCTAAAGAAAAGGACTTGACTCTTTTCTAACCATTTCAGGATGATAAAATGTATTGGGCCTAACAGAGGGAGATTCAAGGTCAAAAGCCAAGTTTTGGTATTTTAAAAAGGCATGTTTGGGCTTGTAAAGGAAAAAGGCTGCAACAGGAGATGGGATCAACCTCTGTAATAGACAGTTTGAGTATTGGAGTTAATCAAACTGTCTGGGGAATTGTCGAACGTCACTCAGCCCCTATCAGACAATTTACATTCTAACAATAGACCCATGGAAGAGCAGTCCCCACCCAAATTACAGGACCCATCCAAAACATGCATAAAACAAATCACCTCGCCCAACTCCATAGAAATCTCTGGCCCAGTCAGGAAACTTGAAACCTTAGCACAATGACTACAATCAAGTAAGAGCTCAACAGCTCATGGAACCATCCCAAAACCACTTCACACATTGTCGAAATCTCGACTCCGAGTAAGACTCTAGACACCGGGTTCCGTCAGAAAAGTAACACTTTAATGTTTTACTTGCACAAGGGAAGCGTGTCTCAGTCAATGGCTGAGGCAACAACTTCAACGAGCACTCTTTCGGACTCTATATTTATACAGTGTAACAAACAACTCCTGATTGACACATCATTATCATACATCAAACCGTTTCATGCACAGGAACAATGAATAGAACATCTTATCACATTCCTGTACGTACACATAGTTAATCATTGCTACATACACAAAGACATCTGTCACCACAGACTTACTCCTGTTCTTCTTACATTCTTCAGTTCCTTTTATCTACAGGCTGTACCTTGGGAGCGGCTTTGGTACTTAGCACATTCTGTTCTGGCTGTGTTCCAACAGTCTTGCATCAGCTATTTCAATACTTGAACTTTTAACCCATGTCAACTAGTCCATCATGCTTTACGAAATTGACACAAAACTATACAGGATATTTTATATTTCCACATTCCCCCGTTTTGTCCTTACCAAGGACAATCTTACGGAATTTCTATCTGTCCTAACTTAGCAAATTCTGTTTCAAAAGTGTCTCCATCAATATTCTCATATTCGTGAACTGTCATCATGGGGGCTGGGGTAGTTGAGGTCATCACTGTGAGGGCCTTAGTACACAACAATTTTAAACATCCAATTAGTAGACTAATCAAAATGATTATTATAACTATTGCAATCAGGACTTCCAGTATTTGTTTTCCTAGTGCTCCTCCCCATCCTGAAATCCAATCCCAAATGGGCCATTGTTCAGGTTGGTGTAGTTTCTTTACGGCCTCCTTTATGTGGTTTACCAAATTGGTGATATTTTCTGAGCTATCTGGAATATAGGTGCAACATTCAGTTCCTATGATTGCACATGTGCCTCCTTCCCTTGACCAGGCAGACCTCTCCTTTTGTATTGTTTAACGTCCCCATTGAGGTGACTAATAAACTTTCTGGATTCCTTTGATTATCATATTGGGGATGAAACCATCCTTCGAATTTCATTAGGTTATATCCTGCTCCCTTCCACTCATCTTCCAGTTGTTCTGGATTCAAACTATTTTGGGACACTGTACCAGGGGCATCCTCATTGTTCCAGGTAGTATTAGATTGTAATAACCACCCTACCATCTCCTCCATTCCAAAGGGAATGAGCCGTAGGGGTATTCCACCCTCTGCATGTATAGGGATGTGACTGCATATCCAGCATTTAGTAAGGTTCTGTCTTTTGGCATACAAATAACTCATGTATAGCCATGCTTGTTTAACAGCCTTCTTCCTCTTCTTCCCTGTTTCTTATCTGTCCTATTAAGTTTTCTTTTCTGAGTGGCTAATGTTGAAATAAAGGGCTGTGTAACTGGATTGTTACAAAACATTGGCCTGGCCGTCAGTGCCAGTCCTCCCTTGGAATTACCACTACAGATAACTCCTTCATTCGTGGTTCTTTCACTTGGTAACACAGTATCGGGACATGTAACCCATAGCTTATCAAGCTTCTGTCCACTATCTTCTTCTACTATCTTATCCTGCCTAATCCTAAGACTCAGGGGTTGATACGGGGGTACCTGCATAGTGTGATCCTGAAGCTGAACCTTCATAGTCTCGTTATAGCATATAATATAAAAGAAATCACAGTTTAAAAGTACACATTCTTCTATGCATGGTTTGCCCTTCAGGGGATCTGGGTAAATCAATATGGCAGTTTCAATTATCGTTAACAAAGGGAACAGTCTTATTAGAGTCCAAATCCAGTTCATCTTGGCAGTGTATAGTCTTCAACTGATGCCTTCTTACAATGGGACGCGTGTATCCATGTTGGTCGCTCCTTTACTTTTACAGCGGTGTTTGTGGTCAGGAGTACTTGGAAGGGTCCCTCAAATCTGGGTTGAAGGCTATTCTTTCGCTTAAAGATTTTTATGTAGACGTTATCTCCTGGCTCGAAAGTATGGCACTTTCCTTCAGCGGGGTCGACCTGGGCTTCCTTTACCTGTTGATGGAAACTAGAAATGCATTTGGTTAGTGCAATGTAATAACTCAACATATCTTCCTCCATTTTATGAATGTCCATTTGTTTAGCTGTTAAAGGTGCCGAAAAGGGCAATCTCTGTGGTCTTCCCATGACGATCTCGTAAGGCGACAATCCTGTAGTTCTGTTGGTAGCAGACCGCATTGTCATTAAAGCTATGGGCAACAATTCAACCCATTTAAGTCCAGTTTCTTTACACAGCTTTACAAGCTTTTTTTTTTAGCATCCCGTTGTATCTTTCCACTAGTCCAGCCGACTGTGGATGATAACTGCAATGAAGGTGCTGGTTAATCCTTAATCACTGTCCCCATAAAGTGGGACCCATTGTCACTTGACAATTTTGCTGGTATCCCAAAGCGAGGCACAATGTCCTTCAATAAACAAGTCTGGGCTGGACAGGGGAACATCGGTTAGATCGATACGAGGTTTCAAAACTGATTGCGTAACTTCTTCACATGAATGTGGATCTCCATCTTCCTCTGTTGGCAATAATGTAGCTGGGTTTAGAGTGGTGCATCTTTTGATTATCAGTCTCGGATTTGACGACAATTCAACTTAGTATTTAGTGGCTCTGGCGGAGGTAAGGTGTGGTGTAATCCTCTTGCCACTGGATCCAACTGAATACTAAAGAAAGCTACCGGTCGTTGCTTATCCCCACGTAACTGTGTCAGGACTGATTGGGCAAAGCCAGATTTTTGGTGGACAAATAGATTAAAGGGTTTAGCATAGTCTGGCAGTCCCAACACTGGGGCTGAAACCATGGCTTGTTTCAGTTGATCCAATTTAATTCTTCCGGAAGTGATGACATGCTCATGTCCAATAATAGATCAATATCCATTGTCTACAATAGCCAGTCATTCCTAGAAAATGCTTCATTTCTCTTTTAGTCTTTGGCAACGGCGTGTTGCAAACGACCTTTATTCTATCCGGCGTTAATTCCCTGTTTTAACAATGATTCCATCACTGGCTCAATTCCTTTTTCTGCTGTCTCTGACAATGGATACTGTGACCTTTTGGGTAATGGTGCAGCTGGATTAATTGTAACTTTATAGGGCTGTGCAGTATACATCTTTCCTACCTCATTTGGGTGTTTTGCCCATTAATAGGCATTCCTTCAGAATATCCTTTCCCTAACACCAAAAAGGTTGCTCCTGTATCTACTAAAAATGACATAGGTCTCCCAGCTATCTGCATTTTAATTTCAGGTTCGCTGCATGAATTTAAAGAAACAGGCATTTGGTGGTCTGTGGCGCCTGGGGCTGCTGGTGTCAGTCAGTAATTCTGATCTCTATTTCTCCTAAATCCCTGTCCATTTGTAAGGTAACCTCCTGACTGATCCGAAAAAGGGTTATGGACGGTGAAATTAGGACCTTTATTCTCTAACGGAGGTCCATTATTGGAGGTTTGGTTCTGACGATTTTTCGCAGGGCATTGGTTTGCCCAATGTTCGGGTTGTCCGCAATTGTAACAATTACCAGATCGTCCATACCCTCTTCTTCTACCACGTCTTCCTCTATATTCCTCTATTCATCCTCGTAGAAGGTATCTCAACAGAGAAAAATCCTGGGCCTGTTAATACAAGCCTTTAAAACACAGTGATAATTCTCAAACGATACGTTCTGCCGCGGGACTCGAGATCGGACCCCGGCTGCCTCTCCACTGCAGTCTTATTTCTATAGCGCTTTAACACTCACATTTGTCTTTTCTCGATGGTGTTTCAGGATTCAGATCCTCAAGCGCGGTTCCTCTGTTCCGTATCCTGAAAGAGGAAACAATCGCGAGATGTGTACTAAACCCTGAAACATGAGTCTTAACTGATCGCAGTACTATGGGTAGTGGCAAACAGAACACCTTTAGAGCGTGCCAAAGGAGGAATCTCTTTAACTGGCCAGTAGAGAACCGTCCCCAGGCAAGCACAATGATTCCGTCCGTTTACTCACCAGCCAACAGCAAGTGATCTCGGTGGAACCTCCAAGTAATACTGTCAAAATCTCGACTCCGAGTAAGACTCTAGACACCGGGTTCCGTCAGAAAAGTAACACTTTAATGTTTTACTTGCACAAGGGAAGCATGTCTCAGTCAATGGCTGAGGCAACAACTTCAACGAGCACTCTTTCGGACTCTATATTTATACAGTGTAACAAACAACTCCTGATTGACACATCATTATCATACATCAAACCGTTTCATGCACAATAACAATGAATAGAACATCTTATCACATTCCTGTACGTACACATAGTTAATCATTGCTACATACACAAAGACATCTGTCACCACAGACTTACTCCTGTTCTTCTTACATTCTTCAGTTCCTTTTATCTACAGGCTGTACCTTGGGAGCGGCTTTGGTACTTAGCACATTCTGTTCTGGCTGTGTTCCAACAGTCTTGCATCAGCTATTTCAATACTTGAACTTTTAACCCATGTCAACTAGTCCATCATGCTTTACGAAATTGACACAAAACTATACAGGATATTTTATATTTCCACAACATTCATAAACAAGTTACTATTAACGAGCCCGCCAAAATCTTACAATAAACCAGGACTGATTTGACACGCAGATTAGGAGGCCCCAATTAGTATAATTGAAGGTCTGTTTTCTCAAGAAGACAGTTCAGCAGTTACAAAGTTACAACAAGTTCTCTACAAGCTCTACAGTTCTCGGCAGTTCTCAAGAGTTCATCGAGTTCGAAGAAGTTCACAGTTCTGGAAGCAGGTCAACAAAGAAGGAACCAGAGCAACAGTTTCAGTGACCATCAGACACCTCGCGGCAACAAGGGCCTTACGAAACAACCAACCGAATATTACCACCAACCAACCGGGTAATATTGGGCCACCACGACCAAAGAAAACCAACTCGGGAGAAAACCGAAGATTCGCAAGTTTTCCACTCTGCAATCTATTCCTGACTTACCCCTGGGTAAGATTTTTTACTTAAAAAGACTCTAAACCCTATCTCTAACAGAAGAAAAGTGGGAACTTACCTGATAAATCCAATACGCACCCTACCGCATCAGCTGACTTGTGAAGACTGACCAGACATGCAGTCGAAGTCCTCTACTGCGTCCAGGGTACGGCAGGCACCAACTAACACATCCAGCGAACCCCAAAACCGCGATCCAGCTCAACTGTCAAGGATTCGTTTGGTGAGCATTATCCCTGGTCCTCTGGAGCCCAACTTAGCTAATAAAGTGGGATTGGGAGGGGCGAGATATTTTTCTACTGAAATTTCCCTCGTGTGTTCCCCATTTTATTAGAGTGTTAAGGTTGTTGTGTTATATTTTCTCTCTTGAGTAAAGATCAAAGTTTCTTGCACCAAAACCAGTTATCTGCTGCACTTTTGTCACAACCCCCAAATAAGTCCAAGGTCTAGAACCAAGGGAGTGGGAGCGGTTCAAACCGCTCATAAGTCAGGTGAAGCTGACACACACCACCTCCCCCTACATAATGGCGACTGTGGCAGGAGCTTGGCAAAAGGGATGTGATGCAGTGGACACTGTTTTTGAAGAAAGAACCAAGATGGAAGAGAGGATTTCCTCTTATGTGTTTGAGAAAGTAAATATAACAAAGAAATGGGTGCTCAGTCTGTTGCGTGCGATGCTGCAGCCAAGTGGACTGAGAGCAAGGACCACAAGAAATCTGTGGAGAAAGCCATCTGGTTGGTATGTGCCCAGCGACAGATCCAGCTTTTAGACAAACGCATTGAGGCACTGACAGAAGAGCTGTGGGAATCAGCTCAACTGTCTCACGCAAAGGCTCTAGCAGGGGCAAGTTTATTGGCAGAACCGCCCAAAATCAGAAAAAAATGCAGATAGTAGAGAAACATAGAAACAGACAGGAAAACTTTCAGTGTCGGGTCACCGAAGCTAAAAACAGTGAACTGGTGTTACGGGAAGAGAACGCCCGCCTTGCCAAGCAAGTAAGAGAGCAGGAGGAGAGGGTGAGAGATGTCCAGGCAGTTTACAAGATAGCAGACACTAGCGGATATGAGGCGGGAGATCACGGCACCTGCCAGAAACAAATCGGGAGTTTGAACCTTGCTCTGTCCAGGGCCAAAGGCATGGAATGCCTAATAAGCCCAGGTGCAGCCCGGGTGGACCTGGAAGGACCCGGGCCGGGTGGATAGGCAATGGCAAACATTCAAAGACTGCATGGATGAACTACAGAATTTGTTCATCCCCGTTTGGCATACAAATAAAACAAAAAAGGTGACTCAACCATGGCTAACAAAGGAAATTAGGGATAGCATAAGATCCAAGGAGAGGACATATAAATTGGCCAGAAAAAGCAGTAAACCTGAGGATTGGGAGCAGTTTAGGATTCAACAAAGGAGGACAAAGGGATTAATTAAGAAGGGGAAAATAGAATATGAGAGTAAGCTTGCAGGGAACATAAAAACTGACTGTAAAAGCTTTTATAGAGATGTCGGGGAACATAGGGTCTGATGAAAGGGAGGAACTGAAAGAAATCCGTATTTGTAGGGAAATGGTGTTAGGAAATTGATGGGATTGAAGGCCGATAAATCCCCAGGGCCTGATAATCTACATCCTAGGGTACTTAAGGAAGTGGCCCTAGAAATAGTAGATGCATTGCTGATCATCTTCCAACATTCGATGGAATCTGGAACAATACCCATGGATTGGAGGGTAGCTAATGTTATGCCACTGCTCCTATTTCGTGTGTCTAATTCTGTTAGATTCAGGAGATGGTTCTGTGATAGTGGATTGGCGGTTAGGATCAGATCAGCCATGATCTTATTGAATGGCGGAGCAGGCTCGAGGGGCCGATTGGCCTACTCCTGCTCCTATTTCTTATGTTATGTTCTTATAAAAGGTGGTAGGGAGAAAACGGGGAATTACAGACCGGTAAGCCTGACATCGGTAGTGGGGAAAATGCTAGAGTCCATTATAAAAGATGTAATAGCAGAGCACTTGGAAAACAGTGACAGGATCGGACAAAGTCAACATGAATTTACTAAAGGTAAATCATGCTCGACTAATCTACTGGAATTTTTTGAGATGTAACTGGTAAAATAGATAAGGGAGAACCAGTGGATGTGGTGTATTTGGACTTTCAGAAGGCTTTCGATAAGGTCCCGCTTAAGAGATTAGCGTGTAAAGTTAAGGCACGTGGGATTGGGGGCAAGGTATTGACTTGGATAGAAAACTGGTTGGCAGACAGAAAGCAAAGAGTTGGAATAAACGTGTCTTTTTCCGAGTGGCAGGCAGTGACTAATGGGGTACTGCAGGGATCAGTCCTTGGACCCCAGCTATTCACAATATATATTAATGATCTAGACGAGGGAACTAGATGTAATATCTCCAAATTTGCAGATGACACAAAGCTGGGTGGGCGTGTGTGCTGTGAGGAGGATGCTGAGAAACTCCAGGATGATTTGGACAGTTTGGGTCATTGGACAGAAGCATGGCAGATGCAATATAACGTGGATAAATGTGAGGTTATTCACTTTGGTGTCAAAAACAGGAAGGCAGATTATTATCTGAATGGCAATAGATTGGGAGAAGGGGAAGTGCAACGAGACCTGGGTGTCCTTGTGCACCAGTCACTGAAGGTAAGCATGCAGGTGCAGCAGGCAGTTAAAAAGGCAAACGGTATGTTGGCCTTCGTAGCGAGAGGGTTTGAGTACAGGAACAAGGATGTCTTGCTGCAGTTGTACAGGGCCTTGGTGAGGCCGCATCTTGAGTACTGTGTGCAGTTTTGGTCACCTTATCTGAGGAAGGATGTTCTTGCCATGGAAGTGTAATGATCAGTAACCTGTCATTCTGGAATGGTACACTAGGTGGTGCTGTATGTATATAAAAGTGGGCTACCCACGATGCACTAGGCTACCCACAAGGCAGCAGTCAAGATGGAGGCCTCTACAGATACTGTACCTAGTCCACATGTGCTCAATAAAGTGTCTAGCAAAAGCTAGCTGTTCTTAATAAAAACGATTAGTTATTAATGAACATAACATGGTACCAGGATTGGTAAGATCTGCTGAATATTGTGCAACGCGCCATGGAGAATTTGAAGCCACCAGAGCATTTGAAACTCACAGGAAATGTCGACTACAATTGGCAGACTTTTAAACAACAATTCGAACTCTACATTGCTGCCATCGGGTACGGTACGAAGCCAGATGCAAGGAAAATAGCATTGCTGCTCACGGTTGCAGGCCCACAGGCGATAGAGGTATTTAATACATTTGTATTTAATCCAGAGGAGAACAGAGAAAAATTAGACGATGTGATAAAGTTTGATACACATTGTTCTCCCAAAAAGAATGAAACCTATGAGAGGTACATCTTCCGTTCTCAGACACAGCAGCAAAATGAGACTTTTGATAGCTTTTTGACTGATCTGAAACTGAAAGCACAGACATGTAATTTCTCTGAGCTGAAAGCATCCATGATTCGTGACCAGATTGTGTTTGGTATTCATGATAAAAAAAGTCAGGGAACGTCTGTTGAGAGAAACCGAACTAACATTGGAAATTGCTGTGAAAATATGCCAAGCCAGCGAGCTAGCTCGAAAGCACGCGAAGACTTTCAGTGAAATCAATAATGATGCGAATGTAATGAGTGATAATGCTGCTGTCGGTGCTGTGTCCTACAAGGGGAAGAAACGTGGGCAGAACAGAAATGAAAAGCAATCGGAGGATGAAATTTTTAATTGTAAATGCTGTGGTTACAAACACCAGTTAAAACAATGTCCAGCGTTTGGAAAAATGTGCACAAAATGTCATGGAAAGAATCACTTTGCCAAACAATGCTTTTCAAAAGTAAAAACAAAGAAAGGGCAACAAGTCCGAGTTAATGTGATCGAAGACACTGATTTAAGTGAGACATTTTTTGTAGGAATGGTGTCATGTGACAATGTCAAAACCGATACAGAAAATGTGCAGCCCTCAGATATGGACAATGCTGAACATAAAATTAATGCAGTAAAAGAGGACAAATGGATGATCCCACTGCAGGTAAATGGAGCATTAGTCACATTGAAACTGGACACTGGGGCAAAAGCAAACTTAATCAGTATGAGTGACATTAAAAATATGAAAGAAAAGCCCAAAATACAGAAAAAGTCAGTACTACTGAAGGACTATAATGGACAGAAAATAGATAGCTTAGGTGTATGCAGACTTAAAGTGACAGTCAAAGACAAAGTGCATCATCTCATGTTTTCTGTTGTGGCTGAAGGACTTGATTCACTACTGGGTGACAAAGCTTGTGAGGACTTAGAACTGGTCAAGAGAGTCTACCGTATAAACTGTGCCATAAGCAGACCAGATGACTCAGTGGATTCTGTAGTGAGTAATTTCCAGGATGTGTTCAAAGGATTTGGAGTTCTACCATTCACTTACAAGATCCAGCTAAAGGAGGATGCTCAGCCAGTGGTACATGCTCCACGAAGAGTTCCAGCACCCCTGCGTGACCGGCTCAAGAATGAACTGGACAGAATGACCACACTAGGAGTCATCAGGAAAGTCGAAGAGCCAACAGACTGGGTTAACTCCATGGTATGTGTAAAGAAAAAGAACAATGATCTAAGAATATGCATGGATCCAAAGGACTTAAATGCAAACATAAAACGTGAACACTACCAGATTCCCAAGCGAGAAGAAATCACCAGTGAAATGTCAGGTGCCAGATACTTTACAAAGCTCGATGCCTCACAAGGATTTTGGCAACTAAAACTGGATGAAGAGAGCACCAAATACTGTACCTTCAAAACACCATTTGGCAGGTATTGTTTCCTCAGAATGCCTTTCGGGATGATATCTGCATCTGAAATCTTTCATAGAGCGATGGAACACACAATTGAAGGTCTGGAAGGAGTTTGGGTCTATGTTGATGACATCATCATCTGGGGCTCCACACTGAAAGAACACAATGAGAGACTGACTAAAGTGCTACAGAGCATACGCCGGAATGGACTGAAGCTCAACAAAGCCAAGTGTCAGTTTGGCGTCCAGGAAGTCACTTTCCTAGGAGATAATCTATCTGGTAAAGGAATAGAGCCAGATATGGAAAAAGTAAACGCCATACTCAAAATGCCCCGACCCACTGACAACAAAGGAGTGCTACGCATCATGGGGGTGATAAACTTCATTGGAAAGTTCATTCCTAACTTGTCAGCCAAGACAGCCTGTCTGTGAGACCTGCTATGTAAAACAAATGAGTTCGCATGGACAGAAAGACATGAACAAGAGTGGATGAACCTCAAAACAGTGCTGACAACCACACCTGTACTCACCTTCTTTGACCCAACAAAAAGAATCAAAGTGTCAACGGATGCATCAAAAGATGGCCTAGGTGCGGTCTTGCTACAAGCAGAGGGTGAAGATTGGAAGCCTGTTGCCTATGCCTCCAGGTCTATGACTGATACTGAGTGTCGATACGCCCATATTGAAAAGGAATGTCTAGGCTTGGTAGTTGGACTAGAAAAGCTTCATGGCTACATATATGGACTTCCCACCTTCACAGTTGAGACAGACCACAGCCCACTGGTTGCCATCATAAAAAAGAACCTGAATGAGATGTCTCCAAAGATTCAACAACTCATGATGAAGCTGCAAAGATATGACTTTGAACTGATCTACACACCAGGCAAATACATAGTGTTAGCAGATGCACTAACCCGAGCACCCACAATGAGTCATGTGAGCTCTACTGAAGAAGACGTGGATGTTCATGTGAGTATGGTCACTGCTGCGCTGCCCGTGTCAGACACAAAATCAAAGCAAATAGCAGAAGAAACAGTAAAAGATACAGTATTACAAACAGTAATAGAGAACATTCATCATGGTTGGCCAAAAGGTTCCTGTCCAAAATATTTTCACATAAGGTCAGAATTGAGTGTCGCAAGTGGACTACTACTAAAACAGAACAGAATAGTCATTCCACAGGCTCTACGTCATGACATGCTCAAAAGGATTCATGAGGGACACCTCGGAATTGAAAAATGCAAAAGGAGAGCAAGCGACACTGTTTATTGGCCTGGCATAAATAAGGACATTGAGAACATGATAGGCTAATGTGAGACATGTCAGAAACACCAAAACAAACAAGCGAAGGAACCAATGATAGTAGCTGACATACCAACAGCACCGTGGCAAAAGGTTGGTATGGACCTTTTTCATTTAAATGGTAAAGGCTATCTAATAGTGATGGACTACTATTCTAACTATCCTGAGATGGCGCTGCTCTCAAGCACCACAGCAAGCAGTGTCATAATGCATGTGAAATCCATCTTCGCCAGACATGGAATTCCCAGGATTGCCGTTAGCGACAATGGTCCGTGCTTCAACTGTAAGGGGTGGCAACAGTTTGCAGCACATTATGACTTTCAACACATCACATCCAGTCCTTTGTATGCTCAGTCGAATGGTAAGGCAGAGAAAGGTGTTCAAGTTCTCAAGCAGCTACTGAAGAAAGCGACAGAAAGCAAGTCTGATCCTTATCTCGCCCTGCTGAGCTACCGAGCCTCACCTTTAGACTCTGGTTCTTCACCTGCTGAACTCCTAATGGGTCACAAGTTGCGTACCACGCTACCCTGCTGTGCAAAAGAAAAGCAGAGTAAGGAACTGAGACAGAGACTTCAACTGTTAAAGCTGAAACAGAAATCATACTATGACAAGTCATCCAAAACTCTGAAACCATTGACAAGGGATGATGTTGTCAGGATTGAGGATCCAGATGCATGGAACAGGAAAGCTACAGTTCTTGAGGAAGTAGGACCAAGGTCATACACTGTTAGAACTGAGGAAGGACAGATTCTCAGGAGGAACCGCAGTTCTCTCCTAAAAACACAAGAGACTATCGAAGAGCAAATCGATGACAATGCCGCAACTGAATCTTGTCACTCACCACCAGAACAATCTAACACAAATACACATACAGGCTCTCATGAAAACACATCAGACTTACCTGTGCTGAGAAGATCCACACGTGAAGTAAAAAAGCCTGATAGACTTAATCTTTGAGTACAAAAGAAAACTACATTGAAAATGTATTGACTGTTGAAGATGTTTATGTTGTTATTGATTGATATTGATTGATACTGATTTTGTTTAACCTCAAAGAAAGGGGGATGTAATGATCAGTAACCTGTCATTCTGGAATGGTACACTAGGTGGTGCTGTATGTATATAAGAGTGGGCTACCCACGATGCACTAGGCTACCCACAAGGCAGCAGTCAAGATGGATGCCTCTACAGATACTGTACCTAGTCCACATGTGCTCAATAAAGTGTCTAGCAAAAGCTAGCTGTTCTTAATAAAAACGACTAGTTATTAATGAACATAACAGGAAGGAGAATTGTTGTGTATGTACCTTTAAGAGAAGAACTAATGTAGTGTCCGAGTATAAATAATACACGGACTGCAGGAGAACAATAATAACAGGTATTTACTGAACAGAGGGTACTCTTTTATTTGGACCCAAAAAAAACCAATTCGACTGTAAATAAACAAAAGTTCAACTAAAGCTTAACAAATCAAATTAAAATTTGGTTTTCCGTGTTGATGATGCACTCCAGTCCCCGCGGCGCCCACCGGTCGCGGAAATACTCAAGCGCACCGGCGGACACCGCGTGCTCCATCTCCAGGGCCACCCGGGCGCGAACATGGCCGCGGAAGAGATGCAGGCAATCCGGCTGGACGACCCCCTCGACCGCCCGCTGCCTGGACCAATTGATGGCTCTTTTAGCCAGGCCCAGGAGCAGGCCCACAAGGAGGTCCTCCAACCTGTCCGCTCCCCTCCGCACCGGGTGACCGTAGATCAAGAGCGTGGGACTGAAGTGCAACCAAAAATCGAGGAGCAGCCCCTTCAAGTAGTGAAAGAGGGGCTGCAACCTCTCACAATCCATATAAACGTGAAACACGGACTCCTCCAGGCCGCAAAAAATGCAGGCGGCCTGGGAGTCCGTGAACCTACTTAAAACCTTATTGCACGGGACCGCTCCATGCAACACCCTCCAGGCCAAGTCCCCGATGGAACAAGGGAGGACTCCCGCATAGAGAGCCCTCCATTGGGGACCTCAGCTACCGCCGGTCGGCAAAACGCCACGCCAAGGCGTGTCCGGACGGTAGACGAAGATGGCAAAGTGGAGAGTGTGCAGGAGCAGCCCGTACAGGAAACCCCTCCGCGCGGAATGAAAAGGCACGGAGGGTATTTCCTCGAGACGGCTCAAGTTGTGAGGCGCCGGTTCCCGAGGGGAGTTTCGGGGCCGGGCGCCGATGAGGAATTCCGTCCGAACGGGGGTAAGCTCGGACGGGATCGCCCCACGTGCTTGAGCCGCCTCGATACACCTAGTGGAGTCGGGGCCCAGTGCCGCTTTTACCGATTCGATGGTTTCGACCGCGAGCTGGACGTTGGCCCAGGACAGGCGCCGCGCCAGCTCCTCCGGCGCCATCCAGCCCGCTCCTCCGCCATCGAGCAGGTCCCCGACTCTGGTCACCTTGCCAGCCACAGCCCTACCCTCCGCCAGCCGCCCGAACCCGTGTTCGTGGAGGTGCGGATTCCTGAGCAGCGGCTCCCGAAGGAGAGCCGCCGCTCCTGACGGGGGAGAGCTCCGCCTGGAAGCGACGTAGTTCCAAACCCATAGTAGTTCCTGGTAGAAGACAGGCAGCTCCCGCAGGCCGGCACGCCTGCTGCCCACTTTCGCAAACAGGAGCTGCGTGTCGTAATTGAGGCCATGCAGCTGGCGGAAGAAAAACGTCGCCAGCGCACACCATCTCGGAGGATTCTCGACGTACAGGTATCTCTGCAGCGTCTGAAGACGGAAAGTCGCAGCCTGGGTGCGAAGGCACACCAGCGCCTGACCGCCCTCCCTAAGCGGGAGACACAGAACCGCGGCAGAGACCCAGTGCTTCCTTTTGTCCCAGAAGAAGTCGATGAGCTTCTTCTGAATCTTGGCGACAAACGCAGGGGGAGGGATCAAAGTGACCAACCGGTACCACAACATGGCGGCCACCAGCTGGTTTATGACCAGCGCTCGACCCCTGTAGGACAACACTCGGAGCAGTCCTGTCCAGCGTCCTAGGCGAGCGGTGACTTTGGCCTCCAGCTCTTGCCAGTTCGCCGGCCAAGCGTCCTCGGCAGGGCTAAGGTAGACTCCCAAATAGAGGAGGTGCGTGGTGCTCCAGGCGAAAGGCCTGAACTCCTCCGGCAGGGAGTCCACCCGCCACTGACCCACCAGGAGTCCGGAACATTTCTCCCAGTTGATCTTGGCGGAGGATGCGTCCGAGTAAATCTGCTGGCATTCCCGCATCCTCCGCAAGTCAGCGGGATCCGTGACCGTGAGGAGCACGTCATCGGCGTAAGCCGAGAGGACCACCTCCACGCCCGGCCCTTGCAGAGCCAGTCCCGTCAACCTCTTCCGCAAGAGGCGCAGGAAAGGCTCCACGCAAATGGCATATAACTGACCGGACATGGGGCATCCCTGACGCACCCCCCTCCCGAAGCGAAGGGGTGCCGTCAAGGACCCGTTAACTTTAATCAGACACTCCGCGGCGGCGTACAGAAGTCGGATCCGGGCGACGAAATGCGTCCCGAACCCGAATGCGCGCAGAGTCCCGAAGAGATACTCGTGATCCACCCTGTCGAACGCCTTCTCCTGATCCAGGGAAAGGAAGGCGACCGACAGACCAGCCCTCTGGGAGTGGTGGACCAGGTCCCGGACCAGATGGATGTTATCGTGGATGGTCCGGCCCGGGACCGTGTAGGACTGGTCGGGGTGGATCATGTGGGCCAGCACGGTGCCAAGGCGAGCAGACATGGCCCTGGCAAAGATTTTATAGTCCGTGCTGAGGAGGGAGACCGGGCGCCAGTTCTTAAGGAGGCGGAGATCGCCCTTCTTAGGCAGCAGGACAATGACCGCCCTGCGCCAAGAGAGGGGCATCTCCCCGGTCGCCAAACTTTCCCCCAGGACCCGCGCGTAGTCGCCCCCCAAGACGTCCCAGAACGCCCTGTGGAACTCCACGGTCAGCCCGTCCAGCCCCGGGGACTTTCCCCTAGAGAGCTGGCGGAGGGCGCCGGTCAGCTCCGCCAGACTTAGCGGAGCGTCCAATTTTTCGGCGCCCTCCGGGCCAACCTTCATCAGGTCCTCCCACAAAACTTTGCGCGCATCCTCGCTGGACGGATCCGGAGAGAACAGAGCCCCGTAATAGGCGCGGGTCTCCGCGCTGATTCCCTCCGGATCCGAGACCAGAGATCCGTCGTCGGCCAGCAGCCCCAAGAGCTGCTTACGGACCCCCCGTCTTTTTTCCAGCGAGTAGAAGAAGGGGGAGCCACGGTCCAGGTCCCGCAGGAGCTGGATCCGCGACCTCACGTACGCGCCTCGGGACCCGACGAGCTGCAGGTCCTTCAGCGCGCCCTTCTTCTCTTCGTACACCTTCCGCAGGGCCGGGTCCTCGACGACCTGACCGAGACGGGACTCCAGGTCGAGCACCTCCTTCTCCAACCGCCCGACCCGGGCCTCCCGCCTCTTGGTCGACCCCTTCGCGTACTCCTGACAGAAGAGACGGATGTGAGCCTTGCCCACATCCCACCATAGCCTCAAGGAGGGGAAGCCCCCCTGCTTCCTTCTCCAGTCGGCCCAGAATCGACGAAACGAATCCCGGAACCGTGCGTCCTCCAGCAGCAGGTTGTTAAAATGCCAGTACACGGACCCCCCCCGCGCGCGCAGCGGAGCGAGCTCCGCCCACACCAGGTGGTGGTCCGTGCACGGCACCGGCCGCATGGAAGCTGCCGGAACGCAGGAGACGAACGCCCGGGAAATGTAGAGGCGGTCGATTCTGGACCTTCCTCCCCCAGACCTCACGCTAGTGAAGGCGCTGGAGTCGGGGTGGAGATTTCGCCAGACGTCCACCAAGTCGAAGGACCCAACCAGGTCCCTCAACTTCTCCATCGCCGCCGGGCTTCGCGGGGGACCCGAACGGTCCCTCGCCTCGAGGGTGCAGTTAAAATCCCCCCCGAGGATGACGCACTCGCCCACGTCGATGGAGCCCAAGAGAGCGGACACTTCTTCGAAGAAGCGCACTTGCTGCGCACTGGTCTGAGGGGCGTACACGTTCACTAGATGGAGCGGCACGCCCCCCAGGCGAACAGTGACATGGAGCAAGCGGCCCGGCACGTGCTCCTTGACCCCCAAGATCTCCGGCTGAAAATGCGGGGCCAGCAAGATAGCCACCCCGCTGGAATTGTTGGAGAGGTGACTCATGCTGACCCCTCCTTGCCACTCCAGGAGCCACGTGGCTTCGTCTCCCGGAACGGTGTGGGTTTCTTGCAGGAAGCACACCGCATACTTCCCGTCCCGAAGGACTGAGAAGTTATTGAATCTGCGGCGCGCCTCCCTGCTGCCGTTGATGTTGAGGCTGGCTATGGTTATCTTCATGTCAGAAGCATAGTGCAACCTCTACCTACACCTAACGGGGCGAGGAAGCGCAGCCGCTGGTCCGCCGCCACTTCCTCAGCAGCCCAGTGAGAAACGTTGTGAGCCGACGCAGCTCGAGCGGGTTCACACCCTCGTCCGCGCCCAAGATCTTAACGGCAGCGCGGACGGAATCGATGAGCAGCGCCAGCTCCGACCACCTGTCGAGGGCCAGCCGGACCTTATTGCGCTGACCCAGGCACGTGGCCATAAAATCCCGGAGTTCCCTTACGGAAATGAGGGGAGACTCGGCAAGGGGCATGAGGTCATCCATCGCCACGTCGGCGCTGGAGTCCGAATCGTCCTCCGTGCCCATCACCGAGTCCCCATCCTCCTCCAGGGGGTCGTCACCAGCGGCCGACCCGTCCGCCGCGCAGTGCGAAGCGAACGACTCGGCCGCGCCAGCCAGCCCCGCCTCCGCCCGGATCCCACCCCCAGGATCGGCGGCAGAGGATTTCTCCCTGGGCTCCTCTAGGGATGCCGGGCCAGAAGACGGCGGCGGTTCAGAGCTCCCCTCCGCCTCAGACGCCGGAACGACCGGAGAAACCGGGGAGAGAACAATTTCCAGCTCCTCCAGTACGTCCGGCACCAGAGACGCAGCCAGGGGGCCATCCTCCTCCCCGCCACCAACCTCCGACCCAGCGGACGGGGGGTTTTGAATTAAAAGCTCTACCAGGACGAGCATCCCCTGGGAGACGTCCGGGTCGCATTGGGCGAGCTCATTATCCTCGAGCTCGCCCGACCCAGCCCCCAGGCTGCCCGACCCGGCGAGGGGTAACGACACCGATAAAAGGTCAACTTCAATTACTGCCGCGGGTTGTTCCGCAACCCCCCCCCACGGGCAGGGTCTCATCCCCATCCCCGGGAGGCACGTGCTGGACAGACACATCTGCCTCAGCCTCCCGAGGGACAGGCGACCCCTGCCGATCGCTGGTGATGACGACAGCGCTGGGGGGGCGGGGGGGCGCAGTACCCGCGGCGGGCGACGACTCCCCCTGCTCGGAGGGACCTTCCTCCTCCCGGTCCTCCTCCTCATCCAGGGGGTCGCGCCTTCTTTTTAGCACGGAGGGAGCGAGGGAGACCTCCATGTCTGCAAAGGCCTCCTCCTCGACTCCCTCCGGCGGAGCAGGTTTGTCGGGTTCCTCGGGCCCGAGCCCGGCCGCAGGTATTGGCATTACCGCTGCGGCGGTTGCGGCCACAGGCTCGGGCACGGGGCCCCTCCCGCTCACATCTGCCCTGATCAACTCCGCGAGGAGCGCGGGTGTAAGGGGCTCAAGGGGCAAGGGCTCACCATCCACGGGGGGGCCTGCCCCAAGGTGCTTCTTTTTTCCCCGCGCCTTCTTTCCGGCCGGACATGCTCCCTCCCCCCCGCCGGAGGCCTTGGTGGCATCGGCCCCCGACGTCAACCGCGCATCAGACGTACTTGACGCGCGGGCAGATCCGGGGGGAAGGGCGGCGGCGGCGGCGCCAGCCTCGGCCGCACGAGATGATCCGGCGGCCTTGGAGGCAGGGCAGTTCCTCCTGATGTGCCCCACCTCCCTGCAGGCATGGCACCTCACACCGTCCGACGTCCAAAAGGCGCGGTAGGCGGTCCCCTCGTGGAGGACGACGAACGCCCCTTCAGTGTCCTCCTCCCGCGCCAGCTGGATAAACAGCTGGCGCCGGAAGGAGAAGACGTGGCGAAGGCTGGCCTCCCGGAAGCCGAGCGGGATGGGCGTGATCCCCGACCTCACCTCCCCAAGTTGTCGCAAATGGGGAAGGAGGAGCTCACCAGGAACATAGGGCGGGACGTTGGAAATAATGATCCTCTGCGCGGTGGCCTCGAGAGGATCCACCGGCAGGAAGGTCCCGCCCACGGTGAGCCCCTTGGCGACAGCCAGGGACACCGCCCGCTCCGACCCCAGGAAGAACACAGCCTTCCCATACATTTTCGAGGCCGCGACGATGGCTGAGGGGCCGACAACCCCAGCCATGGCCTTGACGCAGGCCTCGATGGTCATAGTGGGGTGAGTGTAGCTCTTCACCCCAAGCTTTTTTGTTATTAATCGAAAAGGTGACGGGGCAGCAGGAACAGCGGGAGCAGCTGTGGCTGTGGCTACCACTCTCGCATAGGTCCCGGCTGGCCCCGCCACCGGCGAAGATGCAGTCGCCATTCTGGGGTGCTTTTTTTAAGGGCTACACTCACCCCAAGTCACAGGCCTGAAGGTGTTAATGGCCTCGGTGTATATATATATATATTTTTTGTCCTCTATTGAGCAGAGGGAGCTGATTAAAATGAGGACACACCTCTCTCCTTATTGATTTAAATTGGGAGAGGAGCCCTCGCCCCTCTGCTCAATTGGCAATTAATAAAATAGATGAAACTAAGGTGCCTTAGAAAGACAGGCAGAGAGAGACAAAGAGAGAGAGAGAGAGGTGGGGGGGTGGGAAGGAGGGAGGCCGCAAAGGGCAGTGTTGCCACTCAGGATGGTGGGTGGGTGTAGGCAGGGTTGCACTCTCCGATGGAAAAAGTCTTTGGTGATGGTGGTCTTCTGGCAGGGGGAGAAGACGTCTTCACCTGGAAAAGCTGGAGAAGCCCAGGCTTAGTCCTGCAACAGGTCTTAACGATGTAATTAAATTAAATTAAGGACTTCACCTTGGGCAGCTCCAAGCTCTCCCAGGGCAGGCAATAGAAGGGATGCTAATTAGTGGTGTGTGTGGCCTAGCTTTTAACAAGAGCACACACACACACTACACCCCTTGATGATCCGGCCTTGCTTCTTCTTTTCTCCCCCCACCTAAAATACAAAGTCTTGGGAGAGTGCCCCAAATAACACCCACCTGTAGATGTTCCGGATGAAGTTTTCTTCCCTCCTTTCAAGCAGTTGGTTTCTCTCCCCTCTCTCCCTCTCCTGAAGTGGAGGCCAAATTGGGGAGGCAGTGATGGAAAGGCCTCTCCCCTGGTTGATGTTGATGTAGGCCTCCTTTCTCCTTTTCCTCCTCTGTCCTCTCTCTCCAGGCACCTCAGTTGATGTAATGATGGTGGAGTTGGTGGTGGTGGTCCAACGTTCTCCTCCTCTTCCTGGTCAGGGGACCACCACTTTAATCCACTCTCCAAAGTCTGGCTGCTCCCTCTGCTCGTGCTTGCAGCTGAACAGAGGGTACTCTTTTATTTGGACCCAAAAAAAAAAACCAATTCAACTGTAAATAAACAAAAGTTCAACTAAAGCTTAACAAATCAAATTAAAATTTGGTTTTCTGTGTTGATGATGCACTCCAGTCCCCGCGGCGCCCATCGGTCGCGGAAATACTCAAGCGCACCGGCGGACACCGCGTGCTCTATCTCCAGGGCCACCCGGGCGCGAACATGGCCGCGGAAGAGATGCAGGCAATCCGGCTGGACGACCCCCTCGACCGCCCGCTGCCTGGACCAATTGATGGCTCTTTTAGCCAGGCCCAGGAGCAGGCCCACAAGGAGGTCCTCCAACCTGTCCGCTCCCCTCCGCACCGGGTGACCGTAGATCAAGAGCGTGGGACTGAAGTGCAACCAAAAATCGAGGAGCAGCCCCTTCAAGTAGTGAAAGAGAGGCTGCAACCTCTCACAATCCATATAAACGTGAAACACGGACTCCTCCAGGCCGCAAAAAATGCAGGCGGCCTGGGAGTCCGTGAACCTACTTAAAACCTTATTGCACGGGACCGCTCCGTGCAACACCCTCCAGGCCAAGTCCCCGATGGAACAAGGGAGGACTCCCGCATAGAGAGCCCTCCATTGGGGACCTCCGCTACCGCCAGTCGGCAAAACGCCACGCCAAGGCGTGTCCGGACGGTAGACGAAGATGGCAAAGTGGAGAGTGTGCAGGAGCAGCCCGTACAGGAAACCCCTCCGCGCGGAATGAAAAGGCACGGAGGGTATTTCCTCGAGACGGCTCAAGTTGTGAGGCGCCGGTTCCCGAGGGGAGTTTCGGGGCCGGGCGCCGATGAGGAATTCCGTCCGAACGGGGGTAAGCTCGGACGGGATCGCCCCACGTGCTTGAGCCGCCTCGATACACCTAGTGGAGTCGGGGCCCAGTGCCGCTTTTACCGATTCGATGGTTTCGACCGCGAGCTGGACGTTGGCCCAGGACAGGCGCCGCGCCAGCTCCTCCGGCGCCATCCAGCCCGCTCCTCCGCCATCGAGCAGGTCCCCGACTCTGGTCACCTTGCCAGCCACAGCCCTACCCTCCGCCAGCCGCCCGAACCCGTGTTCGTGGAGGTGCGGATTCCTGAGCAGCGGCTCCCGAAGGAGAGCCGCCGCTCCTGACGGGGGAGAGCTCCGCCTGGAAGCGACGTAGTTCCAAACCCATAGTAGTTCCTGGTAGAAGACAGGCAGCTCCCGCAGGCTGGCACGCCTGCTGCCCACTTTCGCAAACAGGAGCTGCGTGTCGTAATTGAGGCCATGCAGCTGGCGGAAGAAAAACGTCGCCAGCGCACACCATCTCGGAGGATTCTCGACGTACAGGTATCTCTGCAGCGTCTGAAGACGGAAAGTCGCAGCCTGGGTGCGAAGGCACACCAGCGCCTGACCGCCCTCCCTAAGCGGGAGACACAGAACCGCGGCAGAGACCCAGTGCTTCCTTTTGTCCCAGAAGAAGTCGATGAGCTTCTTCTGAATCTTGGCGACAAACGCAGGGGGAGGGATCAAAGTGACCAACCGGTACCACAACATGGCGGCCACCAGCTGGTTTATGACCAGCGCTCGACCCCTGTAGGACAACACTCGGAGCAGTCCTGTCCAGCGTCCTAGGCGAGCGGTGACTTTGGCCTCCAGCTCTTGCCAGTTCGCCGGCCAAGCGTCCTCGGCAGGGCTAAGGTAGACTCCCAAATAGAGGAGGTGCGTGGTGCTCCAGGCGAAAGGCCTGAACTCCTCCGGCAGGGAGTCCACCCGCCACTGACCCACCAGGAGTCCGGAACATTTCTCCCAGTTGATCTTGGCGGAGGATGCGTCCGAGTAAATCTGCTGGCATTCCCGCATCCTCCGCAAGTCAGCGGGATCCGTGACCTTGAGGAGCACGTCATCGGCGTAAGCCGAGAGGACCACCTCCATGCCCGGCCCTTGCAGAGCCAGTCCCGTCAACCTCTTCCGCAAGAGGCGCAGGAAAGGCTCCACGCAAATGGCATATAACTGACCGGACATGGGGCATCCCTGACGCACCCCCCTCCCGAAGCGAAGGGGCGCCGTCAAGGACCCGTTAACTTTAATCAGACACTCCGCGGCGGCATACAGAAGTCGGATCCGGGCGACGAAATGCGTCCCGAACCCGAATGCGCGCAGAGTCCCGAAGAGATACTCGTGATCCACCCTGTCGAACGCCTTCTCCTGATCCAGGGAAAGGAAGGCGACCGACAGACCAGCCCTCTGGGAGTGGTGGACCAGGTCCCGGACCAGATGGATGTTATCGTGGATGGTCCGGCCCGGGACCGTGTAGGACTGGTCGGGGTGGATCATGTGGGCCAGCACGGTGCCAAGGCGAGCAGACATGGCCCTGGCAAAGATTTTATAGTCCGTGCTGAGGAGGGAGACCGGGCGCCAGTTCTTAAGGAGGCGGAGATCGCCCTTCTTAGGCAGCAGGACAATGACCGCCCTGCGCCAAGAGAGGGGCATCTCCCCGGTCGCCAAACTTTCCCCCAGGACCCGCGCGTAGTCGCCCCCCAAGACGTCCCAGAACGCCCTGTGGAACTCCACGGTCAGCCCGTCCAGCCCCGGGGACTTTCCCCTAGAGAGCTGGCGGAGGGCGCCGGTCAGCTCCGCCAGACTTAGCGGAGCGTCCAATTTTTCGGCGCCCTCTGGGCCAACCTTCGTCAGGTCCTCCCACAAAACTCTGCGCGCATCCTCGCTGGACGGATCCGGAGAGAACAGAGCCCCGTAATAGGCGCGGGTCTCCGCGCTGATTCCCTCCGGATCCGAGACCAGAGATCCGTCGTCGGCCAGCAGCCCCAAGAGCTGCTTACGGACCCCCCGTCTTTTTTCCAGCGAGTAGAAGAAGGGGGAGCCGCGGTCCAGGTCCCGCAGGAGCTGGATCCGTGACCTCACGTACGCGCCTCGGGACCCGACGAGCTGCAGGTCCTTCAGCGCGCCCTTCTTCTCTTCGTACACCTTCCGCAGGGCCGGGTCCTCGACGACCTGACCGAGACGGGACTCCAGGTCGAGCACCTCCTTCTCCAACCGCCCGACCCGGGCCTCCCGCCTCTTGGTCGACCCCTTCGCGTACTCCTGACAGAAGAGACAGATGTGAGCCTTGCCCACATCCCACCATAGCCTCAAGGAGGGGAAGCCCCCCTGCTTCCTTCTCCAGTCGGCCCAGAATCGACGAAACGAATCCCGGAACCGTGCGTCCTCCAGCAGCAGGTTGTTAAAATGCCAGTACACGGACCCCCCCCGCGCGCGCAGCGGAGCGAGCTCCGCCCACACCAGGTGGTGGTCCGTGCACGGCACCGGCCGCATGGAAGCTGCCGGAACGCAGGAGACGAACGCCCGGGAAATGTAGAGGCGGTCGATTCTGGACCTTCCTCCCCCAGACCTCACGCTAGTGAAGGCGCTGGAGTCGGGGTGGAGATTTCGCCAGACGTCCACCAAGTCGAAGGACCCAACCAGGTCCCTCAACTTCTCCATCGCCGCCGGGCTTCGCGGGGGACCCGAACGGTCCCTCGCCTCGAGGGTGCAGTTAAAATCCCCCCCGAGGATGACGCACTCGCCCACGTCGATGGAGCCCAAGAGAGCGGACACTTCTTCGAAGAAGCGCACTTGCTGCGCACTGGTCTGAGGGGCGTACACGTTCACTAGATGGAGCGGCACGCCCCCCAGGCGAACAGTGACATAGAGCAAGCGGCCCGGCACGTGCTCCTTGACCCCCAAGATCTCCGGCTGAAAATGCGGGGCCAGCAAGATAGCCACCCCGCTGGAATTGTTGGAGAGGTGACTCATGCTGACCCCTCCTTGCCACTCCAGGAGCCACGTGGCTTCGTCTCCCGGAACGGTGTGGGTTTCTTGCAGGAAGCACACCGCATACTTCCCGTCCCGAAGGACTGAGAAGTTATTGAATCTGCGGCGCGCCTCCCTGCTGCCGTTGATGTTGAGGCTGGCTATGGTTATCTTCATGTCAGAAGCATAGTGCAACCTCTACCTACACCTAACGGGGCGAGGAAGCGCAGCCGCTGGTCCGCCGCCACTTCCTCAGCAGCCCAGTGAGAAACGTTGTGAGCCGACGCAGCTCGAGCGGGTTCACACCCTCGTCCGCGCCCAAGATCTTAACGGCGGCGCGGACGGAATCGATGAGCAGCGCCAGCTCCGACCACCTGTCGAGGGCCAGCCGGACCTTATTGCGCTGACCCAGGCACGTGGCCATAAAATCCCGGAGTTCCCTTACGGAAATGAGGGGAGACTCGGCAAGGGGCACGAGGTCATCCATCGCCACGTCGGCGCTGGAGTCCGAATCGTCCTCCGTGCCCATCACCGAGTCCCCATCCTCCTCCAGGGGGTCGTCACCAGCGGCCGACCCGTCCGCCGCGCAGTGCGAAGCGAACGACTCGGCCGCGCCAGCCAGCCCCGCCTCCGCCCGGATCCCACCCCCAGGATCGGCGGCAGAGGATTTCTCCCTGGGCTCCTCTAGGGGTGCCGGGCCAGAAGACGGCGGCGGTTCAGAGCTCCCCTCCGCCTCAGATGCCGGAACGACCGGAGAAACCGGGGAGAGAACAATTTCCAGCTCCTCCAGTACGTCCGGCACCAGAGACGCAGCCAGGGGGCCATCCTCCTCCCCGCCACCAACCTCCGACCCAGCGGACGGGGGGTTTTGAATTAAAAGCTCTACCAGGACGAGCATCCCCTGGGAGACGTCCAGGTCGCATTGGGCGAGCTCATTATCCTCGAGCTCGCCCGACCCAGCCCCCAGGCTGCCCGACCCGGCGAGGGGTAACGACACCGATAAAAGGTCAACTTCAATTACTGCCGCGGGTTGTTCCGCAACCCCCCCCACGGGCAGGGTCTCATCCCCATCCCCGGGAGGCACGTGCTGGACAGACACATCTGCCTCAGCCTCCCGAGGGACAGGCGACCCCTGCCGATCGCTGGTGATGACGACAGCGCTGGGGGGGCGGGGGGGCGCAGTACCCGCGGCGGGCGACGACTCCCCCTGCTCGGAGGGACCTTCCTCCTCCCGGTCCTCCTCCTCATCCAGGGGGTCGCGCCTTCTTTTTAGCACGGAGGGAGCGAGGGAGACCTCCATGTCTGCAAAGGCCTCCTCCTCGACTCCCTCCGGCGGAGCAGGTTTGTCGGGTTCCTCGGGCCCGAGCCCGGCCGCAGGTATTGGCATTACCGCTGCGGCGGTTGCGGCCACAGGCTCGGGCACGGGGCCCCTCCCGCTCACATCTGCCCTGATCAACTCTGCGAGGAGCGCGGGTGTAAGGGGCTCAAGGGGCAAGGGCTCACCATCCACGGGGGGGCCTGCCCCAAGGTGCTTCTTTTTTCCCCGCGCCTTCTTTCCGGCCGGACACGCTCCCTCCCCCCCGCCGGAGGCCTTGGTGGCATCGGCCCCCGACGTCAACCGCGCATCAGACGTACTTGACGCGCGGGCAGATCCGGGGGGAAGGGCGGCGGCGGCGGCGCCAGCCTCGGCCGCACGAGATGATCCGGCGGCCTTGGAGGCAGGGCAGTTCCTCCTGATGTGCCCAACCTCCCTGCAGGCATGGCACCTCACACCGTCCGACGTCCAAAAGGCGCGGTAGGCGGTCCCCTCGTGGAGGACGACGAACGCCCCTTCAGTGTCCTCCTCCCGCGCCAGCTGGATAAACAGCTGGCGCCGGAAGGAGAAGACGTGGCGAAGGCTGGCCTCCCGGAAGCCAAGCGGGATGGGCGTGATCCCCGACCTCACCTCCCCAAGTTGTCGCAAATGGGGAAGGAGGAGCTCACCAGGAACATAGGGCGGGACGTTGGAAATAATGATCCTCTGCGTGGTGGCCTCGAGAGGATCCACCGGCAGGAAGGTCCCGCCCACGGTGAGCCCCTTGGCGACAGCCAGGGACACCGCCCGCTCCGACCCCAGGAAGAACACAGCCTTCCCATACATTTTCGAGGCCGCGACGATGGCTGAGGGGCCGACAACCCCAGCCATGGCCTTGACGCAGGCCTCGATGGTCATAGTGGGGTGAGTGTAGCTCTTCACCCCAAGCTTTTTTGTTATTAATCGAAAAGGTGACGGGGCAGCAGGAACAGCGGGAGCAGCTGTGGCTGTGGCTACCACTCTCGCATAGGTCCCGGCTGGCCCCGCCACCGGCGAAGATGCAGTCGCCATTCTGGGGTGCTTTTTTTAAGGGCTACACTCACCCCAAGTCACAGGCCTGAAGGTGTTAATGGCCTCGGTGTATATATATATATATTTTTTGTCCTCTATTGAGCAGAGGGAGCTGATTAAAATGAGGACACACCTCTCTCCTTATTGATTTAAATTGGGAGAGGAGCCCTCGCCCCTCTGCTCAATTGGCAATTAATAAAATAGATGAAACTAAGGTGCCTTAGAAAGACAGGCAGAGAGAGACAAAGAGAGAGAGAGAGAGGTGGGGGGGTGGGAAGGAGGGAGGCCGCAAAGGGCAGTGTTGCCACTCAGGATGGTGGGTGGGTGTAGGCAGGGTTGCACTCTCCGATGGAAAAAGTCTTTGGTGATGGTGGTCTTCTGGCAGGGGGAGAAGACGTCTTCACCTGGAAAAGCTGGAGAAGCCCAGGCTTAGTCCTGCAACAGGTCTTAACGATGTAATTAAATTAAATTAAGGACTTCACCTTGGGCAGCTCCAAGCTCTCCCAGGGCAGGCAATAGAAGGGATGCTAATTAGTGGTGTGTGTGGCCTAGCTTTTAACAAGAGCACACACACACACTACACCCCTTGATGATCCGGCCTTGCTTCTTCTTTTCTCCCCCCACCTAAAATACAAAGTCTTGGGAGAGTGCCCCAAATAACACCCACCTGTAGATGTTCCGGATGAAGTTTTCTTCCCTCCTTTCAAGCAGTTGGTTTCTCTCCCCTCTCTCCCTCTCCTGAAGTGGAGGCCAAATTGGGGAGGCAGTGATGGAAAGGCCTCTCCCCTGGTTGATGTTGATGTAGGCCTCCTTTCTCCTTTTCCTCCTCTGTCCTCTCTCTCCAGGCACCTCAGTTGATGTAATGATGGTGGAGTTGGTGGTGGTGGTCCAACGTTCTCCTCCTCTTCCTGGTCAGGGGACCACCACTTTAATCCACTCTCCAAAGTCTGGCTGCTCCCTCTGCTCGTGCTTGCAGCTGAACAGAGGGTACTCTTTTATTTGGACCCAAAAAAAAAAACCAATTCGACTGTAAATAAACAAAAGTTCAACTAAAGCTTAACAAATCAAATTAAAATTTGGTTTTCCGTGTTGATGATGCACTCCAGTCCCCGCGGCGCCCACCGGTCGCGGAAATACTCAAGCGCACCGGCGGACACCGCGTGCTCCATCTCCAGGGCCACCCGGGCGCGAACATGGCCGCGGAAGAGATGCAGGCAATCCGGCTGGACGACCCCCTCGACCGCCCGCTGCCTGGACCAATTGATGGCTCTTTTAGCCAGGCCCAGGAGCAGGCCCACAAGGAGGTCCTCCAACCTGTCCGCTCCCCTCCGCACCGGGTGACCGTAGATCAAGAGCGTGGGACTGAAGTGCAACCAAAAATCGAGGAGCAGCCCCTTCAAGTAGTGAAAGAGGGGCTGCAACCTCTCACAATCCATATAAACGTGAAACACGGACTCCTCCAGGCCGCAAAAAATGCAGGCGGCCTGGGAGTCCGTGAACCTACTTAAAACCTTATTGCACGGGACCGCTCCGTGCAACACCCTCCAGGCCAAGTCCCCGATGGAACAAGGGAGGACTCCCGCATAGAGAGCCCTCCATTGGGGACCTCCGCTACCGCCGGTCGGCAAAACGCCACGCCAAGGCGTGTCCGGACGGTAGACGAAGATGGCAAAGTGGAGAGTGTGCAGGAGCAGCCCGTACAGGAAACCCCTCCGCGCGGAATGAAAAGGCACGGAGGGTATTTCCTCGAGACGGCTCAAGTTGTGAGGCGCCGGTTCCCGAGGGGAGTTTCGGGGCCGGGCGCCGATGAGGAATTCCGTCCGAACGGGGGTAAGCTCGGACGGGATCGCCCCACGTGCTTGAGCCGCCTCGATACACCTAGTGGAGTCGGGGCCCAGTGCCGCTTTTACCGATTCGATGGTTTCGACCGCGAGCTGGACGTTGGCCCAGGACAGGCGCCGCGCCAGCTCCTCTGGCGCCATCCAGCCCGCTCCTCCGCCATCGAGCAGGTCCCCGACTCTGGTCACCTTGCCAGCCACAGCCCTACCCTCCGCCAGCCGCCCGAACCCGTGTTCGTGGAGGTGCGGATTCCTGAGCAGCGGCTCCCGAAGGAGAGCCGCCGCTCCTGACGGGGGAGAGCTCCGCCTGGAAGCGACGTAGTTCCAAACCCATAGTAGTTCCTGGTAGAAGACAGGCAGCTCCCGCAGGCCGGCACGCCTGCTGCCCACTTTCGCAAACAGGAGCTGCGTGTCGTAATTGAGGCCATGCAGCTGGCGGAAGAAAAACGTCGCCAGCGCACACCATCTCGGAGGATTCTCGACGTACAGGTATCTCTGCAGCGTCTGAAGACGGAAAGTCGCAGCCTGGGTGCGAAGGCACACCAGCGCCTGACCGCCCTCCCTAAGCGGGAGACACAGAACCGCGGCAGAGACCCAGTGCTTCCTTTTGTCCCAGAAGAAGTCGATGAGCTTCTTCTGAATCTTGGCGACAAACGCAGGGGGAGGGATCAAAGTGACCAACCGGTACCACAACATGGCGGCCACCAGCTGGTTTATGACTAGCGCTCGACCCCTGTAGGACAACACTCGGAGCAGTCCTGTCCAGCGTCCTAGGCGAGCGGTGACTTTGGCCTCCAGCTCTTGCCAGTTCGCCGGCCAAGCGTCCTCGGCAGGGCTAAGGTAGACTCCCAAATAGAGGAGGTGCGTGGTGCTCCAGGCGAAAGGCCTGAACTCCTCCGGCAGGGAGTCCACCCGCCACTGACCCACCAGGAGTCCGGAACATTTCTCCCAGTTGATCTTGGCGGAGGATGCGTCCGAGTAAATCTGCTGGCATTCCCGCATCCTCCGCAAGTCAGCGGGATCCGTGACCGTGAGGAGCACGTCATCGGCGTAAGCCGAGAGGACCACCTCCACGCCCGGCCCTTGCAGAGCCAGTCCCGTCAACCTCTTCCGCAAGAGGCGCAGGAAAGGCTCCACGCAAATGGCATATAACTGACCGGACATGGGGCATCCCTGACGCACCCCCCTCCCGAAGCGAAGGGGCGCCGTCAAGGACCCGTTAACTTTAATCAGACACTCCGCGGCGGTGTACAGAAGTCGGATCCGGGCGACGAAATGCGTCCCGAACCCGAATGCGCGCAGAGTCCCGAAGAGATACTCGTGATCCACCCTGTCGAACGCCTTCTCCTGATCCAGGGAAAGGAAGGCGACCGACAGACCAGCCCTCTGGGAGTGGTGGACCAGGTCCCGGACCAGATGGATGTTATCGTGGATGGTCCGGCCCGGGACCGTGTAGGACTGGTCGGGGTGGATCATGTGGGCCAGCACGGTGCCAAGGCGAGCAGACATGGCCCTGGCAAAGATTTTATAGTCCGTGCTGAGGAGGGAGACCGGGCGCCAGTTCTTAAGGAGGCGGAGATCGCCCTTCTTAGGCAGCAGGACAATGACCGCCCTGCGCCAAGAGAGGGGCATCTCCCCGGTCGCCAAACTTTCCCCCAGGACACGCGCGTAGTCGCCCCCCAAGACGTCCCAGAACGCCCTGTGGAACTCCACGGTCAGCCCGTCCAGCCCCGGGGACTTTCCCCTAGAGAGCTGGCGGAGGGCGCCGGTCAGCTCCGCCAGACTTAGCGGAGCGTCCAATTTTTCGGCGCCCTCCGGGCCAACCTTCGTCAGGTCCTCCCACAAAACTCTGCGCGCATCCTCGCTGGACGGATCCGGAGAGAACAGAGCCCCGTAATAGGCGCGGGTCTCCGCGTTGATTCCCTCCGGATCCGAGACCAGAGATCCGTCGTCGGCCAGCAGCCCCAAGAGCTGCTTACGGACCCCCCGTCTTTTTTCCAGCGAGTAGAAGAAGGGGGAGCCGCGGTCCAGGTCCCGCAGGAGCTGGATCCGCGACCTCACGTACGCGCCTCGGGACCCGACGAGCTGCAGGTCCTTCAGCGCGCCCTTCTTCTCTTCGTACACCTTCCGCAGGGCCGGGTCCTCGACGACCTGACCGAGACGGGACTCCAGGTCGAGCACCTCCTTCTCCAACCGCCCGACCCGGGCCTCCCGCCTCTTGGTCGACCCCTTCGCGTACTCCTGACAGAAGAGACGGATGTGAGCCTTGCCCACATCCCACCATAGCCTCAAGGAGGGGAAGCCCCCCTGCTTCCTTCTCCAGTCGGCCCAGAATCGACGAAACGAATCCCGGAACCGTGCGTCCTCCAGCAGCAGGTTGTTAAAATGCCAGTACACGGACCCCCCCCGCGTGCGCAGCGGAGCGAGCTCCGCCCACACCAGGTGGTGGTCCGTGCACGGCACCGGCCGCATGGAAGCTGCCGGAACGCAGGAGACGAACGCCCGGGAAATGTAGAGGCGGTCGATTCTGGACCTTCCTCCCCCAGACCTCACGCTAGTGAAGGCGCTGGAGTCGGGGTGGAGATTTCGCCAGACGTCCACCAAGTCGAAGGACCCAACCAGGTCCCTCAACTTCTCCATCGCCGCCGGGCTTCGCGGGGGACCCGAACGGTCCCTCGCCTCGAGGGTGCAGTTAAAATCCCCCCCGAGGATGACGCACTCGCCCACGTCGATGGAGCCCAAGAGAGCGGACACTTCTTCGAAGAAGCGCACTTGCTGCGCACTGGTCTGAGGGGCGTACACGTTCACTAGATGGAGCGGCACGCCCCCCAGGCGAACAGTGACATGGAGCAAGCGGCCCGGCACGTGCTCCTTGACCCCCAAGATCGCCGGCTGAAAATGCGGGGCCAGCAAGATAGCCACCCCGCTGGAATTGTTGGAGAGGTGACTCATGCTGACCCCTCCTTGCCACTCCAGGAGCCACGTGGCTTCGTCTCCCGGAACGGTGTGGGTTTCTTGCAGGAAGCACACCGCATACTTCCCGTCCCGAAGGACCGAGAAGTTATTGAATCTGCGGCGCGCCTCCCTGCTGCCGTTGATGTTGAGGCTGGCTATGGTTATCTTCATGTCAGAAGCATAGTGCAACCTCTACCTACACCTAACGGGGCGAGGAAGCGCAGCCGCTGGTCAGCCGCCACTTCCTCAGCAGCCCAGTGAGAAACGTTGTGAGCCGACGCAGCTCGAGCGGGTTCACACCCTCATCCGCGCCCAAGATCTTAACGGCGGCGCGGACGGAATCGATGAGCAGCGCCAGCTCCGACCACCTGTCGAGGGCCAGCCGGACCTTATTGCGCTGACCCAGGCACGTGGCCATAAAATCCCGGAGTTCCCTTACGGAAATGAGGGGAGACTCGGCAAGGGGCACGAGGTCATCCATCGCCACGTCGGCGCTGGAGTCCGAATCATCCTCCGTGCCCATCACCGAGTCCCCATCCTCCTCCAGGGGGTCGTCACCAGCGGCCGACCCGTCCGCCGCGCAGTGCGAAGCGAACGACTCGGCCGCGCCAGCCAGCCCCGCCTCCGCCCGGATCCCACCCCCAGGATCGGCGGCAGAGGATTTCTCCCTGGGCTCCTCTAGGGGTGCCGGGCCAGAAGACGGCGGCGGTTCAGAGCTCCCCTCCGCCTCAGACGCCGGAACGACCGGAGAAACCGGGGAGAGAACAATTTCCAGCTCCTCCAGTACGTCCGGCACCAGAGACGCAGCCAGGGGGCCATCCTCCTCCCCGCCACCAACCTCCGACCCAGCGGACGGGGGGTTTTGAATTAAAAGCTCCACCAGGACGAGCATCCCCTGGGAGACGTCCGGGTCGCATTGGGCGAGCTCATTATCCTCGAGCTCGCCCGACCCAGCCCCCAGGCTGCCCGACCCGGCGAGGGGTAACGACACCGATAAAAGGTCAACTTCAATTACTGCCGCGGGTTGTTCCGCAACCCCCCCCACGGGCAGGGTCTCATCCCCATCCCCGGGAGGCACGTGCTGGACAGACACATCTGCCTCAGCCTCCCGAGGGACAGGCGACCCCTGCCGATCGCTGGTGATGACGACAGCGCTGGGGGGGCGGGGGGGCGCAGTACCCGCGGCGGGCGACGACTCCCCCTGCTCGGAGGGACCTTCCTCCTCCCGGTCCTCCTCCTCATCCAGGGGGTCGCGCCTTCTTTTTAGCACGGAGGGAGCGAGGGAGACCTCCATGTCTGCAAAGGCCTCCTCCTCGACTCCCTCCGGCGGAGCAGGTTTGTCGGGTTCCTCGGGCCCGAGCCCGGCCGCAGGTATTGGCATTACCGCTGCGGCGGTTGCGGCCACAGGCTCGGGCACGGGGCCCCTCCCGCTCACATCTGCCCTGATCAACTCTGCGAGGAGCGCGGGTGTAAGGGGCTCAAGGGGCAAGGGCTCACCATCCACGGGGGGGCCTGCCCCAAGGTGCTTCTTTTTTCCCCGCGCCTTCTTTCCGGCCGGACACGCTCCCTCCCCCCCGCCGGAGGCCTTGGTGGCATCGGCCCCCGACGTCAACCGCGCATCAGACGTACTTGACGCGCGGGCAGATCCGGGGGGAAGGGCGGCGGCGGCGGCGCCAGCCTCGGCCGCACGAGATGATCCGGCGGCCTTGGAGGCAGGGCAGTTCCTCCTGATGTGCCCAACCTCCCTGCAGGCATGGCACCTCACACCGTCCGACGTCCAAAAGGCGCGGTAGGCGGTCCCCTCGTGGAGGACGACGAACGCCCCTTCAGTGTCCTCCTCCCGCGCCAGCTGGATAAACAGCTGGCGCCGGAAGGAGAAGACGTGGCGAAGGCTGGCCTCCCGGAAGCCAAGCGGGATGGGCGTGATCCCCGACCTCACCTCCCCAAGTTGTCGCAAATGGGGAAGGAGGAGCTCACCAGGAACATAGGGCGGGACGTTGGAAATAATGATCCTCTGCGTGGTGGCCTCGAGAGGATCCACCGGCAGGAAGGTCCCGCCCACGGTGAGCCCCTTGGCGACAGCCAGGGACACCGCCCGCTCCGACCCCAGGAAGAACACAGCCTTCCCATACATTTTCGAGGCCGCGACGATGGCTGAGGGGCCGACAACCCCAGCCATGGCCTTGACGCAGGCCTCGATGGTCATAGTGGGGTGAGTGTAGCTCTTCACCCCAAGCTTTTTTGTTATTAATCGAAAAGGTGACGGGGCAGCAGGAACAGCGGGAGCAGCTGTGGCTGTGGCTACCACTCTCGCATAGGTCCCGGCTGGCCCCGCCACCGGCGAAGATGCAGTCGCCATTCTGGGGTGCTTTTTTTAAGGGCTACACTCACCCCAAGTCACAGGCCTGAAGGTGTTAATGGCCTCGGTGTATATATATATATATTTTTTGTCCTCTATTGAGCAGAGGGAGCTGATTAAAATGAGGACACACCTCTCTCCTTATTGATTTAAATTGGGAGAGGAGCCCTCGCCCCTCTGCTCAATTGGCAATTAATAAAATAGATGAAACTAAGGTGCCTTAGAAAGACAGGCAGAGAGAGACAAAGAGAGAGAGAGAGAGGTGGGGGGGTGGGAAGGAGGGAGGCCGCAAAGGGCAGTGTTGCCACTCAGGATGGTGGGTGGGTGTAGGCAGGGTTGCACTCTCCGATGGAAAAAGTCTTTGGTGATGGTGGTCTTCTGGCAGGGGGAGAAGACGTCTTCACCTGGAAAAGCTGGAGAAGCCCAGGCTTAGTCCTGCAACAGGTCTTAACGATGTAATTAAATTAAATTAAGGACTTCACCTTGGGCAGCTCCAAGCTCTCCCAGGGCAGGCAATAGAAGGGATGCTAATTAGTGGTGTGTGTGGCCTAGCTTTTAACAAGAGCACACACACACACTACACCCCTTGATGATCCGGCCTTGCTTCTTCTTTTCTCCCCCCACCTAAAATACAAAGTCTTGGGAGAGTGCCCCAAATAACACCCACCTGTAGATGTTCCGGATGAAGTTTTCTTCCCTCCTTTCAAGCAGTTGGTTTCTCTCCCCTCTCTCCCTCTCCTGAAGTGGAGGCCAAATTGGGGAGGCAGTGATGGAAAGGCCTCTCCCCTGGTTGATGTTGATGTAGGCCTCCTTTCTCCTTTTCCTCCTCTGTCCTCTCTCTCCAGGCACCTCAGTTGATGTAATGATGGTGGAGTTGGTGGTGGTGGTCCAACGTTCTCCTCCTCTTCCTGGTCAGGGGACCACCACTTTAATCCACTCTCCAAAGTCTGGCTGCTCCCTCTGCTCGTGCTTGCAGCTGAACAGAGGGTAACTTAAGACTGAAATACAGAAGCCTGCTATGGCTTTATATACAGGGGTGGTCACTGCCGGTACTGCAGTATAGAATCAGTTCCTCTCTTAAAGGTACATACACAACAACTTCAGCGAAGATTCACCAGGCTGATACCTGGGATGGCAGGAGTTTAGAAGAATGAGAGGGGATCACATTGAAACTTATAAAATTCTGACAGGACTGGACAGACTAGATGCAGGAAGGATGTTCCTGATGGTCAGAGAGTCCAGAACAAGGGGTCACAGTCTAAGGATAAGGGGTAGGCCATTTAGGACAGAAATGAGGAGGAATTTCTTCACCCAGAGATTGGTGAACCTATGAAATTCTCTACCACAGAAGGCAGTAGAGGCCAATTCATTAAATATATTCAAGGAGTTGGATATATTTCTTACGGCTAAAGGGATCAAGGGGTATGGGGAGAAAGCAGGGACCGGGTACTGAATTTGGATGATCAGCCATGAGCGCATTGAATGGCGGAGCAGGCTCGAGGGGCCAAATGGCCTACTCCTGCTCCTATCTTCTATGTTTCTATGTTTCTATGAAGTGCAAGGGGAAACTGTTCTGACGCCACCTGTGGCACCGGGGAACAACCCGGTTTGGCAGCAGGAGGGACGGACGATTTGTGAGGCCGGCAAGGAGTGCACACCGCCACCACCTGTGGCGTCGGGTTTTAACTCGTTTTGGCAGCAGGGAGGGGTGGGCGAACCAATGCAGGAAAGGTCGGAGCCGGGGCCGATGTGCCCGGTCCCGCAGCAAACGTTTGGCCTGCCCGGCGGTGGTGGGGGTCAAGGACCCCTTGAAAGCCAATTCGTGGCTCCCCATGGCACCCAACAGCTTAGGGCTATGATAAGCCACCTGAGTAAGCTCACCTAAAAGGGGGACCCCTCGGTCCACTTCATGGAAGTGGAACAGGCAGCGGGCATCAACGACTGCGATGACTCCAAGATGGCAAAAATGCTCCTTTTCTCCCTGGATGGCAAACTCTACCAGTCCCTCTCTGCGGAGAGTAAAAAAGGGCAGGGCAGATACGCTGCTATCCGGGAGGAAGTTCTGGAGGCCATTGGTATGAATGATGGTAGTCCCTTCTCCCGAGTGGAGAGGACAACACAGCTAGCAGGGGAGACCCCACAGGCTTTCGCAGACTGACTGTGGCCTGTGTACAAGTGTGCCTGTAATGGGGTTCTCGACCGGGCTCACCTGAATCAGGACGAGCTGCCCCACTGGCTCCGAAGCCTGGTGGCAAACAGCTTGCCACGGATCAGAGCAAAGGCTGAGCTGTGGTTTGACCCGAAAGACCCCCGGGTCACCGAGGAGACAGTGGTCAGACAACTGACCCTGGCTCACCGGAACGGTAGAAGGACAGAAGAGCACCCACCAAAAGGAAAAGTACATGAAATGAAACCTAGTAATAAGAAAGAGTGGCACCAGGAAGGAGGTAACTGTTCCAACATGAAGCGTAACTGCTTCGGGTGCAGGAAGAATGGGCATTGGAGAAGGGACTGTAGGAATCTGTGGAAGGATAACATAGGAAAGAACTCCCCAGCTCTTGCCCCAAGAACCGAAACACTGACCTCTCCCCCCACGTTAGACTCAGTCGTAGCTGCGATCCAAGTTTTATTAAATGGCCCAGGGAAGGTAGCCACCGCCACTGGTGCTTTAACCACATCTGCCCCACTCAACACAGACCTATGACTAGAACCAGTGCAGCCTGTCTACCTGTGTCCCCTGGAATACGATGCCTGGAAGAGACCGTATGTTAAGATGGAGGTGGAGAAGGTGAAAGGGACTTATCTATTAGATACTGGAGCATCGAGCACTATTGTCTATTTAGCTAACCCCGCCGCCTCACCTCTGTCTAACGGGGTCCCGTACAGCTTAGTGGGATTTACAGGTAACGAGCAGATTGGCTCGTTCTCTATCCCGCTGTCCATTCATTTAGGAGCACTCCACACCAAGTGGACCTGTGTCTTAATGAAATGGGAGCAGGAAGGGAAGGAGATCCTGGGGGCCGATTTTATCATAGCCCACAGGATTCTAGTGGATCTTAGGAACCACTGTCTGCGGGGAGCATGTACCGGCAAAGTAAGTGAAGTGGCAGTCATCTCAGAGAAACAGGGCAAAGGGACCTTGTGCACCCTGAAACCAAAGGAGGGTTATGACCTCGAACAAATGGTCAGTAACACTCCGGTGGCATACCAGGCATTTGTGTGAGCACACCTCGCCGCATTTGCCACTCACAAGCATGATTGTGGGAGGGTAAATGGGGTTGAGGTTAGTGTGAGTGGGGACCCCATGACCCGACCACAGAAGCAATACAATTTCCCCAGGGAGGCGGAGGCAGACATGGAAACAGCCATGGCTTCTTTAGTAAAACAGGGGGTATTGAGACCGATAGCCACCCACGTAAACTCTCCACTGTGGCCGGTTAGAAAACCGGACAACTCCTGGAGGGCTACAGTGGACTATCGGGTACTCAGCCATAACATCCCCGCCTGTGCACCCACGGTCGCAGCCATCCCTGACCTCATTGGAAGTATCCCAGCATCTGCGACCACCTTCACGGTGCTGGACATTTCCAACAGATTTTGGTCCATCCCTTTATGAAGAGAGGACCAGTACAAGTTCGCCTTCACTTTTAAAGGCCAACAATACACCTGGAACTGCCTACCTCAGGGCTTCCACAACAGCCCTAGCATTTTCCACCAATGCATGGCTAATTGTTTGAAGGGCTTCAGCCGGCCCCGACAGTTGGTACAGTACGTGGATGACCTGCTCCTATTTACTGATGAGGGAGAGGAGCATGGTCCACTATGTAAGTTGCAGGGTTCTCAAAATTCCTGCATTCCCCAAAGTTATGGACAAAGGGACCCTGTTTTGGACAAGTTATTAAAAACAGGGTACCCAAAATGGCTTCTGTAAACCTTATGACCAAAACTGACAGGATTTTTAAAAGCAAGGCTCTGCAGTCAAGCAGGCTCGGGGACGAAACTTAAAATGCAGAAATCTGTGAAAAAGGACTCTCTGGAGCCAGCCAGACAAAGTAAACACAGAATATGCATGTATTCGACTTGAATCCAATCAAGCTAGAATGGGCCAAAATCGTGGCCATTAGGTTTCTGCATATTTAATCGGTAACAGCTCACAGTAGCCATCAAGTCAGGATGGGGACAATTAGGTCTTATCCATGACAAACAACCATGACATCGGGGCCATTAGACCCGGAGACAACCACTCCAAAAGTCATTAAAATAAATGGTTGTAATCATTTAAAACAAGCCCGCCAAAAGTGAAACAATGGACTGACCTGATTTGGCGCGCAGATAAGGAGTTGAAGAACGGGTATAGTTGTAGGCCCATCAGTGGTGATCGCGCTCTTGACTCTGACCTCTTGCCTGTGGCCTTGGCCTGCTGCCGCTCATACCCGCGCCCTGGCCTCGTGGCAGGTTCTCGTCTTGCTCCCCGCACCGCTCAACAACCAAGGACGCCCATTACACCGGGGCCAAACGCGGGAGAACGAGACCGGAGTTCAAAACCACACAGGACACACAAGCCATAAACGGGCAGACGAGACGAGGCGAGGCGAAGAAGAAGGTAAACCGATAAAAGCAGAGAAGGGCAGCAAAAGACGCATTGGTAAAAACCAAACGCCTAGTTATAAGCTGGCGTTTGGTGAAGAAAGTGGCAGTGCATGTATGGACAGTGAGAATAAATTGGTGTTTGTCACTTGAGCATTGCGAATAAGCTGGCGTTAAACGTGGGTGGCAGCGCCCGCGACGAATAAATTGGTGTTCGAAGCCTGGGTAGTAAAATCATCTAAGCGGTGAAACCCGCCAACCAACCCCTAACCGTAACATTACCATCGACGACCGCCTGAGGGAAAAGAAGAAAACCCATCGCGAGGAGACGACAACGGCAGCTGAGGAAAAGGGAGGGTGCTTCGTGTAATGTATATACCTTTAAGGGGGGAACTATCTTTTACAGCTCATGTATACTGCAGTGACCACACCTGTATATAGCACTGAGTAGTAATCTGTACAGATCAGTTCCCGTGTGAGCCACATTGAGTAAATACCTGTTGTACCGTTCTCCTGCAGTCTGTGTCTTATTATACACAGACACAACACTTCGCATCAACAACTTCAGCGCCGCGCCCTGAGACCACGTGGCGATGGGATACCCTAAAGGACAGCAAGAGCGGACCTCAAAACTCACAACCGTTAAAGCAACAGGTTTTGGATTGGTGAGCATGAATTCCTGGCCCCTCATAGCTTAATCTACTTAGGTATAGGGGGTGGGATAGAGATAAGGGGATTGTTAATGTAGTTGTTTTCCCTCGATGTGCCGTGTGTTCCCCATTCACATAAGTGTAATTGTTTTATGCCTGTATTTTCATACCAGTAATTTTCATAAGATTGTTGTATTCTGCTTTTAATAACATTTTGGTTTTCTTACACCAAACCACTTGTCTACTCGATTTTCTATATCGCCGCCTGTACCTAAGTCCGGTGTCTAGAACCCAGGGGTGTGGGATCAATTCGAACCACTCAGAGGACAGTCAAAGGTGAAGCTGACTGGGCGCACTCACCACCCCCTACAACTACTGGCTGAACTGCTGGAGCTGCTCAGGCAAGAAGTCTTCAAAGTAAACCCGAAGAAGGTACAGATCAGCCAACAGGAAGTAAAATTCCTAGGGCTGACTGTGCGTGCTGGGAAAAGGGCCAGCGATAAAGCTAGGAGGGAAGTAGTGCAGGAGTTACCAGCCCCCAACACAGTTACAGGAGTGAGATCATTTCTAGGGCTAACCGGGTACTGCAGAGATTTAATTGAAGATTACGCAGCCACAGCAACCCCTCTGCTCCGACTCCTACACAAGGGTGTGGAGTGGGTATGGGATGAGGGTTGTGAGGCAGCATTTGTAAAATTAAAGAAAGATCTGCAGACCGCGCCGGCTCTAGGGGCTATTGATGGGGGAAATGAGTTTTTCCTGAAGGTGGCAGCCAGCGGGGACAGTCTGAGTGCCGTGCTGCTCCAAGAGCGGCATGGCCAGCTGAGACTGGTGGTTTACTCCTCCAGGATACTCACCGATGTGGAGAAGGGCTATTCCAATTGTGAGAGGTATGTCTTCGCCACTCACTGGGCTGTGAAAAGATCATTGATCTTCACAGGCACATCTCCCATCACCCTCCTCACCCATCACATGCCCACCCAGATGCTCCTGGATGGGAGAATCAAAGACGGGTCAGTGAGCAGTGCCCGCATTAACCAGTGTAAACTGTACAAACCCGAGAAAGGGGAATGGCCAGCAAGGGTGAACCGCCCTAAAGATAGAGATCCTCAGCCAGCAGCTGTGGCTGACTCACAGACCGCACCGGTGGGGGCAGTGGTTTGTGTCACTGGAGGGGCCATCCCACCAATTATTTGGGACTCGGACACACCCCCGGTAACCGGAGCCTTAACAAGGTCTCCTCGCACACCACAGCCAAAACTACCGTGGTCACCAGCGCATCAGTTTCAATGGTTCAGCCCCGGAAGGGTCGCAACCCGTAAAAGAATGCCCAAGGTCAGGGATCATTCTAGGAATAGGGATCCCCAGCCTGCAGCCTCCAACGGTGAGGGACTCACAGGAGAGGTAGCGTTGGGCAAAGAGAATGAGAGGGGTCCCCAGCCTGCGGCCTCAGGCTGCGTGGAACCCACAGGACAGGGCAGGGAGTCAGCGGCCACACCGAAGGGGATAGTGTGCTGTAGTACAGGAGGGACACGACTCCGATCATCTGGGATTCAGCAAAACCCCCAGTTGTTTTAAGAAGGACTCTCCAGGTCCTGCGGTACAGGCCACCTTACGCCCAGGCGTACAAGCTGCCCAGAAGCTGCAGAAGACAGAGGCCGAACAGGAATTAGCCTGGCCGCCCAGAGACAGGCAGCGGATGTACATAGCTTTTCTGATGAATGTTAGGTGTTTTTTTTACAGTTTTCATAGTTATAGGTTTATTATTATTTAATTATTTTACAATAAGTATGTTTAAATTTTGAGACTTGATCACTTGTCAAGCCAGAGAACCTTCTCGGGACATGACTATTTACAGAGAGGAAATCGGCATGAGGAAGGTTTTGCTCCTGCTTGCCCTGGTAGGGGTGCGCATCGGTGACCGAGGTGACATGAAAGACTCCCACATTTATGGGTGCTCAGGAGGGAGACCGCCGATTGTGACTGCAGGGGGTGGCGAACGGGGTGTGGAGGAGCTCGCTATTTACTTCCATGAGGGAAGGTGGCCATGGTGGTTGGGGTCTAACTCTACACAATACTCCAGCCAGACCGGGTTCGCCTACATCCTGTGCCACAGGGTACAGGTCATTGCTACAAGGGTCAGTGTCACTGAGGGGAAATGTGTGCGTCTTACATGCAAGGGACGGATTCCCCTGGATCGGTGGTGGTGGCTCAGGAAGCTGAGCAGGGACATAGGGGCCTTCAAACAGCCGCCTAACCTCAAACAGACCATCGTTCGCAGCAAATTACCCAGCTTTCAGGAGAACAGCGACCACGACACCACACAACCCTGCCACAGCAACCTCTGCAAGACATGCCAGATCATCAACACAGATACCATCATCACACGTGAGGACACCACCCACCAGGTACATACTCATGTGACTCGGCTAACGATGTCTATCTCATACGTTGCAGGAAAGGATGCCCCGGAGCATGGTACATCGGCGAGACCATGCAGACACTGCAACAACGGATGAACGGACACCGCGCAACAATCGCCAGGCAGGAGTGTTCCTTCCCAGTCGGGGAACATTTCAGCAGTCAAGGACATTCAGCCTCCGAACTTCGGGTAAGCATTCGCCAAGGCGGCCTTCGAGACACACGACAACGCAAAATCGTCGAGCAGAAACTGGTAGCCAAGTTCCGCACCCATGAAGACGGCCTCAACCGGGATCTTGGGTTCATGTCACGCTACATGTAACCCCACCTGACGTAGGGTCATCCAGTCTCGAGTCGTCATTGGCTTGTTCGCTCTGATTTCCAGCAACAACAACAAAATGTTTTTTGTCTGTTTCTTTGTTTTTCATACAGACCCCAGCATCTGCAACATTTGACCCCTTGTGACCCCACCTCATTGTTCTTTGATGTAATGTTTTCCTGACTGACCTGTTTGGACACCATTCACACCTTTGATTGTTGTGATTATCTCTCTGCTGAGGTGTGATAAATGGCAGTTGGAAAGATTACCTGTAAACATCTGACATTATTCTCTGACTATATAAGCTGTGTCTTTATGCATTTCTCCACTTCACCTGACGAAGGAGCAGCACTCCGAAAGCTTGTGATTTCAAATAAAGCTGTTGGACTATAACCTGGTGTTGTGTGACTTCTTACATTTGTCCACCCCAGTCCAACACCGGCATCTCCACACCAAAATTATGAGGGGCATAGATAGGGTAGATAGAAAGGAACTTTTCCCCTTAGTAGAGGGGTCAACAACAAGGGGGCATAGATTCAAGGTAAGGGGCAGGAGGTTTAGAGGGGATTTGAGGAAAAACTTTTTCACCCAGAGGGTGGTTGGAACCTGGAACTCACTGCCTGAAAGGGTGGTAGAGGCAGGAACCCTCACAACATTCAAGAAGCATTTGGATGAGCACTTGAAATGCCATAGCCTACAAGGCTACGGACCAAATGCTGGAAAATGGGATTAGATTAAACAGGGCTTGATGGCTGGCGTGGACGCGATGGGCCTCTTTCTGTGCTGTATAACTCTATGACTTACCCCTGGGTAAGATTTTTACTTAAAAAGACTCTAAACCCTATCTCTAACAGAAGAAAAGTGGGAACTCACCCGATAAATCCAATACGCACCCTACCGCATCAGCGGACTCGTGAAGACTGACCAGACATGCAGTCGAAGTCCTCTACTGCGTCCAGGGTATGGCAGGCACCAACCAACACATCCAGCGAACCCCAAAACCGCAAACCAGCTCAACTGTCAAGGATTCGTTTGGTGAGCATTATCCCTGGTCCTTTAGAGCCCAAATTAGCTAGTAAAGTGGGATTGGGAGGGGTGAGATATTTTTCGACTGAAATTTCTCTCGTGTGTATCGAAGTGTTCCCCATTTTATGAGAGTGTTAAGATTGTTGTGTTATATTTTCTCTCTTGAATAAAGATCAAAGTTTCTTGCACCAAAACCAGTTGTCTGCTGCACTTTTGTCACAACCCCCAAATAAGTCCAAGGTCTAGAACCAAGGGAATGGGAGCGATTCGAACCGCTCATAAGTCAGAGGTGAAGCTGACACACACCACCACCCATACTTACTGGCAACCGCGGCAGGACCTTGGCAAAAGGGATGTGATGCAGTGGACACTGTTTTTGAAGAAAGAACCAAGATGGAAGAGAGGATCGAATAATTGGGCTGTAGAGAGGGCTTTAAACTAATTAGTGGGGGGGAGGTTTTAAGAGAGCAAAAAATAAAAATGACAGCGGAGAAGGCAATAGAGCAAGGTAGCAGTGGGGGAATTAAAAACCAGAGCGTGTCAGGAAGGGACAGAATGTATAATGATAAAGGTAAAGTAGTAAAAGGGGTAAAAGCAGGAATAACTTGTCAGAAAACATATTTGAAAGTTCTTTATCTGAATGCACGCAGCATTCGTAACAAAATTGACGAGTTGATGGTGCAAATAACTACACATGGGTATGATCTGGTGGCCATTACGGAAACATGGCTGCAAGATAATCATGACTGGGAACTAAACATACAAGGGTATTTGACAATTAGGAAGGACAGACAGGAAGGAAAGGGAGGTGGGGTTGCTATGTTAATCAAAGATAGAATCACTGCAATAGTCAGAAATGATATTGGGTCAAAGGATCAGGATAGTGAAACAGTTTGGGTGGAGATAAGGAATAATAAGGGGAAAAAGTCACTAGTGGGCGTAGTCTATAGGCCTAACAGTTGCAACTCTGTTGGTCGGAGTATAAATCAGGAAATAGTTGGGGCTTGTAATAAGGGAACAGCTATAATCATGGGGGATTTTAACTTTCATATTGACTGGACTAATCAAATTGGGCATGGCAGCATTGAGGAAGAGTTCATAGAGTGTATTAGGGACGGGTTCCTTGAGCAGTATGTAACTGAACCAACCAGGGGGCGGGCAACCTTAGATCTGGTCCTGTGTAATGAGACAGGATTAATAAAAAATGTCCTAGTAAAGGATCCCCTTGGAATGAGTGACCATAATATGGTTGAATTCCAAATTCAGTTTGAGGGTGAGAGAGTTGGATCTCAAACCAGCGCACTAAGCTTAAATAAAGGAGACTATGAAGGTATGAGAGTAGAATTGACTAATGGACTGGGAAAACAGATTAAAGTGTAAGACGGTACAAGAGCAGTGGTCTACATTCAAGGAGATATTTCACATCTTTCAAGATGAATATATTCCACTGAGGAAAAAGGGGAGTAAAAGAAAAGACAGCCATCCGTGGCTTAGTAAAGTAATAAAGGATAGTATTCGACTGAAAACAAGGGCATATAAAGTAGCCAAATCTAGTGGGAGGATAGAAGATTGGGAAGCATTTAAAAGCCAGCAAACAATAACTAAAAGATTAATTAAGAAAAGGAAGATAGATTATGAAAGTAAACTAGCAAAAAATATAAAAACAGATAGCAAGAGTTTCTACAGCTATATAAAAAGTAAAAGGGTGGCTAAAGTGAATGTTGGTCCCTTAGAGGATGGGACCGGGAAACTAGTGGTGGGGAACATGGAGATGGCAAAGACGCTGAACAAATATTTTGTATCAGTCTTTACAGTAGAGGACACTAAAAATATCCCAACACTGGACAAACAGGGGGCAATGGGGGGGGGGGAGGAGCTAAACATGATTAAAATCACTAAGGAGATGGTATTCAGTAAAATAATGGGACTTAAGGCGGATAAATCCCCCGGACCTGATGGCCTACATCCTAGGGTCTTGAGAGAAGTGGCGGTAGGGATTGTGGATGCATTGGTGATCATTTTCCAGAACTCCCTGGACTCAGGAAAGGTCCCGGCAGATTGGAAAACTGCTAATGTAACACTCTTATTTAAGAAGGGAAGTAGACAAAAAGCTGGAAACTATAGACCAGTTAGCCTAACATCTGTGGTTGGCAAAATGTTGGAGTCCATTATTAAGGAAACAGTAACAGAGCATTTGGATAAACATAATTTAATAGGACAGTGTCAGCATGGTTTTACGAAGGGGAAGTCATGTTTGACAAATTTGCTCGAATTCTATGAGGATGTAACATACAGGGTGGATAAAGGGGAACCAGTGGATGTAGTGTATTTGGACTTCCAAAAGGCATTTGACAAGGTTCCACACAAAAGATTACTGATCAAGATTAAAAATCACAGGATTGGGGGTAATATACTGGCATGGGTGGAAGATTGGCTATCTAACAGAAAACAAAGAGTTGGGATAAATGGTTAGTTCTCGGGCTGGCAATCAGTAACTAGTGGTGTTCCGCAGGGGTCAGTGCTGGGACCCCAACTCTTTACAATCTATATTAACGATTTGGAGGAAGGGACCGAGTGCAACGTATCCAAGTTTGCCGACAATACAAAGATGGGAGGGAAAGCAGTGAGTGAGGAGGACATAAAAAACCTGCAAAAGGACATAGACAGGCTAAGTGAGTGGGCAGAGATTTGGCAGATGCAATATAATGTTGGAAAGTGTGAGGTTATGCACTTTGGCAGAAAAAATCAAAGAGCAAGTTATTATCTAAATGGAGAGAAACTGCAAAGTGCTACAGTACAAAGGGATCTGGGGGTCCTGGTGCATAAAACACAAAAAGTTAGTATGCAGGTGCAGCAGGTGATCAGGAAGGCCAATGGAATCTTGGCTTTTATTGCAAGGGGGATGGAGTATAAAAACAGGGAAGTCTTGCTGCAGTTATATAGGGTATTGGTGAGGCCACACCTGGAATACTGCGTGCAGTTTTGGTTTCCATATTTAAGAAAAGATATACTTGCTCTCGAGGCGGTTCAGAGAAGGTTCACTCGGTTGATTCCAGAGATGAGGGGGTTGACGTATGAGGAAAGGTTGAGTAGGTTGGGACTTGTGGTGTATGTAACCTGTTCCATCTTAAGAGAACTACCTTAAGAGATGTACTACTTTCTCTTGGCTGCTGTATACTGTAATACCGGTGGTGACCACACCGGTATATAAGTGTTGTGCAAGGATTTGCTGGGCAGTTCAGCCCTGACCTTTGAATAGTAAAGACCTGTTAAAAGTTATTCTTGTTGTCTGTGTCCAGTGATTGATCCTAAACCTAACTGGGACATACAGACTCAACAGTGGCGACGAGTCCGATCTTACCCTGTGGCAAATTTACATCCAAGGCAGCTTCGTCCTCAAAATGGGCGTCGACAAGAGGCATCCGCCCTCATCATCCTGCTGAGCACCATCGCACGGGAGGCATCGAGAACCCGGGTTAAAAAGAAAAAGAATTCTGACCACGAAGCCCTCCATCAGCGACAGGCAGTGTTCATCCCTTCTACCACGGTGGTGGGTAAGCCGATCAGCGACACGAGCAGAAAGTCGGCCGCATTAACTGTGGAGTAGGGGAGGGAAAACGGAGGAATAAGGGTGGAGAGCTCAACCACGGCCGGTAGAAAGGGCCGGGCTGCAATCGAGGCCGAGAGGCGCAGCGACTGGGGCAGCTTAAGGCTCGAGAGCCGCGGAGAACTCAAACGCAGCCGGTGTACAGGACCGGGCTGCGAGGCAAAACAGCGTCGGGGAGTTGAGAAGCTTAAGGCACGAGAGCCGCGGAGAATTCAAACGCAGCCGGTGTAAAGGACCGGGCTGCAAGGCAAAGCAGCGTCGGGGAGTGAGAACCGCTGGGGAGGCGAGAACAGCAGCAGCAAGGCAATCGCCATTGCAGCCAGCAGGGGAAGAAGGCAAACGCGGGAAGCCGCCATTTAAAAAAAAAAAAAAACATTTTAAAAACTTGCAAGGATGCCTAAACATGGGAGCATTAATACCTTTGATAGTGATGTCGAAGATTGGACCACGTATGTAGAACGCATGGAAGTTTATTGTAAAGCAAATAAGGTACCAGATGATGAGAAAGCATTAACCTTATTAAGCTCAATGGGGGTGAAGACATACGGGCTATTGAAGTACCTTCTATCACCAATTAAACCGGCGGATCAGACCTTCGCGAATATTGTTACTGTCCTGAAAAATCATTTAAACCCCACGCCACTGATGATAGCGGAACGATTTAAATTTTACAGAAGAACGCAGTTGAAAGACGAAAGCAACGCTGAATTTTTAATTGAACTACGTAAGCTATCGAAGTACTGTCAGTTTGGGACAGGGCTAGCAGATGCGCTGAGAGATAAATTTGTGTGTGGATTGTTAAAAGAAGGAACACAAAAGCGACTGCTTGAAGAGAATGATCTTACGCTTGATAAAGCTGTCACTATTGCAGCATCGCAAGAAGCCGCAGCAAGAGGCACTGCGGAAATGCAGCTACGGTCACCGGAACTCTGTACCAAATGGTCTTGAGTACAGTAAAATGTTATCGTTGTGGAAAGACAACACACGATCAGAACCAGTGCTGGTTCAAAAATCAGGAATGCAGAAAATGTGGCAGGCTTGGTCACATAGCTAAAGTATGCCGGTCAGGAAAGAAGACCAGCAACAAAAAGTCACCGCAGGAAAAGTACAAAAAGGTACACAAGGTGACAGAGAACAGTTCGAACGAACAGAAGTCAGATTCAGACGCCAACAGTAATGAACTGGGTAGTCTAAGAGTACACAATGTTGGTAAGGAAGCAGACCTCCAAACAATTTGGGTCACACTTCAGATAGCAGGAGTCCAAGTGAAGATGGAATTGGACACTGGATCGGCATTGACGGTCATGAATAAGAAAGATTACAAAAGGTTATTCCCACATATTCCCCTACGGGATACGGAGATTGTATTGAAAACATACACGGGGCAAAGAGTATACCCCATCGGGAAGATAGAGGTAAAGTTGGTCCACAAGGGCAAAGAAAGCCGAGGAATGGACTTATATGTGCTACCTGAGGGAGGTCCACCACTACTGGGACGGGAGTGGATTAGGAAAATAAATATGGACTGGCATTCCTTAAAAGCACTAACGGTAGATTCCGGTACAAAAGATGTCAAACCTAAACGATTGTCCAGAATATTGGACGATGCTAAAGAGGTGTTCCAACAAGGACTGGGAACACTGAGAGGAATTACGGCAAACATCAAGATTGAAGAACATGCAAACCCGAAATTTTTCAAAGCCAGACCGGTACCTTATGCAATACGACCTGCTGTGGAAGCTGAGCTGGAAGGGCTAGAACGTTCAGGAGTACTGTCTAAGGTAGACTGGAGTGAGTGGGCCACGCCCATTGTCCCAGTCATGAAGCGTTCATCGAGCAACAAGCCAGGGGAACCGGGGAAGGTTCGCATCTGTGGTGATTTCAAGATCACTGTTAATCCGGTGCTTCACACGGTGCAGTATCCGCTTCCACGGATTGAGGATATCTTCGCTTCATTGTCTGGCGGGAAACACTTCACCAAGATAGACCTGGCGCAGGCGTACTTACAGATGGAAGTTGAGGAAGAGTCACGCCAGTATCTCACGATCAACACGCACAGAGGCTTGTACCGGTATAATAGACTGGTTTTTGGAGTGGCATCGGCTCCAGCAATTTGGCAGAGGGCCATGGAGCAGGTATTACAGGGAATTCCAGGTACTCAATGTTACCTGGACGATATTCTGATTACAGGAGATGATGACGAGGAACACCTTGCAAACTTGGAACTGGTGCTCACCAGATTGAAAGAATATGGTCTTCGAGTTAATCGCCAGAAATGTGAATTCTTTCAGAAGCGGATCTCGTACTGTGGTCATGTCATTGACCAGGAGGGGCTTCATAAGTCTCCTGACAAGATCGAAGCTGTTGTGAAGGCTCCCACTCCGGATAATGTATCCCAATTGAGGTCGTTTCTAGGGTTGATTAACTATTACCATAAGTTTCTGCCAAATTTATCCACGGTGCTGCACCCGCTGAACGCTCTTTTGCAGAAGGGAGTACCATGGAAGTGGAGCGAGGACTGTAAGAGGGCCTTTTGCGAAAGCAAGGCATTGATCACCTCAGAGGAAGTGTTGGCTCACTTCAACCCAACGCTGCCTATTCGTTTGGCTTGTGATGCTTCTCCATTTGGTATTGGGGCACTCCTCTCACACAAGTTGCCAAATGGCCAGGAGAGGCCAGTTGCGTTCGCATCCAGATCATTGACCTCCGCTGAGCGCAATTATGCTCAGATAGATAGGGAGGCTCTCAGCCTTGTGTGGGGAGTAAAGAAGTTTAATCATTACCTGCAGGGCCAAAAGTTTACGCTTCTGACAGACCACCAGCCGTTGGTATCCATTTTTAACCCTAAGAAGGGTGTTTCGGTGATGACAGCACAGAGACTCCAGAGATGGTCCCTTTCCCTAGGGGCACATCAGTATCAGATAGAATTCAAAGGTACAAAGCAGCATGGTAATGCTGATGGGCTGTCGCGCCTGCCACTACCTACAGAGGAGGAGGCACCGACGGTTGACCCTGTTGAGTTATTTCACTCGACCATCATCGAATGTTTACCAGTCACCAATGCAAGTATTGAAAGAGAAACCAGGAACGACCCAACACTGTCCAGGGTCTACGAAGTGACAGTGAAGGGATGGCCAGCACATGGTGATCCACTGTTACCGGCATTCTCAGCAAGACGAGAACAGCTGTCCGTCTGTCAAGGAACATTGATGTATGGAACAAGGGTGATTATTCCTCCTAAGTTAAGAGAGAGAGTTCTAAAGGAACTGCATGAAGGTCATCTGGGGGGAGTCAAGATGAAAAGCCTTGCTAGGGCTTATGTGTGGTGGCCGGGTATCGACCAACAGATAGAGGAGCTGACGAAAAGCTGCTCAGGGTGCCAAAAAGTGCAAAATGCACCTCCGATTGCACCGCTGCATCCATGGGAATGGCCTTCAACCCCATGGCAACATGTACATATTGACTTTGCTGGTCCTTTCATGGACTCCATGTTTTTAATTGCGGTGGACGCACATTCTAAATGGCCAGAAGTGATTAAGATGACTACCACTACCTCGGAAAAGACGATCGCGGTGTTAAGAACGATATTTGCGAGAAATGGATTGCCAGAACAAATATGTTCAGACAACGGACCGCAGTTCGTGTCAGAAGAATTCCAGGGATTCATGAAGAAGAATGGGGTGAAACATTATACCTCTGCCCCATATTATCCGGCTACAAACGGGTTGGCCGAGAGATTTGTACAAACGTTTAAAAAAGCAATAAAGGCCATGAGCGAAGATCAGATTCCACTACAACACAAGGTGGACAAATTCCTACTGGCATATCGAAATGCCACTCATGCAGTGACAAACCAAAGTCCTGCCATGATGTTCTACAACAGGAGGTTGCGGTCCAGGTTGGACTTGTTAAAACCAAATGTGCGGAGGGAAGTTGAAAACAAACAGTTCCAGCATATAAATAACAAGACCACTCGGAGTTTCGAAATAGGACAACCAGTGTTAGCCCGGGACTATAAAAACGAGAAATGGCAATCTGGAACAATTCGGGCCAGACAAGGACCCCTGATGTACACGGTAGATATTGGTGAAAATGTAATACGGCGTCATGCTGACCAACTGGTAGAATCGAGAACAAGGGTCGAACCCATGGTTACGGCAGAGACAACCGTGAAAGAAGTTAGTGAACCTGAAGCATCTACCTCAGAAGTGAATGTACCTGATGATGATGTCCAATCCATAAGAGACCAACTAGATGAGTCACCCCAGCAACGAGAGTCAGAGACCCCTGAAAGGCGTTATCCAACTCGAATCAGGAGGCCTCCTCCGAGACTGAATCTTTGAACTGTTTTGCATGAAGTTGTATATATATATGTTATTATGTTATGTTAAATGGGGATATAACTGTTAAGCTAAAAAGGGAGGATTGTGGTGTATGTAACCTGTTCCACCTTAAGAGAACTACCTTAAGAGATGTACTACTTTCTCTTGGCTGCTGTATACTGTAATACTGTAATACCGGTGGTGACCACACCGGTATATAAGTGTTGTGCAAGGATTTGCTGGGCAGTTCAGCCCTGACCTTCGAATAGTAAAGACCTGTTAAAAGTTATTCTTGTTGTCTGTGTCCAGTGATTGATCCTAAACCTAACTGGGACATACAGACTCAACAGGACTCTACTCATTGGAGTTCAGAAGAATGAGAGGCGATCTTATCGAAATATATAAGATTGTGAGGGGGCTTGATCGGGTGGATGCGGTGAGGATGTTTCCACTGATGGGTGAGACTAGAACTAGGGGGCATAATCTTAGAATAAGGGGCTGTGCTTTCAAAACTGAGATGAGGAGAAACTTCTTCACTCAGAGGGTAGTAAATCTATGGAATTTGCTACCCCAGAGAGCTGTGGAAGCTGCAACATTAAATAAATTTAAAACGGAGATAGACAGTTTCCTAGCAGATAAGGGAATTAGGGGTTACGGGGAGAGGGCAGGGAAGTGGACGTGAGTCTAGATTCAGATCAGCCATGATCCTATTGAATGGCGGAGCAGGCCCGAGGGGCCGTATGGCCTACTCCTGCTCCTATTTCTTATTCATCAAGTATGGAACATGGTGAATGGAGACTTCTTATGTGACCCTTAGGAATGGTTGTTCGTTAAGAAATTCATACTGAAATCTTAAGGGGGGAGGGCTATAGTGATCTGGGTTGTTATGGTTGGGGTTGTCCACCGGGTGGTGCTGTAGCCAATGCTGCTGCTAAGGTCAGGGGTTGTACTTCCTGTTAAGGTCAGCACAAGATGGAATGCCAGGATGCTGATGCAGGCTGTCTGTAAATGTGTTTCCCAGTTGTTAATAAAGTATTCGTTTTAATTCGAACATCTAGCCTCTTTGAGTTCCTTGTTCCACTATCTGGATTTATCACAGATCCTAACCTCACACCGCCTCTATCTTTTGACAATCACCTTAAATCTGTGCCCTCTGTTTATCGACCCTTCAGCCACTGGAAACAGTATCTCTCTATTTACTCGATCTAAACCCTTCATGGTTTTAATCACCTCTATCAAATCTCCTCTTAGCCTTCTCTGCTCTAAGGAGAATAACCCCAGCTTCTCCAGTCTATCCACGTAACTGTAATCCCTCATCCCTGGAACCATTCTAGTAAATCTCTTCTACACCCTCTCCAAAGCCTTCACGTCCTTCCTAAAGTGTGGTGCCCATAATGGGACACAATACTCCAGCTGGGGCCGAATTAGTGTTTTATAATGGTTCAGCATAACTTATGGGCTTTTGTACACTATGGGCTGGATTTTCATTGGGCCATGGAGGCGGGATTGGAGGCGTGTGGGGGGTTAAAATCTCGAAATCAGGGGCACGAACCCATCCCGCCCCCAACCTGCCTCCATGCCAGTTTCAAAGGAGGTGGGTACCCGGCCCACACTGGGACCCGCCTCCCCGAGGCGGGAAAGGGATTAACAGGCAATTTTTAGCCTAATCCCTATTTTCATTGTTGAAGTGTGGGATTCCCGACAGCTCCAAACCACGGCAAGTTAGCGAGGCGGGCTGAAGGACTTGGAGGGGTCGAGATGTCCGGTGTTCAGGTGAGTGATGGGTGCATGAGTGCAGAGGTAAGTGTGTTTGGTGTGTTTAAAGAAGTTTTACTTACCTTTACAGCCTTCCTTCCTTCAGGTCTCGGGAGTCCCTCATCTCACTGGTACAGAAAGCAGAATGGCCGCGATGTCAAAAATTGCAGCATTCAGCTTTCTGCTCCAGAGAGATCTCTAAATCATCCTGAGAGGAAGGAATTAACATAGAGTACAGATTGTCAGTGTTTGACAGCTTCAAACAGCTGTCGAACGCTGATATTTCATCTGTCAAAAGGTCTTGACAGATGAAATGTCAATCTGTGACATCACCTGTTGGATGGCCCTTAATTGGCCTACTGAGCCCGCTGGGTTGGCTACAACTCGATGGAGGCGGGACTACAACCCCGAAAGTTGTAGTCCCGCCTCCTCAATGAAAATCAAGCCCTATGCCTCTATTTATAAAGCCCAGGGTCCCATGTTCTGATAGGATTTGATTTATTATTAATGCAGTGTGTAAGCATTCTATGGGCCATGCGTTTTACTACATATTTGTATTTTAATGGGTCGGGGTGTGTGTTTGGGTTGTGTGAAGGGGAGGAGATGTGGAGGGACTCCAGATGTTCTTGGGGCCCAGGACCCAGGAATTCTGGAGGTACTTTTCCAATGGGGTCGAAATTTCGGTGGGCATTATCAGTAAAGAGCACGTTAATGGGTCTCTGTGTGAAATACTGAGATACAGGGGTACGGGAGCATAGTGGTTGTGTTACTGGACTAGTAATCCAGAGATCTGGACTAACAATCCGATGACGTGAGTTCAAATCCCACCACGGTAGCTGGGGAATTTAAATTCAATTAACTAAATAAATCTGGAATAAAAAGTTAGTATCAGTAATGGTGACCATGAAACTATCGGATTGTGGTAAAAACCCATCTGGTTTACTAATGTCCTTTAGGGAAAGAAATCTGCCGTCCTTACCTGGACTTGCCTATATGTGACTCCAGACCCACAGCAATGTGGTTGACTCTTAACTGCCCTATGAAAGGGCCGAGCAAGTCACTCAGTTGTAAAAAACCGCTACAAAGAAGCACAGATTGTAGCGGTTCAAGAAGGCGGCTCACCGCCACCTTTTCTCGAGGACAGTTAGTGATGGGCAATAAATGCTGGCCTTGCCGGCGACGCCCACATCCCATGAATGAATTTTAAAAAACATTTTTTTGTCGTTGTTTATTTAAATGGGAGAATGCTTCTCATTAATATAGAGGACAGAGAGACTTGCCCACTGGTCATTGATATCTGATATCAATCCACACGGGTATTCCAATATTAAGCAACTAGCTGGAGTGCCCGGCGGTGCCGAGGCTTTTTCGAGGGCATGTTGTTGTTGGAAGAGAGAGAGAGCGTGACTGGGGGGGAAGAGAGTGTGTGACTGGGGGGGGGGGAGAGAGCGCGACGGGGGGGGGGGAGGGGGGAGGGAGGGAAGGAGGGAGGGGGAGGGGGGTGGAGGGAGGGAGGGGGGGGAGAGTAGAGGGGGAGGGGAGAGAGGGTGTGTGTTGTGTGAGGAGACGGAGACTGCGCAGCCCCGGTGGACACCATCTGAGGTGAGTTTCTGTCTCTCTGCGCTTAGCTAAACGTCTGAGCTCGGGCATTGATGTCCTCCCTCCTCCCCTCTTCTCCCTCCTCCTCCCCCCCCTCCCCCCCCTCCTCTCTCTCCCCCCCTCCTCACTGCCTCCCTTTCATTTTCTCCTTCCCTCCCCCTCTCCCCTCCTCTACTCACTCCCTTTCACTTTCTCCCTCTCCCACCCTCCCTCTCCCACCCCTCCTCTCACTCACTCCCTTTCACTTTCTCCCTACCTCCCTCTCCCACCCCTCACTCCTTCCCTCCCTCCCTCTCCCACCCACCCCTCAGTCTTTCCAGCCCTCTCCCTCCGGCGCCGCTCATGATATCGCGCTGCGGACGCAACCGCCCAGGAGACTCCGTGCTCCCAGCAACGGGTACCCTCCCCCCTCTCCCTCCGGCGCCGCTCGTGATATCGCGCTGCGGGCGCAACCGCCCAGGAGACCCCGTGCTCCCAGCCTGAGTCAGTGGACGCGCGAGCAACGGGTATGGGGGTGGGGGCGGGGGGGGGGGGTGTTGGGAAAGTAAAGAAAAAAAAGCTGTCAGCCAGCCTTCAGGGCGGGTGAAGAAGCCGGAGGCCATTTTGTCATGTCGGTTGGAAGCAGGCAAAATGTATTTTTTTTAAATTAAAAAACTGCAAAATTTCTTTATTTTTAAAAAAAGGAGCTACAAAGTACAACATCGGAAATTTGTATTTTTTTAAAAAGAATCCCTCCTAACTACAAAAGGCGAATTTTTTTTAAGGAAAGAAGATATAAAGTTAGAAGATATGCTGGCAAACAGATGGCCAGGCTTCAAAGCTTGAGGCCTGAGGCCTGCAGGCATCAGACCTCGAGAAAAAATGGACATACTGGACTCATTTATGACACGCAAATAATATAATGAGCTAGTTGGGCTCCTAAGTACTGAATTTGTGCTGCATAAAATCCCCTGTACACGTACAGAAAGTGGGAAAAAAAAAAGAAACTTACGAATCAAGATGGCTGACACTCACCTCGGTTCAAAACGATTAAGCCCGCCCACACATGCACCGATTGGTCGACCGTCATGTCACCGAAGCGTAGGATTGGTCAATCGTCCCGTCGCTCGACTCTAGGAGGGGCCTGCCGGCACACGCGACAAACCCGCCTCCGCCACGCAGCGATTGGTCGACCGTCGGGTCGCTCGACCGTACGATTGGTCGACCTTAATGTCACTCTATGCTAATGAGCGGATAATGAGCGGAATTTTGAAAGTTTTTTGGATACCGCGGGCGCAATTTTTGTCTCACCGAAACGTAAATACGCTTATGACCGTTCCGGAATCGTAAGCTTTCTTTTGATGTAACGCACGTGTAGGTACGCTCTATAACTTTAGGACAGACAGACAGACAGAATAGATATGCAACCAAGCAAACATCCAGCTTGGAAGGACAATAAAAGATATTGCTTTTTTTTTTAAATAAAAGCACTAAAAACTCCTGCATTAACTAATAGAATGCGAAACGATGAAAGTTTCCAGCTCTGTATGGTCCTTCCATATTTAAACCTACAAATAGTCAATGCTTGCACTTTAAGCGAGGTCTTCAACTGAAAGGCCATTTCACTGTGGTCAGAAGGCTCCAAGGGAATGTATACCCAATGACTTGGAGGCTTCGGCAGTACCCTTGGTGACGGTGGCTCACTAAACTCGGCTCCTGCATAATTTTGATCACACTGTGACCTACTTGAGCTGCTCAGAACTGCCCCCCAATTCTGACTGGTTGTAGTAAAGGGCATAACGTTCTTCCCTTCCTTCAGGTGCTGTCGTGGAAACACAGAAAGAAACATGGAAAAATAGGAGCAGGAGTCGGCCATACAGCCCTTCAAACCTGTTCCGCCATTCAGTATGATCATGGCTGATCCTCTATCTCAATACCATATTCCCGCTCTCTCCCCATACCCCTTGATGCCTTTTGTGTCTAGAAATTTATCTATCTCCTTCTTAAATATATTCAGTGACTTGGCCTCCACAGCTTTCTGGGGTAGAGAATTCCACAGGTTCACCACCCTCTAAGTGAAGAAATTTTTCCTCATCTCAGTCCTAAATGTCCTACCCCGTATCCTGAGACACTGACCCCTCGTTCTAGACCCCCCCCAGCCAGGGGAAACATCCTCCCTGCATCCAGTCTGTCTAGCCCTGTCAGAATTTTATACGTTTCAATGAGATCCCCTCTCATTATCTAAACTCTAGTGAATACAGGCCTAGTCGACCCAATCTCTCCTCATACAACAATCCTGCCATTCCAGGAATCAGTCTGGTGAACCTTCGCTGCACTCCCTCTATGGCAAGTATATCCTTTCTTAGGTAAGGAGACCAAAACTGAGCACAGTGCTCCAGGTGTGGTCTCACCAAGGCCCTGTATAACTGTAGTAAGACATCCTTGCTCTTGTACTCAAATCCTCTTGCAATGAAGGCCAACATACCATTTGCCTTCCTAACTGCTTGCTGCACCTGCATGTTTACTTTCAGTGACTGGTGTACAAGGACACCCAGGTCCCTCTGTATGTCTGTCTCCATGAGGAAGGGTTGGGAGGGTGGGGTAGATCTTGACTTTGGGCCGATAGTGTCGGCAGCCCGTTTTACACCTCTCCCCGAATTTTTATTTTCTATTGCAGTTCAGATCTACGCCAGAGGGTTGGGCAAAGCTTGTTTGGGAACACAGGGACAGTTGATGGAATCTGCCTTGACACCCAACTCTCCGTCACTCTCGAGAGTGAGACAAAGCCCTCAAAGATTCGGCCCGTCGTGCCTGTGCCAGTTCTTTGAAAGAGCTCTCCAATTAGACCCTCCCCCGCCCCTACTCTTTCCCCATAGCCCTGCAAATATATCCACTTCACGTCTTTCTCCAATTCCCTTTTGAAAGTTATGAAAATATTGGGGACTATTTTTTGATTCTTGGGCAGGGGACTGGCCAAGGGGGCCAGTTGGTTGCCCAGTTGGGAGGCGAAGTGACCCTTCCTTCGCCCCCCCCGACCTCTGTGATTTGTGAGGCTCCGGGCCTCATTGACATTGGCCAGGCGAGCTGCAGGGAGCGCCAAACTGGCCTCCCGATGAAAGTTTGCCAGATTCGACAAAGGAGACCCAAAGGGCCTAGAGCTGCCACGCGGGGTGGCGGGCGGGCGGGGAATGGGAGGGGGGGGAGGGGGTTGGGGGTTTCGTGGTCACGGAGGGTGGGAGTCTCCCAGGGCGGCAGAGGCCCAGGTTATTTTTTGTGGGCCCAGGAGGTGAGCTCCTGCTCCTCTGGGATCCACAAAAATAATTCAGGGCTTGCCTTTGGCTGGGCCTCGTCCCCTCCACCGCCCGTGGAACTGGGTCTTAGCCGGTACTGCACCGGCTAGAATGACATAGAATTTACAGCACAGAAACAGGCCATTCGGCCCAACAGGTCCGTGCCGGTGTTTATGCTCCACACGAGCCTCCTTCCACCCCTACTTCATCTCACCCCACCTGCATAACCTTCTATTCCTTTCTCCCTCACGTGCTTATCTAGCTTTCTGTTAAAGGCTCCAACCGGCACATACGTAAAATGGCGATCGCCGTCCTATTTAGGCCGTAGGACCCCGATTTCCATATTGAAAGGGGGCCTGAATCGGGCCAGGACTTTGGACACCCGGAGGTAGGCCCCTTTCAAAATGCCAAGGGGTGGGTGGGGGGTCACATCGCCGGCGTTAACGGGGCGGTGAGGCTATAGGGCCCACTTCAAGGAACGCCGGGCAGAGGGAGCCAACATCGTCCCCCTTGAAATAAATCTTTGTGCATTGTGGAAACTTGTAATAATAATAAGAAAGAAACATATAACGCTGCAAGTAGGTAACTTTGGACGAGCAAGCAGAAGTTTCAGATGGCAAATATTGTTAAGCATCTGCAAGGGCGAGATCTCCCACTGAAGCGTTGGGTAGAAGTCTGGTCTGGCTCTGAACAGTACAGTCCAGGAATGCTTCCTCCCCAGCGAGTGCGGAGTAGGCAGGCCTCACCCAGGACACCCAGTAGGGGGCGCAACAATCTGCCTCAGTGCCGCTGGGCTCGGGAGGGGGTGATCGGCAGGGACCTTTGGATTGCTGACCACCGACTTCTGCTGCAAGTGCACGTGTCTTCTTCTTAGGCAGTCCCTCGGAACCGAGGATGACTTGCTTCCACATTAAAAATGAGTTCTCAGGTGATTGATGAGTCCAATGCGGGACCTACAGTCTCGGTCACAGGTGGGGCAGACGGTGGTTGAAGGGGCGGGTGGGTGGGGTGCTTGGGTTAACGTGCGCTCCTTGCGCTGCCTGCGCTTGGCTTCCGCTTGCTACCGGCGAAGAGACTTGAGGTGTTCGGCGCCTTCCCGGATGCTTGTCCTCCACATTGTGCGGTCTTGGGCCAGGGATTCCCAGCGCTTGTTTTGGGAGTCTCATATCGGGCATGCGGACAATGTGACCCATCCATCGGAGCTGATTGAGTGTGGTCAAAGCTTTAGGTGTCGACAGGAACGGGCTCGGCTGTGACTCTTTGCTCCACTCCCCCCCCGCCACACCCCATCCGCCCCACCTCCTCATGGTTAACGAGGCTGTCAGTACTCATCGATCGGGATCGCTCATGAAAGCTGCCCGAGTGTCGGGTGAAGCCTGAGTGGCCAGTGTGCACGATGAGGGGTGACTTAAAATCATTGCAGTAACAGTAATTCCCCCAGAGGACTCTCCGCCTCCGCCCCCCCCCCCGCATACCACACACAACTCAGGAACGAATGGCTGGGAGCTGGAGACCAGAACCCAGCCAATATCTCTTTCTGAGAAGTCAACAAACAACAAGACCTCTCAGCAAGTCGGCTCATGAGCAATTCACAGAAGTTATTCAACAGGCAGAACTGCACGAGAGGAATGCATGTAATTAGTTTGGTGTAAATCCAGTGCGATGTAAAAAGATCACGTCACTCAACAGGTTTCATGAAAACCCAGTTAAATAATGTTTAATAAAAGTTATTAAGCAGTGTTTGCAGATGTGACTAGTTAGCAAAATGCTCAATTTTCATACATAACCTGTTGAGAATTTGATAAATCCTTTCAACAGGAGAGACTTCAAGCAACATCAAGGGGGAGGTATTGACCACATTTACGATGTTGCTACATAGAGCAAGAAGGAAAACAGTTATGGTTCTGCTGTAAACGGTGGCCTGAGGAAAGCTTTGCCTGGCTGTTGGTAGCTCTCTCACCTTGCAGTCATTTACTCAGTGGGGGCAAAACCATAATCAGAAAGGCCTTTGAAGGCAGAGAAGCCAAGGAGGGAGTTGCAGTGAGATCGGCTATAGCAGCTGAAGGAAATGTAAGTCATGCATCAACTGCTATAGACCTATGAACACAACGCCCTCCATAAACTTGAGCTCATCCAAAACTCTGCTAACTCGCACCAAGTCCCGTTCACCCCTCACCCCTGTGCTCGCTGACATACATTGGCTCCCAGTCCGGCAACGCCTCGATTTTATAATTCTCATCTTTGGTTTTCAAATCCCTCCATGGCCTCACCCGTCCCCATCACTGTAACCTCCTCCAGCCCTACAACCCTCCAAGATCTCTGCACTCCTCCAATTCTGGCTCGTTGCACACCCCCAATTTCCATCGCTCCACCATTGGCGGCTGTGCCATCAGCTGCCTGGGCCCTAAACTCAGGAATTCCCTCCCTAAACCTCTCTGCCTCTCTCTGGCCTCCTTTAAGATGCTCTGCAAAACCTGCCTTTTTGACCAAGCTTTTGTTCATCTGTCCAAATATCTCATGTGGCACGATGTCAAATTTTGTTTGATAATCGCTCCTGTGAAGCGCCTTGGTACATTTTACGGCATTAAAGGCGCTGTATAAATGCAAGTTGTTGTTGGATTAACATGCACACTTCTCTAAACAGTGCCCGACAAACATCTTTATGTTGGAATTTAGCGAAAAATGTATTAAGAATGCAAGCTTTTCATTTTTCTTAATTCTGTCGCAGTCTCCCCAGTGCCCTTACCTCTAATGCGTGGATGGGAATTGAACAGCGATTCCAATTATTGAGATGGCACAATGAGTCGACAGTGCCTGCTTTCCCATAAATCATTAGGCGATTCAACAGGTCTTCTTGAGAGAAACCAAACACCACCATGGAAAGGCCAGCGTCTAAACCAAATAAAGAAACAACAGCAAGTGAATCATGTTTACTGCGTACTTTGGGATTTTTTATTTTTTATTTAATCTTTGAAGCCCTTTTGTAAGTCAGAATGTGCCAATTATTAAGATTCATTTGTCAAATGGAAAACTTACTAAACTTCACAAATGATTCAGTTGGTAAATGCACTGCACGGTACTGAGCCAGAGGGGTCAACAAGGTCCCAGGGTCGACTTTCAGTTTGTCAACCGGTGAGGGCAATAGTTGTGTGTACTTAACCACAGGACCGTGGGCTGGGGGGCAGCGACAGCCAAAATCTCCACTCCCAATTGCTATTCTGCTGACAGTGTGCATCGGTGCACCTTGGGCGAGGACAAGATCGGTCTGGTTTCTAATGTTACCCACAGGCAAATAATCTGTCTACACGACCGTCGAGGCACAGATAGGAAAAAGAGTTACTTGGGCTGTTCGTGTCCATGGAACTAAAGCCTTGTACGTCAGCACTCCAGGAGAGGAGGGCAGAAAGAGAGAAACAAAATAATGAACGTCACCAATCCGACATTCAAATCCCACTTTTTTTAAAATTCAGATAGAATTATAGTTATGAAATGTAGTTCTTTCCTTGTTGGATTGGGATATGCATCCGATTACTGCATTAAAAACAATGCAGCATGGCCACACACAAGTTCAGTGGGGCAGTATGCTTAATACAAAGTCATTAACTGATGCTATTATTTCCAATTATGAATAGAACATTTCTTCTTTGAAACGATACATTTCATTAGCCCAGACATGCAGTTCCTATTTATTGTAGGATTGTAGCGTCACTACATTGGCCTTTTAAACAATCTGGACTTTGTGTTTAGTCAAAGGCCAAGCTGCAGTGCCTCGCAGTGATTCGTCTATCATCCATTTTAATGTGAGCTTCAGGAAAGATTCAATTATAAAAGTAAATTGCTGGAAATGGAGACCCGGATCTTGATCGACTCTGTCCAATTGTTGGAACTTTCTTCCCTCAGGAGGGTGAAAAAGAACAGCACTGGCCTAAGGGGGAGATGTCAGCACCTCAATGGCAGCATCATGATTGACAACAGCAACAACACCTTGCATTTATGCAGCACTCTTCATCTGCCGAAAAACGTCTCAAAGTGCTTCACGATAAGGTCGACACCAAGCGTGTAGAGAAAGCAGATTCCTTGGTTTTGAAAATGTTTCTGGCACAAGTGAAAAAACTCTACGAGCAGAAACCTTTCATAAGCTATAGAAAACAGCAGCCGTCCAATTTAGTGTCAGCCGTGGCTCAGTGGGCAGCACTCTCTCCTCTGAATCAGAAAGTTGTGGGTTCAAGTCCCACTCCAGAGATTCAAGTACAAAATCGAAGCTGATACTTCCATTAACAGAAAGAAACTGACATTTGTGATGCACTCTTCCCCTGCCTCCTCCCAGAAAAAGATACAGCAGGTACTTTGAGTGCACAATCCAGACAATGAAGAGCAAAGGAGAAATGTTGCAGGGCTACAAGGAAAGGGCTGGGGAGTGGGACTAATTGGAGAGCTCTTTCAAACAGCCAGCACAGGCACAATGGGCCTAATGGCCTCCTCTGTGCTGTACCATTCTATGATTCTATGATAAATGGACATGTACTCATCCCAAATATCTTTCCCTGCACAACTTCAGCTCAATCCACTGAGAACAGTTCGGGTCCTGCCTGGTGCTGTGTGCATTCACATCGCACTTACCGCATTAGTGCACAAATAATTAAGTCTGTTCTTGTGAACTTTACCGTTCGCTGCATACACATCCAAAGATTAGGACTGCAGTGAATGCTGAAATGCCAATTATTCCATTCCAGAGTCAACTGTGATCCTTTATGCAGAGGTTTGAGCAGCGAAGGGGTTAAGATTGAGTATCCTTCGGTTAAGATGTTAAACTGAGATCCCGGCGGCCTGCCCGCATCGTTCGGATAGTTTTATGGGATATTCTGGGAGAGGAGCAGGGCGTTGTCTCGGTATTTTAACCAATAGTCCCCCCCTCAGCTACCACCACCGATATAAACATCATTCATCTCATAGCTATCCATGGGACACTGCTGGCACAGAATGGCTGCTGTGCTTTGCCAACAAAGAAGAAACAGTAACTCATTGTGTGAAGCGCTTGGAGACATTTCTGGCAGATGATATAAAGACACTATACAAATATTTATTTTAAAAACCATCATCGAAAGCGTACCTGTGAGAAACAGGCATAATTCATCCTTCCCGTCTCCTTCCACTGGTAAGGAATGGCCATCGATGTGATGATATTTCACTTGTTGTGTTTCCAAGTCCCAGAAGGCGACAGTCAATGCTCCAGAGTCAGGTGCAACGAGAGTGAATAAAACACTGAACCCAGAAACAGACACCGTCTCGATACTCATGGATTCTTTCAGTCCCTGAAGCTGCACCATCCCTTGCAATGTATTTGCTCTGCTGTTCTGATCCTCCTTCTGTCCAAAGCTTTTAGCAGTATTATCACGGGATACTACGGGAGCTTTATGAAAATCAACATGGTGGGGTGCATCATTAGAATTCCGACGGGACAGAGGGTGATACCAGGGAGTGGAAGGGCTTTTCAGGAATCCTTCTGCCGACGATGCTTTAGTCTTGTTGTAGAAAGTTCCCAAGCAGGCCTTCCAGGACCTTTAAACAAACATATAAAGTATTTATATTATATAATAAAACAATCCTAGAAATGCACACTTTAAGACAATAAACACTATTATTAGTCCCTCAATCAGTCTCACTCTTCAGCTCTTTCCCTATAGCCCTGCAAATTTTTCCTTTTCAAGTATTTATCCCATTCCCTTTTGAAAGTTACTATTGAATCTGCTTCCACCGCCCTTTCAGGCAGCGCGTTCCAGGTCACAACAACTCGCTGCGTAAAAAAAAATTCTCCTCATTTCCCCTTGGAATTTTTTTGCCAATTATCTTAAAATATTCATTTATAAAAATTCATACAAATTAAAATCAAATGCATTCCAATGCCATCATTATTGAAAGCAATCTTTTCAGGTGTCTACCCTTACCGATCAGTTTGAAACGGTAGGTTGAGCACTTTATCGCTGTACACAGAACTGGCAAGGTCATCCTCATCGATGCCAGCAGGCGCTTTCAAAGGTGCATCATCTGAAGCTCTACTCGCACGCTGCAAGTGCTCAGGGTGCTTTCTGCAAGAACAACATAATCGGAATTTCACGGTATAGATCAATCCTGGATTCCTACTGAAACTCTAAGAGCAGAACAGGTGCAGAAACTGTCCTTTTAAACACTGACTGGCAGATCCTCTGATACTGCCCAGTCAGGTGACACCTAGTTTTATCATCATGCATTATTCAGCTAGGGTGAAACTCTGTCCCTACAAAGGCCACAAAACGAATTATTATTAAGTGGCACGCACTCGATTAGAATTATTGTTTGGCGAGGAAGTTGTGGAGATTGGAATGTAGCTCAGAAGCTTGTTCTGCACCTGTGACAAAATGTGACGTCTGATTGGCGCACAATTTTAAAAAATGAAATTGCAGCACTGTATCGTAGAAAGTAGGATCGTGCACACAACTTTGCACATGTCTAGTTTTGGATCTCAGGCAGGTTCCAAATAGATGCCATGCTCTTCCATGAAAGATAAGAAACCAGGGGCTGGATTTTCATTCAGCAGTCGGGAAGGAGGCGGGACTACAACTTTTGGGTTTTAGTCCCGCCTCCATCGAGATGCGACCAATCCACGCGATTTTCCCTTGATTGACCTTGTTGAGCCCGCCCAGCGGGCTCAGCAGGCCAATTAAGGGCCACCCGGCAACAGGTGACGTCACAGACTGAAATTTCATCTGCCAAGACATGTTGACAGATGAAATATCAGTGTTTCATAGCTGTTTGAAGCTGTCAAACGCTGACAGTCTTACTTCTAACCCGAGTCCTTCTACGCAGACTCAGTTAGAACTCTCGCCGGCACTGAAAGCTGCAGGCGGTCACTTCTGACAGCTCGCAGCCATTCAGCTTTCAGTGCTGGCTGAATGATGGACTCCTGAAGCCTAGAGGAAGAAAGGCTGTAAAGGTAAGTACAGGTAATTTAAACTTCTTTACACACTTTAGACACACCAAACACACTTACCTTTGCACTCATGCACCCATCACTCACCTGAACACCGACATCTCAACCCCTCCAAGTCCTTCAACCCGACGGCCCACCTGCTCTAACCTGGCGTGGTTTGAAGCCGTCGGGAATCCCACACGACACCCCCTCAAAATAGGGATTAGGCTAAAAACTGCCTGTTAACTGGCAGTTAATTGGCACTAATCCCTTCCCGCCTCGGGTCGGCGGTTCCCAGTGCGGGGCAGGTACCAGCCTCCTTTGAAACTTACGTGGAGGTGGGTTTTGGGTGGGATGGTGTCAGGACCCCCGAATTCAGGATTTTTGCCCCCCCGCACGCTTAAAAGCCCGCCTCACGGCACACTGAAAATCAACCCCCAAATGTTTGGGATGACCCATTACCATGTGCCACCATCTAAGGAATAGCCACAATGAGCAGTAATACAAATATGGCAAGACATTTCTTGTTTCATTATAATGTTAAACCACAATGTGAAAACTTTCATATGGGACATTAGAGTTTGGATTTGGTAACGGTGGCATGAATTTTCAGGTTAAAACATTCGGCGGAGACACCATTTCTTTCCAAGTCTATTGCAGTTGTCAAAAGTGTCATCTGAAGAACTCCAGCAAAGCTATTCCAAGAGAAGAAAGCAGCAGACAGTGGTGGCTACAGGGCACGATCAGACAAGAGTCAAAAAAGAGACTTGCGTTAATTCTATCAGGACCAGCATTTTTGGGGGAGGGGGGTATTAAGTGCCTCCTCTTGTGGTATATTTCCCCAAGTCCTGCACTTTTTTGAAGCAACTAGTTTAATCATTGATATACCTATCAATTCGTCCAATGAAAAGCGACGAGTTAGGAAAGTAACTATAGGTTTTTATTGACTAAATAACAGAGCCCACCCTCATGGGTGATCGGATCCAACAAGGAGGAATACCAGCCAGTCGACTACCTTTATACCTGGGCAGGTAGGTGGAGCCATGGGCGGAGTCAGTGATGGTCAGCCCAGGTATAACAGCGTGACAAGAGGCGACCTCGTATAGTGATACAACAGTGAGAACAGTGAGAACAATATAACAGTGATAACTATAGTGTAACGATAGTGAACGATAAAAGTGGTTTACCACATTCACCCCTTCTTTAGATTTGAGTCCGGCGGGGTGAAGTGTACTACCAGTTCTGGTATGTCAGTCTGTCCGGAGGCTTCGTAAGCCTCTCCGATCGTCGCAGCGGCGGTGTTGCATTATCCGGTGTTAATGCTGGTGTCTGCGTGGTCGGCGAAGGCTCGTGGGGTTCCGGCATGCCGTCTACCTGGGCTGGAATTGGGGGGGTGGTGGGGGGGGGGGTAAAGGTGGTGTCTCCGGAGTGCCCGAGGGTGCGAGGTCTCGTAAGGAGACAGTATCCTCCCGCCCGTCTGGGTAAGCCACGTAGGCGTACTAGGGGTTGGCGTGCAGGAGGTTCACCCTCTCGACCAGGGGGTCCGTTTTATGGGCCCTCACGTGCTTTCGCAGCAAGACGGGCCCCGGAGAGGTCAGCCAGGTTGGTAGAGTGGTTCCCGTAGTCGACTTCCTGGGGAAAACAAACATTCGTTCATGGGGGGTGGCGTTAACGGCAGTGCAAAGTAGTGACCGGATGGAATGCAGCGCTGTCGGGAGGACTTCCTGCCAGCGGGAGGCCCTTAGACTTTAAGGCTAAGAGGACGGCCTTCCATACCGTCGCGTTCTCTCTTTCCACCTGGCCGTTCCCTCGGGGGTTGTAGCTGGTGGTCCTGCTTGCTGCAATACCTCTCGCTAGTAGAAACTGACGGAGTTCCTCGCTCATGAAGGAGGAGCCCCGGTCACTATGTATATAGTTCGGGAACCCGAACAAGGCGAAGAGTTCGTTCAGGCATTTAATGACCATAGTACTGGTCATGTCTGGGCAGGGGAAGGCAAAGGGGAAACGGGAGTACTCATCAACGATGTTGAGGAAGTACACATTATGGTCAGATGACGGTAGGGGCCCCTTAAAGTCGATGCTCAGGCGCTCGAAGGGGCGGGTGGCCTTGATCAGGCTTGCTCTGTCCGGCCTATAGAAGTGCGGTTTGCACTCGGCACAGGTCTGGCAGTTCCTGGTCATGGTCCTGACCTCCTCGATGGAGGAGGTCAGGTTGCGGGCCTTAATGAAATGGTAAAGTCTGGTGACCCCGGGGTGGCAGAGGTCGTTGTGGAGGGTCTGAAGCCTATCAATATGCGCGCTGGCGCATGTAATCCGTGAAAGAGCATCAGGGGGTTCGTTCAGCTTACCTGGCCGGTACAAGATATCATAATCGTAGGTGGATAGCTCGATTCTCCACCTCAAGATCTTGTCATTCTTGATTTTGCCCCTCAGCTTGTTATTAAACATGAAAGTGACCGAACGCTGGTCGGTGAGGAGGGTAAATCGTTTGCCTGCCAGGTAATGCCTCCAGCGTCGTACCGCCTCCACGATCGCCTGGGCTTCCTTCTCGACCGACGAGTGTCGGATCTCAGGGCCCTGTAGGGTCCTTGAGAAGAAGGCCACCGGCCTCCCCTCCTGGTTAAGGGTAGCGGCGAGGGCGAAGTCGGATGCATCGCTCTCCACTTGGAAGGGGATGGACTCATCCACTGCGTGCATTGTGGCCTTGGCTATGTCTCCCTTAATGAGGGAGAAGGCCACGCACGCCTCCTCCGTGAGGGGGAAGGATGTGGACTTCATGAGGGGTCTGGCTTTGTCCGCATAATTGGGCACCCATTGGGCATAGTAGGCGAAGAGTCCCAGGGTTCTCTTAAGTGCCTTAGGACACTGGGGGAGGGGTAGCTCCATGAGGGGGCGCATTCTTTCGGGGTCGGGGCCGATGACTCCGTTCTCTACTACACAGCCGAGGATGGCAAGGCGCGAGGTGTTAAACACACATTTCTCCTTATTGTAGGTGAGGTTCAGCCGTTGGGCCGTACGGAGGAATTTCTCCAGATTCACATCATGGTCCTGCCGGTCGCGGCCGCAGATGGTGACGTTATCTAGATAAGGGAACGTGGCCTGCAGTCCGTTCTGGTCAACCATCCGGTCCATCTCCCTTTGGAAGACCGAAACCCCGTTGGTGACACCGAAGGGGACCCTAAGGAAGTGGTAGAGGCGCCCATTCGCCTCGAAGGCGGTATACTGGCGGTCCTCCGGGCTGATAGGGAGTTGGTGGTAGGCCGACTTAAGGTCGATGGTCGAGAATACTCGGTATTGTGCAATCTGATTGACCATGTCAGATATGCGGGGAAGGGGGTATGCGTCCAGCTGCGTGTACCTGTTTATGGTCTGGCTGTAGTCGATGACAAGGCGATTTTTATCGCCGGTCTTAACGACCATGACCTGGGCACGCCAGGGGCTGCTGCTCCCCTCGATAATGCCCTCTTTCAGGAGGCGCCGCACCTCATAGCTAATGAAGGCTCTGTCCCCGGCGCTGTACCGCCTGCTCTTGGTAGCGACGGGTATGCAGTCGGGGGTTAGGTTAGCGAACAGGGAAGGTGGCGGGACCTTGAGGGTGGATAGGCTGCAGGTGTTACGCGGTGGGCGGTTTGACATCCGCTGGTTGTCGACTGTGAGTGGGGGGAGGGGTCCACCGTATGCTAGGGTGACACATTGGAGGTGGGATTGGAAGTCCAGCCCTAGTAGGACGGCAGCGCAGAGCTGGGGGAGGACGAGGAGTTTAAAGTTTTTATACTCCGTACCCTTAACCGACAGGGTCACAACACAGTAGCCGCTGATGTCCGTGGCGTGGGACCTCGATGCCATCGAGATTCGGTTGCGCGTTGGCAGGACAGGGAGGGAGTAGTGGCTCACCGTGTCTGGGTGGATGAAGCTCTCCGTGCTTCCGCTGTCGAACAGGCAGGTCGTGGCGTGGCCGTTTACTTTGATGTCCATCATCGACTTGGACAGGTGATGCGGGCGGGCTTGATCCAGAGTGACGGAGGCTAGTGTGTAGCTGAGCGAGTCGTTGTCGTCTGCGGGTGAGGCGGTCGTCGGGTCCGGAGGCACGGTGGCAGTCGAGCGTGGTGGGTAAAATGGAGTCTCCCACGAGGTTGGACAAAATGGCGGAGGAGATGGCTGCCCCCATGATGCGCTATCAATTCTAATAAGAGGCTGAGCAGAGTTCAGAACGACAGGCTTTTATTAACTACTGAATTGCACTTCAGACAGATCAGGACTATGCCTCTAGTGGACGACCGAATGCCAGGAGCTGCCATGCAGCCGTCCTTATACTCGGTAGCCGAGGGCGGAGTCAGCTGAGGCATAGTCAGACATAACAGTGAAACAAGAGTGAACGACAACAACAACAACAACAACAAGTGAACAGAGTGAACTACAGTGGTTTACCACATTCACCCCTCGTTTAAAATTAAGTCCGGCGGGGTGAAGTGTATCAAAAGTTCGAGTAGGCGAGTCTGTCGGGCGGCCTCGTTTGCCGTCGAGATCTTCGTGGCGACGGTTGTGATGTTACAGCTTCCAACGACGCGTCTTGAGCGGGGTCGGGCACCGGTGTATCGTCCCCTTTGGTGTTGGGTGGGCGAGTGGACTCCGGCTGGTCCTGGGGTCGCGGCATGCCGTCTACTGGGGTGGAATGGATAGGGGTGAGAATTTGGTCTACTGAATTTTGGGCCGTGTCGAAGGGGGTCGTGGTGGAGGGCAATGGTGACGGGTCAGTGGACCCCGAGGGTGCCAGATCTCTAATGGAGACTGTATCCTCCCGCCCGTCCGAGTATGCCACGTAGGCGTACTGGGGGTTGGCATGGAGGAGGTGAACCTTCTCTACCAGGGGAGCCATTTTGTGGGACCTTACATGCTTCCTCAGCAGGACGGGCCCTGGGGACGTCAGCCAGTGTGGTAGTGAGGTACCGGATGTGGACCTCCGGGGAAAAACGAACATTCGCTCATGGGGGGTGGCGTTGGTGGCCGTACACAGCAGTGACCGGATGGAGTGGAGTGCATCAGGTAGGACATCCTGCCAACGGGAGGTCGGAAGGCCCCTAGATTTTAAGGCTAGGAGGGCCGCCTTCCAAACCGTCGCGTTTTCTCTTTCAACCTGTCCGTTCCCCCGGGGGTTGTAGCTGGTGGTCCGGCTTGAGGCAATACCTCTCATGAGCAGGTACTGACGGAGTTCGTCGCTCATGAAGGACGAGCCCCGGTCGCTATGAATATAGCTGGGAAAACCGAACAGAGCAAAGAGGTTGTGCAGGCATTTAATGACCGTAGCGGTGGTCGTGTCCGGGCAGGGGATGGCGAAAGGGAAACGGGAGTACTCATCAACTATGTTGAGGAAGTACACATTACGGTCAGAGGAGGGGAGGGGCCCTTTAAAGTCGACACTCAGGCGCTCAAAAGGGCGGGTGGCCTTGATCAGGTTTGCTCTGTCAGGCGTATAGAAGCGCGGCTTGCACTCTGCACAGACTGGGCAGCTCCTGGGTCATGGTCCTGACCTCCTCGATGGAGTAAGGCAGGTTGCGGCCTTTAATGAAATGGAAGAACCTGGTGACCCCCGGGTGGCAGAGGTCGTTGTGGAGGCCCCGTAGTCTATCGATCTGCGCGGTGGCGCATGTGCCTCGCGATAGAGCATCTGAGGGTTCGTTGAGTTTCCCGGGCCGGTACAAGATGTCGTAATTGTAGGTGGAAAGTTCAATTCTCCACCTCAAAATCTTGTCATTTTTGATTTTGCCCCTCTGCTTGTTGTTGAACATGAAAGCGACTGAACGTTGGTCAGTAAGCAGGGTAAATCGTTTTCCAGCCAGGTAGTGCCGCCAGTGGCACACCGCCTCCACAATGGCGTGGGCCTCCTTTTCCACAGAGGAGTGTCTGAGTTCGGAGCCCTGGAGGGTTCGTGAAAAAAAGGCCACGGGTCTTCCCGCCTGGTTAAGGGTAGCGGCCAGGGCAAAGTCGGATGCATCGCTCTCCACCTGGAAGGGGATGGACTCGTCTACCGAGTGCATGGTGGCCTTGGCAATGTCGTCTTTTATACAGTGAAAGGCTGAGCGGGCCTCCGCCATCAGGGGGAAGGAAGTGGACTTGATAAGTGGACGGGCTTTGTCCGCATAATGAGGGACCCACTGGGCGGAATAGGAAAAGAAGCCCAGGCACCTTTTGAGGGCCTTGAGACAGTGGGGCAGGGGGAGTTCCATCAATGGGCGCATCCGGTCAGGGTCAGGGCCGATGACTCCATGTTCCACCACGCAACCAAGGATAGCGAGGTGGGCTGTGCGGAATATGCACTTTTCCTTGTTGTACGTGAGGTTTAGGAGTTGGGCCGTGCGAAGGAACTTATCAAGATTGGCATCATGGTCCTGCAGGTCATGGCCGCAGATGGTCACGTTGTCCAGGTAGGGAAACGTGGCCTGTAACGCATTCTCGTCGACCATCCGGTCCATCTCCCTCTGGAAGACGGAGACACCGTTGGTGACGCCGAAAGGAACCCTGAGGAAGTGAAAAAGACGGCCGTTTGCCTCGAAAGCTGTGTACTGGCGGTCCTCAGGGCGGATAGGGATTTGGTGGTATGCTGCCTTGAGGTCAATGGTCGAGAAAACGCGATATTGCGCTATCTTATTAACCATGTCGGCTATGCGGGGGAGAGGGTATGCGTCCAACTGGGTGTACTTGTTGATAGTCTGGCTGTCATCAATGACCAGGCGCTGCTTGTTGCCAGTCTTAACGACTACCACCTGAGCTCGCCAGGGGCTGGTACTATCCTCAATAATCCCCTCTTTCAGGAGCCGCGTCACCTCAGATCTTATGAAGGATCTGTCCCCGGTGCTGTATCGCCTGCTCTTTGTGGCGATAGGCTTGCAGTCGCGGGTGAGGTTGGCGAACGGGGGGGGGGGTGATTTTGAGGGTGGAGAGACTACAGGTGGGGCGCGGCGGGCAATTTAAAAACTGCTGGTTGCAGACAGTGAGCGGGGGAAGAGGTCCACCGTATGTCAAGGTGACGCTCTTAAAGTGACAATGAAAGTCCAACCCCAGCAGAACGGCAGCGCAGAGATGTGGCAGGACGAATAGCTTTACATTTTTATGAACGGAGCCCTTCACCGAGAGGGTCACTACGCAGTAGCCGCCGACGTCTGCTGAGTGAGATTTTGAGGCCATGGAGATCCGATGGCGCGTTGGCCGGACCGAGGGAATAATGCCGTACCGTATCAGGGTGTATGAAGCTCTCCGTGCTCCCGGAATCAAAAAGGCAAGTTGTGGCGCGGCCATTTACCTGGATGTCCATCGTGGACCTGGCTAGCTGATGGGGTCTGGATTGATCCAGCGTAATGGAGGCCGCTGTGGAGTCGGGAGCGTCGCTGTAGAACCCCGGTGAGGCGGCGGTGGGTGAGTCGGGGGCCCGTTGGCAAAATGGTGGACAAAATGGCGGCGCCGGAGAAGAAGGACAAAATGGCGGCGCCCATGACGATCCCGATCCCCACGAGGCTGGAGGAAGGCAAGATGGCCGCTCCCACGAATCGCACGCGGCGCTGCTGGAGGTAGGGGTCTTCTGACTTCTGCAGACGCCAACGTAGTGTCCCTTCTTACCGCAAGCAGAGCAGACCGCGTTTTTCGCCGGGCAGCGCGCCCTGGGGTGTTTGGTTTGGCCACAGAAATAACATTTCTGGCTCGGGCGGGACATCGCTGCAGCAGTTGAGGCCGGGGCCCGTGGCGGCGCCGCGTCCCAAGATGGCGGCGGCTGCGGCATCCATGAGGCGGCCGCGCGGTCCGGGGAGTAGGCCTCCATGTTCCGGTGGGCAGGCCTCCATGTTCCGGTGGGCTACGTCCAACAAAAGGGTGAGTGAAATCGCCTTCTTCAGGTCGAGCTTGCTACTTTCCAGCAGTCGCTGCCGTGTGTGAGTGGACCTGAGACCCGCAACGAGGGCGTCACGGATGAGCTCCTCCGTATGTTCCGTGGCTGATACTTGCTTGCATTCGCAGGCTCGGCCGAGTTCCTTCAGCGCCCGTATGTATGCTTCTGTGGGTTCCCCGGGCTGTTGTTTGCGAGACCCCAGGAGATGTCTTGCGTAAACATAGTTGACCGGGCGTGCGTATTGCTCCTTCAAAATGTCGATAGCCCCCTGGTAGCTCGTAGCGTCCCGGATAAGGGCAAAAGCTCGGTGGTTTACTTTAGAATTCAGCACCCTGAGCTTGTCGGCGTTGGTGGCGACGGTCTCGCCAGATGCAGCCAGAAAGGACTCAAAACAGTTCAGCCAGTGCGAGAACTTAGCAGTCGAGTCCGGTTCTTGCGGGTCGAGTTCCAGGCACTTGATCTTAAGTATCTGCAGCATCGTTATTATTATTATTTATTTTTTTATTTTTTTCAGTAGTTAATAAAATTGATGCGCTATCAATTCTAATAAGAGGCTGAGCAGAGTTCAGAATGACAGGCTTTTATTAACTACTGAATTGCACTTCAGACAGATCAGGACTATGCCTCTAGTGGACGACCGAATGCCAGGAGCTGCCATGCGGCCGTCCTTATACTCGGTAGCCGAGGGCGGAGTCAGCTGAGGCATAGTCAGACATAACAGTGAAACAAGAGTGAACGACAACAACAACAAGTGAACACAGTGAACTAGTGGTTTACCACACCCCATAACTCACATGAGGCACTGTTGGTGTCGGTTGCCTTGATCAAAGATGGCCACCCCCATGACTCACGTGTGGGGATGCTGGCCTCTGTTGCCTTGAAGGAAGATGGCCGCCCCCACAGTTCGCATGAGGCACTGCTGGCCTCTGAAGATCCACTTCTGCAGGCCTTAGCAAAATGGCCTTTCTTCCTGCAGGTTGAGCAGGTGGAGTTCCTAGCTGGGCAGCGCGACCTCGGGTGTTTCTCCTGGCCGCAGAAAAAACAGCCGCGGGGGTCCGATGTCGGAGCCGGTACCGGGGGTGGCGGTCCCGATCGGGTCCGGGACGCCGACGCTGAGGTAGGTCCCGGGGGCGGCGCAGTGAAGGGTATTGCGGTAGGGGTCGGGCCCGAGTCCCAGGGTCGCGAACAGTACCTGGAAAACGCCTCCTGGTCCCGATGGGCCACCTCCAGGGAGAGAGCGAGGGCTGCAGCTTTGTCCAGGTCGAGGTCCTTTGCTTCCAGTAATCGCTGCCGTGAGTAGTCGGACCGCAGGCCTTTCACGAAGGCATCGCGGACGTTGTCTTCCGTATTTTCTGCCGCCGTTACTGCTTTAAAGTTACAGTCTCTGCCGAGTGCTTGTAGCACCCGTAAAAATTCCTCCACCGGCTCCCCTGGCAGTTGCGGGCGGGACCTTAGGAGGTGCCTGGTATACATGGAGTTTACCGGGGTTTGGTACTGTCTTTTCAGCCGGTTGATGGCGTCCTCGTATGTTTTAAGGTCCCGGATGAGCGCGAATACTTTAGGGCTCAGTTGGGCGTTCAGAACTCTTAGCTTGGATCTCTGAGGCACGCTGGACTCTTCCAGGTAGGCTTCAAAGCAGCTCAGCCAGTGATCGAAGTCGAGGGCTGAGTTTGCTGCCTGTGGATTTAGATCCAGGTACGGTGGTCTGAGGGCTCGCAGCCAAGCCGGCTGCTGTGACTGTTGTAGTTCGGCGTCTGAAGGCTGCTGTGGCTGTTGTGGCTGGGCGTCTGGCTGGTTAGACATCTTAAAATTTAGTCAATAAAATTGATATACCTATCAATTCGTCCAATGAAAAGCGACAAGTTAGGAAAGTAACTATAGGTTTTTATTGACTAAATAACAGAGCCCACCCTCATGGGTGATCGGATCCAACAAGGAGGAATACCAGCCAGTCGACTACCTTTATACCTGGGCAGGTAGGTGGAGCCATGGGCGGAGTCAGTGATGGTCAGCCCAGGTATAGCAGCGTGACAAGAGGCGACCTCGTATAGTGATACAACAGTGAGAACAGTGAGAACAATATAACAGTGATAACTATAGTGTAACGATAGTGAACGATAAAAGTGGTTTACCACAATCATAGAATCATAAATTTACGGCATGGAAGGAGGCCATTCAGCCCATCGTATCTGTGTCAGCTGAAAAAGAGCGATCCAGCCTCATCCCACTTTCCAGCTCTTGGTCCGTAGCCCTGTAGGTTATGACACTTCAAGTGCATATCCGAGTACTTTTTAAATGTGTTGAGGGTTTCTGCCTCTACCACTCTTTCAGGCAGTGAGTTCCAGACCCCCACCACCCTCTGGGTGAAAAAAGTTCTCAACTCCCCTCGAATCCTTCTACCAGTTACTTTAAATCTCTGCCCCCTGGTTATTGACCTCTCTGCTAAGGGAAACTGGTCCTTCCTATCCACTCTATCTAGGCCCCTCATAATTTAATAATAATGGAAAATCTGACATTTCTACCTTTTTTGTAAAAACAAACAGGTTTACCTGAAAAAATTATTCAAGTTGATACAAACAGCACAGTTAAAGCAGTTCACAGCCACAGCAAGATCCAAATCCTGCGATACCCAGAGTCTGCTCAGGCAGGACAGGTTACAGACTTCATTGGCATCTTCACTTACTCCAGCCTGGCAAAGGGCAAGATCAACACTGCCAAGCTGCTTGCCATCCACGGTATCATGGACATCTTAAAAAGCATTATATTAAGGAATGTTATTACAAAGATTTATTGGCATATGGTCCAATGGTGGTTATGGAACTGGACTAGCATCCCTGAAGTTGAGTTCAAATCGCTCCATAGCAAATTGTGAAGCTGAATGCAATAAATCTGGTAGTGTGTACGCTAGCACCAGACGATTACCATGAAAGTCAGCATTGTAAAAATCCAGCTGGTTCACGAAGGGAACCTGCTACCAGTTTGGCAGACAGGTTGCTCCACTCCCACGCTGCAGCAGTCAAGGCATGTGTTTTCGAAGATTAGTGCATGTAAAAATAAATGGAGCATTACAGATCATAATGGGGTGGAGGAACTATTGTCAGATTAACTCACGCCGATCTTACAGCACTGCCATCCAGACTCCTTTTAGTAAAACCAATTACAGCTTTAATTTAAAAATATAGATTTTATTTGACAACGTATTCATCTCGGGGGCAAAAGCAGGAATTGCAGAGACCCACTGTGTGAGGAGTCTGAATTATCAGCAGAAAGTCAGGAATGTTTCACTAATCACATCATCGGGAACCGTAGCATCGTGATTATGGGCAATTTAAATTCAGTTAATTTAATAAATCTGGAATAAAAAGCTAGTAATGGTGTCCATGAAACTACCGAATTGTAAAAACCCATCTGGTTCACTAATGGCCTTTAAGGAAGGAAATCCGCCGTCCTTACCCGGTCTGGCCGATGTGACTCCAGACCCACAGCAATGTGGTTGACTTTTAACTGCCCTCTGAAATGGCTGAAAAGCCACTCAGTTGTGTCAAACTGCTACGACACACCACACAGACTGCAGCGGTTCAAGAAGGTGGCTCACCACCATCTGATGGGCAATAGATACTGCCCTTGCTAGCGACACCCACGTCCCATGAGCGAATATTTAAAAAAATGATAGCTGCGTGCATGTTAATTCAGCTCCTGAGTACTGTCAGGATCGGTAACTTGTCCAATCTAGTTTCCTTGATGAATGAGTGCTAGTATGAGATAAAACAAAATGTTACGGTGGGAGGGGAAAAATAATTGTAAAAAGGATGTTGTTAGTTATAGTTCTTTGTACCTTTTTTTCTTTAAAGATTTCCCCTGTTATATTTTGACAAGCATCACGAACGAACCCCAACTGTTCTTGCTACAGTGAAAAGAACTACAACAATCAGCGTATTACACCAGATGACGTGGTTACCAATTAGCCCCTTGGCCAGCAATTCATTTACTCCTGCAAGTTTGTTCCTTCTCTGCTGTGGATGAGTACTTATGTCTCATCTCATGAAGGCTTAAGCAGAGTGTGGTCTTTTAATGGTAACGATGCAGTGCTTTGTGTTAAATTTTCAATACCAAGATTTGATTTTTTTTTTTAATAAAAAGGATACATATCCAGCCTGCGCTGTCCAATAAGAAAAGCATTTCTTGGCAAATCTGGCCATCTGTTATTCTCTCTGGAGCCTCGGGAGGCAGGCAAAGTTTAAAGCCGCCTAAAACATCTGCCTCTGAAGTGCCCTCCAACCAAGACAGGTGAAGCAGCGTGCAATTATCGAGCAGTAAGCAGGATCTGCTGCTTTTAAATGACAGAATCTTCACAGTAAAAAGTGATGGCAGACCTGGAAACCAAAAACAATTTACTTTTGAGCTATCTAAATGCAGAAGAATTATCAAGAGTTTTCCAACAAATTTCAGTGCTGAATCTACATGTTGCATGTTTTGACACGGTGACTGTGACTGTACACGAGAACGAAAAAAATTAAAACAAAATTGATTACAAATGGACCATTAACCCAGCATCCAGAAATGGCTAAATTGTTTTTACACTCCTTTTGCTAGCCAGGTATATTTGTATAATAACTGTTCCCACAGATTTATAAGAGAAGACATATTTCAGTGATTTTTTTCCCCAGTAGTCAAGCCCAATTAAATGAATAATAATCGATGAGGATAAAACATTTAAGAGAATAAAACCTCAAAGCACAAAACCCTTCTCTATCTTTTCCAATGATTGATGGCCCTATTAAATGAATAAAACGTTTAAATGATTTGCTGTGCTCTGTGCTGCACTGCAATCTGTATATTGCGATAAAGCAAATACCATAAATACACTTTATCTATTACAACTGAGAGACCATTTTTACAGTACTGTCACTGCAATGCAGTTTGCATTGCACTGTTAGCTTCTTGCCACTTGATAGAACAGTTAAAACGGATAAAATAGAACAGTTAAAACGGATAAAAGAATAGAACTGTTAATGAACGGATTGGCAAAGTAGAATCATAGAATGATAGAGCACAGAAGGAGGCCATTCAGCAAATTGCGCCTGTGCCGGCTTTTTGAAAGAACTGTCCAATTAGTCCCACTCCTCTGCTCTTTCCTCATAGCCCGGCAAATGTTTACCCCCTTCAAGTATTTATCCAATTCCCTTTTCAAAGTAACTATTGAACCTGCTCCCACCAACCTTTCAAGCAGTATTCCAGATCACAACTCGCTGCGTAAAACATGGTTTCCCTCATTTCCCCTTCTGATTCTTTTGCCAATTATCTTAAATCTGTATCCGCTGGTTACCAACCTTTCTGCCTCTGGAAACATTATTTATTTAACAGTTATCTTCTGTATTACATTATGCTGCTTATGGGCCAACATGCCAGTTTTCAGCATTTTGATCAGCGTAGATTTCTTTAACAAACGCAGTATCAACACTCACTCAGGTTTTGGTTTTCAATCAGCTTCTTCAGTGCCTCTTCATTACAACTGTGTGTGTTGGTGATGTCACAGATTCCACCCTGTACATGGAGCTCGTAGATCCCCAGATCATTGCGGCTATTGAGAGTGAGAAGCCGTTCCCTAGCAGGTGAAGTCTGCAAAGTCTCAGTTGTTTCCCAAACAAAGCTGCCAAAAAACAGTCAAAGACAGAAATACATTTAGCTTGAGGGGGAAAAGAAATGTAGAGTTCCCAACGCTTATAGCGCCTGTGGTTACTGCAGCCAGCCATTTATACCAGGCAACTGATGATAGGAGGCTCATGTGGAGCATAAACACCGGCACAGACCAGTTGGGCCAAATGGCCTGTTGCTGTGCTGTTCATTCTATGTAACTAACATTAGCCGTTTGCGTAGATTTCAGTGACAAAGTGACTTATACCGTACTGGCTATTTCAGGCCGGCTCGGCTGTTCAATCAGCTGTTTGCACCTCATTAAGGCACAATTACCTTGGCAAAAACTTTGCTGCACTCAACTACAGCCATGCATTGTCAAACTCTAAATACAATATGGTTAGAAGTATTGTGTGAAGAGAGCTAACGTGGAAGGAAGGAAAGTTAAATCTCTGCATGAACTGGTTCTGTAGATCTAGGTTTTGGAAAGATTTGATTTTTTTTTAAGCACCAACCAGACCCTTCAAGAATGAGATGTATTGATAATCAAGACGAACATTCACTCACTTCACCACTGGTGCACCGTATCTGCAGTGTGTACAATCTACAGGATTCACTGCAGCAACTCGCCAAGGATTCTTTTGACAGCACCTCCTAAACCCGCGACCACCACCACCTAGAAGGACAAGGCCAGCAAGTGCATGGGACCACCACCACCTCCAAGTTCCCCATCAAGTCTCACACAACATCGTGACTTGGACATATGGTCGTGGTTCCTCCATCGTCACTGGGACAAAATCCTGGAATTCCCTACCTAACAACACTGTGGGAGCACCTTCACCACACGGTCTGCAGCGGTTCAAGAACAACCACCATCACCTTCTCAAGATCAACTAGGGATGGGCAATAAATGTCGGTCTTGCCAGGGACACCTACATCCAGAGATTTAAATGTGCTTCGAAAGCAGGCCAAGAAGGAAAGTTTCCTTAGTTTGTAAATGCTTTTACATTCACATTAACAAGTTACTTCACAAATAGCAAGTGTAGTAAATCTTTCCAAGAGTCCCTGGGATGGCATTACAAAAACAAAGTATATAAAAAGAGAGAACAATAGGCTAGCATTTACTGATCTCACATGATGCCACGGGACTATTAGATAAAAGTGGTTAGAGATTAACTCTGGGTGTTGAGACTGGATATACCTGATCATTTTAGATTGAAAAAGAATATACGCTGCGATCTGCCTCATCTCTTCCCTCGGGAGGCTGTGCAGGGTAACCTCTCGATAACAGACTTAACAGAAGATTAAAGCCAGGCCAATTTACTGCTGGTGTGTGCTTTTATAATGCATATACAATGTTGCTTGGAGAAACCATCTCTGAAAGGTATTTGAGGGGCACAGCTCACAATTTTACAAAGTGTGGCCTGTAGACGATTACCAGCTTTTCTTCATGATTCATCGTTTAAAAAAAATTATTCAACCCAGTTGTCGCTCCATCATGCTTTACCATAGCAAGTTGAATGTCGGTTCTGCCTTCTCCCACCCACCTCCAGCACATGTTTATAGGCATTCGGCCCATCGTGCCTGTGCCAGCTCTTTGAAAGAGCTCTCCAGAGAAGTCCCACTCCCCAGCTCTTTCCCCATAGCCCTGTAAAGGTTTCCTTTTCAAGTATATATCCAATTTCCCTTCAGCAGGGCATTCCACATAAAACTCGCGGCATTAAAAAAAACTCTCATCTCCCCTCTGGTTCTTTTGCCAATTACCTTCAATCTGTGTCCTTTGGTTACTGACCATCGTGCCAGTAGAAACCATTTTTCCTGATCTACCTTATCAAAACCCTAATTTTGAACGCCTCTATTAAATCTCCCTTTAGCCTTCGCTGCTCCGTGGAGAACCCCAGCTTCTCCACGTAGCTGAAGGCCCTCATCCCTGGTATCATTCTGGTAAATCTCCTCTGCACGCTCTCCAAGGCCATTATGTGGGGCAGTTAGAGCTGCATAGGTGCACACCATGCGAGGCCACATTTAAAGCTTAAATCCATTCATTTGTATATACCTCAAGTTGCTAATACTAACTGCTCTTGGTCTTTTTCAGCCAGCACAGACACAATAGGCCAAATGGCCTCCTTCTGAGCATAAATTTCTATGATTCTATGGTGTTGTGATTTAGAATTATGCACCAATGAGGCAGGAGCACTAAGCATAGCCCTCCCCAAGCCTCCAGGTCCACAAGAGTCAAACCGGGCAAACTGAAATATAATAAACAAACACAAATAGGACGCAATTGTCTGGGCTTCGAGGGCAGGATTACCCCTGGGGGCGGTGTGGGGGCACATGTGGCCCACAGGCTGCTGTTTGAACACTCTACACCCCTGGGCATTTCCTTTCAGTGCAGACTGGAGAGCAAGTCGAATTGCCTAGTGACCAGCTCATAAAGCAGATTTAAATAACCTCAGCAGCCAGAATCAACTAAAGGACAAATGCCTCCCGATTCCAACACCTACAGTTGCTGAGAGCACAGAAAGCCTTGAACTGGGACCAGGATACCAACATTTCAAGCCAACGCACACGTCAGGGAATGGTGGTTAATTGGTTAATCAATCAACAACAACTTGGATTTAGATAGCCCCGTTAACGTAGTAAAATGTCCCAAGGTGCTTCACAGGAGCGTAAACAGACAAAAAAAATTGACACTGAGCCAAAGGAGGAGACATTAGGACAGGTGGTAGGTTTTAAGCAGCATCTTAAAAGGAGAGAAGAGCGGGGAGGTGACGAGCTTTGGGATGGGAATCCCAGAGCTTAGGACCGAGCTGGCTTAAGGCAAGGCCGCCAAGAGTGGGGGCGAAGGAGGTTGGGGATGCACAAGAGCCCCTTGGATAATCCCTCACCTAAACTTCTGTATACAAAGGACAGACTTCCAGGCAATCATGCTATCTGGAACAAAGTTGCACAGAAGTAAATGAAGCTTTCTTGATATTGGTCCGTACAGCAATTTTGAAAATCGATAGTGTTGGGAGTCCAACAGAAGATGATTATCTGGCCAATATCTCATTGCTGTTTGTGGGATCTTGCTGTGTGCAACTTGGCTGCCACGTTTCCTACATTACAACAGTGACTACGCTCCAAAAGTAGTTAATTGACTGTAAAGCGCTTTGGGAAGTCCCGAGGTCGTGAAAGGCACTATAGAAATGCAAGTCTTTCTTTCTTTCTCACATTCCTGGTATAAATCTGGAGACCTGGCTTACGAGTCACTTGAAATTCTTGGTGCTACTTTTGTGGTTACCATTCCACCAAATCAGGCAGAGGGAAAAAAAACACACATGGCAAAGGGAAAACCCAGGCAAGAGGCATCTAAACAAGCACATGCCAAAATATTGGTGCAATTTACTGATTAGATGATGACTGTATTATAGTAAACATTTAGGAGTATTATCTTATCACTGCTTTGGGGTACTTATTTTTAAAATAAGAATAAAAGCTTGTCACGATAAACAACCTCTCGCTCACCTCTAACATCCCATCACCCGGTCTCTGATGCTACAAGAGTTACCCCCTCAATTTTCCAGTCCTTTTTCTTCCAAGTTCCTAATAGAATACAGCCAATGAAGTACTTTTGAAGTGTGGTCACTGTTGTAATGCAGGAAACGTAGCAGCCAATTTGCACACAGCAAGCTCCCACAAACAGCAATGTGATAATGACCAGATAATCTGTTTTAGTGATGTTGGTTGAGGGATAAATATTGGCCCAGGATACCGGCGAGAACTCCCCTGCTCTTCTTCGAAATAGTGTCATGGTATCTTTTACGTCCACCTGAGAGCGCAGACTCGGTTTAACATCTCATCCGAAAGACGGCACCTCCGACAGTGCGGCACTCCCTCAGTACCGCACTGGCTGTGTCAGCCTGGATATTGTGCTCAAGTCTCTGGAGTGGGGACTTGAAGCCACAACCTTCTGACTCAGGTGAGAGTGCTACCCACTGAGCCACTGGCTGACACTGTGGAGGGGGGTTGGGGGGGGAGGAAAGAAAAGGGTAGGTCCAATAGGGAATTCAGAAGAAACTTCTTTACCCAAAGAGTGGTGAGAACGTGGAACTCGTTACCACAGGGAGTGGTTGAGGCGAATATTATAGATGCATTTAAGGGGAGGCTAGACAAGCATATGAGGGACAAGGGAATAGAGGGTTGTGCTGATAGATTTAGATGAGGAAAGACGGGAGGAGGCTCGAGTGGAGCATAAACGCCGGCATGGACTGGTTGGGCCGAATGGCCTGTTTCTGTGCCATATATCCTATGTATGTAATTCTATGTCTGTGATAGGGTGGAAGGCAGGAGAGATTGAATGACACAACAGGCAATGGAGAATTAGCTCAAATGGTAGAGCGCTCGCTTTGCATGTGAGAGGTAGCGAGATCGACGCCCGCATTCTCCACTCCTCATTAGTCTATTAAATAGAGGCATGGCAGGGCAGCTCAGTCCCGTGGAGTGCACATCCTGTGCCATGTGGGAAGTCCTGGACGCTTTGCGTAGCCTGGACGACCACATGTGCGGGAAGTGTCGTCAGCTACAGCAACTCGAGCTCTGGGTTTCGGAGCCTGAGCGGCGGCTGGAGTCACTGCAGTGCATCCACGAGGCTGAGAGTTAGGTGGCTAGCACGATTCTAGAGGTGGTCAACCTGCAGCATAAGAGTATGTAGCCAGAGAGGGAATGGGTGACCGGCAGATGGAAGAGGAGGACCAGGCAGGTAGTGCAGGAGTCCTCAGAGCATAGCGCACTCTCCAACCAGCATTCTGTTCTATGCACTGGTGACGGTGATGGTTCCTCTGGGGAGTGCAGCCAGAGTCAAGTCCACAGCACCACGGGTGGCTCAGCTGCACCGGGGGGAGAGGTGCAAGGAAAAAAAGTGTACGAGCAATAGTGGTAGGGGATTCGATAGTTAGGGGAGCAGTCAGGCATTTCTGCGGCCGTAGACGTGACACCAGGATGGTATGTTGCCTCCCTGGTGCCAGGGTCAAGGATGTCACTGAGCGGCTGCAGGACACTGAGGGGGGAGGGTGAACAGCCAGAGGTTGTTGTCCATATCGGTACCAACGACGTAGGTAGAAAGAGGGATGAGGTCCTGCAGGCAGAGTTTAGGGAGCTAGGAGAGATTAAAAAGCAGGACCTCAAAAGGTAGTAAATCCAGATTACTCCCGGTGCCATGTGCTAGTGAGTACAGGAATAGGAGGATAGAACAGATGAATGCGTGGCTGGAGAGATGGTGCGGGAGGGAGGGCTTTAGATTCCTGAGGCATTGGGACCGTTTCTGAGGAAGATGGGACCTGTACAAGCCGGACGGGTTACGCCTCAACAGAGCCGGGACCAATATTCTGACGGGGAGGTTCGTTTAATTACCCAAATATCGATTGGGATAATGCTAGGGTAAAGGGAAAGGAAGGGGAGGAATTTCTGAAATGTGTTCAGGAGAATTTCCTTGACCAATATGTTTTTAGCCCAACTAGGAAGGAGGCATTGCTGGGTCTGGTGCTGGAGAATGAGGTAAGTCAGGTCAACCAAGTGTCTTTGGGAAAACACTTGGGTACGAGTGATCATCGATTTAGATTAGCAATGGAGAGGAGCAAGGAACAATCTAGAGTGGAACTTCTAAACTGGAACAGGGCTAACTTCAATGGGATGCAAAAGGATCTAGCCAGGGTAAAATGGAACCAAAGACTGACAGGAAAAAATGTAACAGAACAATGGGAGATCTTTAAGGAGGAGATGTTCCAAGTACAGGCTAGGTACATTCCAACAAGAGGGAAGGGTAAGGGAACCAACGCAAGGGCTCCTTGGATGACGAAGGAGATAGAGAAGATGATGAAACAAAAAAAGAGGGTGTATGATGCATGTCAGGTGAATTCTTCAAGGGAGAATCAGACCAAATACAATAAGTTGAGAGGGGAATGTGAAGATGAAAATAAGATTGGCACAGAAAGAATATATGAGAGTAGAATGGCGGTTAACATAAAAGGGAACCCAAAAATCTTCTACCGGCATGTAAACAGTAAGCGGGTAGTAAGAGGCAGGGTAGGGCCTATTAGGGACAAAGAAGGTGATATATGCTTAGAGGCGCAGGGCAAGGCTAGAATACTCAATGAGTACTTTGTATCGGTGTCTACTAAGGAGGTGGATGCTGACAAAATATCGATAGAAGTGGAAAAGGTAGAAGCAATGGAAGGGGTGAAAATTGATAGACAGGATGTACTAGAAAGACTGGGTATGCTTAGAATGAACAAGTTGCCTGGTCCAGATGGCTTGCATCCCAGGTTGCCAAGGGAATTGCGGGAGGAGATAGAAGAGCTTGCCATAATTTTCCAATCTTCCCTAGATGCGGGGGAGGTGCCTGAGGATTGAAAAATGGCAAATGTGACCCCATTGTTCAAGAAAGGGTGCAAGCACAATCCTAGTAACTACAGGCCGGTCAGTTTAACATCAGTGGTGGGTAAAGTTTTAGAAACAATAATCAAGGAAAAAAGTAACGGACATTTGGAAAGGTTTAAGCTAATTAAGGAGAGCCAACACAGGTTTGCAAAAGGAAGATCGTGTTTGACTAATCTAATTGAATTTTTTGATGAAGGATTGATGAAGGGAATGCAATGGATGTTGTCTACATGGATTTTTGGAAGGCGTTTGACAAAGTATTACATAGAAGGCTGGTTAACGAAATTGAGGCTCATGGAATAGGTGGGTCAGTGGCAGCTTGGATAAGGAATTGGCTTAAGGACAGAAAACAGCGAGTTGTGGTAAATGACTGTTTTTCCAGACTGGAGGATGGTAGACAGTGGTGTTCCCCAAGGGTCAGTGCTGAGGCCACTGCTTTTTGAGATATATATATAAATGACCTGGATATTGGAATACAGAGTAAAATTTCTAAATTTGCCAATGACACCAAACTTGGGGGTGTGGCAAACAGTGACGATGATATCAATCAACTGCAACAGGACATAGAAAGGCTAGAAGAATGGGCAGACAAGTGGCAGATGGAATTTAATACAGAGAAGTGTGAGGTGATGCATTTTGGCAGAAGGAACAGGGAGAGGCAATATACATTTAATGGCACAGTTTTAATGAGTGTGCAGGGACAGAGGGACCTGGGAGTTAATGTGCATAGGTCCCTGAAGGTGGCAGGATATATTGAGAGAGTGGTTAACAAAGCATATGGGATCTTGGGTTTCATAAATAGAGGTATTGAGTACAAAAGTAGAGAAGTTATGCTGAACCTTTATAAAGCGCTGGTTAGGCCACAACTGGAGTATTGCGTCCAGATCTGGTCACCACACTTTAGGAAGGATGTGAAGGCCCTTGAGAGGGTGCAGAGGAGATTTACCAGAATGGTTCCGGGGATGGGGGATCTTAACTACAAGGACAGGTTGGAGAAGCTGGATTTGTTTTCATTAGAGCAAAGGAGGTTGTGGGGTGATTTGATACGAGGTGTACAAGATTATGACCGGTTTGGATAGGCTAGACTGGGAAAGGCTGTTCCCACTAGTTGATGGTACAAGGACCAGGGGACACAGATTTAAAGTTTTGGGCAAGAGATACAGGATGTGAGGAAAAACTTCTTTAAGCAGCGAGTGGGGAGGACCTGGAACTCGCTGCCGACAGAAGTGGTGGAAGCGGAGACACTCGATGTTTTCAAGGGGAGACTGGATAGGCACTTGAGGGAAATAAACTTGCAGGGCGACAATGGATTGCTCCACAGAGAGCCGGCACGGACTCGATGGGCACAATGGCCTCTTTCTGTGCCGTTATGACTCTATGGGAGATGGTAAAGGGACTCCTGCGCCCCAGTCTCCCCCTCCCCCAATTCCGGACTACAACTCCCAGAATGCCACGCGCGAGGCGGATGGTCGCGTGGTACCCCGCGGGGTCACGTGTCGGTGAGCTCGAGCCCCGGCCGCCCGCCCGCCGCCCACTCACTCGGTGAAGCCCGCGGCCTGAGCGCTCACTGTCCGCTGGCAACAGCGGCCCGAGTGCTCGCAGCGGGCGGTGAAGCGCAGGCCGCCGCTTTCGGGCGCCCACAGAGCGCCCGGTGACCGCGCACGGCTTTGGGCCGCCTCAGGCCGGCCGAGCCCCGCCACTCCGGCGCGGCGTCCAGCAAGACTTGCAGCACCTTCGGGCCCGGCTCCATGGTCACCGCCTGGGCCGCAATCAAACTCGCTGTTGACATCGGAGCCGAGGAGAAACAGACACTGCAGGCCCTGGGCGGGGCTGGCTTGATTGACAGCCGCCTCAGCCTATCAGCCACAAGGACTGGGAGGCCTCACCCACTGAGCAATCGGGGGCGGGGCCAGCGTGACTGACAGCCGCCTCAGCCTATCAGCCACAAGGACTCGGGAAGCCACACCCACTGACCAATCAGGGGGCGGGGCTTTCATTTCCATGTGAACCTGAATCACAGACAAAAGCAATCGATGGTGGGAATCATCGATTAATACAGCACAAAAGGAGGCCATTCGGCCCATCTTTGAACGAGCTCTCCAATTAGTCCAACTCCCCCTCCCCTGCTCTTTCCCCATAGCCCTGCAAATTTTCCCAATTCAAGTAGGGCTGCGGGGAAAAGGCGGGGGAGTGAGACTAGCTAAATTTCAGAGCTCTTGCAGAGAGCCAGCACGGACTCAACGGACCGAATGGTGCCCTTCTGTGCTGTAACCATTCTATGATTCTATTCATCCAATTCTCTTTATTATTGAATCTGCTTCCACCGCCCTTTCTGACAGTGCATTCCAGATCACAACAACTCGCTTTTTATGCTCATCTCCCCCTCTGATTTTTATGCCAATGACCTTAAATCTGTGTCCTCTAGTTACCAACCCTTCTGTCACTGGAAACAGTTTCTCCTTATTTCAAAAAAGAGCAGGGGAGTTCTCCCCGGTGTCCTGGGGCCAATATTTATCCCTCAATCAACATCACTAAAACAGATTATCGTGTTATTATCACATTGCTGTTTGTGGGAGTTTGCTGTGCACAAATTGGCTGCCACGTTTCCTACATTACAATAGTGACTACACTTCAAAAGTACTTTTACGACCACCGGACGTCTCAAAGTGCTTTACAGCCAATTAAGTACTTTTTGAAGTGTAGTCACGGTTGTAATGTAGTTTTGCTGGGAATTTGTTTCACAAAACCACTATTCTGGCTGATTTTCGTCTTGCTCGAGGTTTGTTAATCTTAAACCTGTGTCCTCTTGTTCCATGTTCACAGTTCAAATTGCTTGTAATCTGTTGATATATCCATGAACTGTACCTTTAGCATTTTAATCATTGGGATTTATTTTGTTCAATGCAAACCAATTCAGCTGTGTGGCTCTTTCCTGCCCATGTTCGTTTGTTGCTAATTTTTATATTAATTTATGTACGGAAACATATTTGGAAAATGTTCCTCCTTTTATCTTCCAGAATATTGGTTTCTCTGGATGATGAACTATTTGCTGAGGAATTCACCGCCCTTCAATTAATTAATGTAATATAAAGCTATACAGCTTTCTGGTTTCACTGAGAATCATAGAATGATACAGCACTCAAGGAAGCCATTTGGCCCATCGTGCCTTTGCCGGCTCTTTGAAAGAGCTCTCCAATTAGTCCCACTCCCCTTGCTCTTTCCCCAAAGCCCTACAAATGTTTACCCTTCAAGTATTTATGCAATTCCCAATTAATACCTAAATTGAAAATTTAATTCAAGGAGCCATTGTAGACCATGAAAAGTATTTGGCAAATATTTTTTGCTTGTTTGCAAGGACATGACAAAATCATGTAATTTACATTGAATGGATTGTGGCGTAACAATGTAATTGCTCCCAGGCCGCCTGTTTGTTCTGCGGCCTGGAGGAGTCCGTGTTTCACATATATGTTGAATGTGAGAGGTTGCAGCCCCTCTTCCATTATTTGAAGGGGCTGCTCCTCGATTTTTGGTTGCACTTCAGTCCCTCGCTCTTGATCTACGGTCACCCGGTGCGGAGGGGAGCGGGCAGGTTGGAGGACCTCCTCGTGGGTCTGCTCCTGGGCCTGGCTAAAAAAGCCATCAATTGGTCCAGGCAGCGGGCGGTCGAGGGGGTCGTCCAGCCAGATTGCCTCCCTCTCTTCCGCGGCCATGTTCGCGCCCGGGTGGCCCTGGAGATGGAGCACGCGGTGTCCGCCGGCGCGCTCGAGCACTTCCGTGACCGGTGGGCGCCGCGGGGACTGGAGTGCATAATTGGATTGGATAACCAAATTTTAATTTGATTTGCTAAGGATTATTTAAAGTTTTATTAGTTACAGTCTATTTGTTTATTTTTGACTGGTCCTATCAAAAGAGGAACAATGTAATTGCAACATTTTTGCATTATATCCAGAGGTTGACAAGCATCTTCTGACTCTTCACTTACTATAGTTTTAAAATCTCTGAATAAATATTAGTGATATATTTTTAATACTTAGTTGCATTTTGAACTTTATAAACTTGCACTGTAGATATTTTTAATACAGTGTACTCTTTTGGGTACGAACAAATAAACTGTAAATTAACAAAAATACATTAAAGGAAACTTAATAAATTAAAATTCCATTACTGGTGGTGATAATGCACTCCAGTCCCTACGGTGCCCACCGGTCGCGGAAGGCCTCGAGCGTGCCAGCAGACACCGCGTACTCCATCTCCAGGGCCACCCGGGCGCGAACGTGGCCGCCACTTTGACCAGGCCCAGAAGCAGTCCTACAAGGAGGTTTAATACAGTGTACTCTTTTGGTTTGGGTGCTAAAACAAATAATCTGTAACTAATAAAACTTTAAATAAATCTTAACAAATTTAATTAAAATTTTGTTGGCTGGGGTGATGATGCACTCCAGTCCCCGCGGTGCCCACCAGTCGCGGAAGGCCTCAAGCGTGCCGGCGGACACCGCATGCTCCATCTCCAGGGCCACCTGGGTGCGAACATGGCCGCCACTTTGACCAGGCTCAGGAGCAGTCCTACGAGGAGATTTAATACAGTGTACTCTTCTGGATGCACCCTAAACCAAATAAACTGTAACTAATTAAACATTAAATAAAACTTAACAACTTAAATTAAAATATTGTTGGCCGGGGTGATGATGCACTCCAGTCCCCGCGGCGCCTTAATACAGCATATAGTCAATCTCCCATGGCACTGAACACAGGGTGTCAAGATCAAGTGCTGTCTTCAGATGAAGCAGGGTTAGAGGGCATACAGATGTAATTCAGTCCCCATTTTAATGTCACGCACTCTGTGCTTATTTTTATACTACCGTTATAAATTCCTATGCCCACATTTATAATGGAAACTACCTATGTAAACCGTCACGCTGTAATTACACCCTCCCACCAATGGTGGCGTTGCAGCATCTCCAAAGGGGGGCAGTGTGACAAGTTTACATAGACTTGTTTCCATGACAGCTGTGGGGGTTTACAATAGAAAAAGTTGACAGGAAATGTGTGCAGGCTTTAAATGTTTAATATACCAGTAATTAAATTATTCATATATATAAATAAATAAAACTTGTTACTTTTTCATTCATTGTATCTGTGATCATTAGCTGTTTTAATTACTGTCTAAACCCTTGCCTACAGCAGACAAACATTGGTAATGAACTATATATAGCAGCGTTAGTTTTATATATTATAAGTAGCTTAGCACTGTAAAAACAAATTTGTCTGTGACTCTCTCTCATTCTCTCTGTGCTCGATGTCTCTGGGCCGGCAGAGCCGGAAGTTTAGCTTGTGTCAGTTTTGGAGCAGCTGTCGCATAATGGCTGAAGGATGGAAATAATCTCCGGGCTTGTGTCCTACGCCCTGGCAAAGTTCCTCTTTCTCTCGCGGCTATCCGTTAAAGAAGATGCAGAGAAAATCAAAAAAATGGAAGAGAAAGCATTAGAAGTCTATGGTAAGGCTACATGCTTCCAGCAAAAAAAGGAAATAAATAAAGAGATTGCTGTAGTTCAGTAAGGCGGTCAAACTGGTGAAGGAAACTTTAGCTCACCCTCCGTGTTACAGACAGCTGCAGTAGCCAGACTTATTGTTTATTGCCACCCCAATGCAAAAGTTGTCCCAAGAGGAAGATACTGATTTTAAACTTTATAGTTACTGCACATATAGTAAAATATGTACTTTCCAATCAAATTTTGTGTTTATGGCCATACCAGGTCATACCTGTGTAGTAACAGTTCCCTACAATCATGTGATGTTACTGACCACCTGCTATTGTCTCTGAAAATTATAAATGAACAAACCCATCAGTCTTGGATTCAGTCGATTTGAGAAGCTGTCTTAAACTCAGATGATTTATAAAGTGCCAGGAGTGTCGTTGCACTGGTTTTGAGCCTGACAGACCCAAGTCATCCTGCTGGCTCTGCATTGTTCCGTAGACAGGGAAAACAAGAGTTCTGTTCGTGCATGTAAGGACACATGCATGGAGCAGCTCTCACTGCCACTGAATGCCGGCCATATTCTAACACCAGAGAGTAGACTGTCCTGTCAACTTTTCTAATAAAAAGATTTTAAAAATAGAGTTTGAGTTCCCAGGCCTCTCAACTTTTTAGATTCAGAGGGGAGTTGAGAAATTAAGGACTAGAGGGAAGTTGAGAAATGTTTTCACCCAGAGGGTGGTGAGGGATCTGGAACGCGCTGCCTGAAAGGGTGGTTGAGGCAAAAACCCTCATCTCATTGAAGTGCCACAACCTACAGGGCTACGGACCAAGAGCTGGAAAGTGGGATTAGGCTGGTTAGCTCTTTTTTTGGCCGGCATAGACATGATGGGCCGAATGGCCTTCCTCTGTGCCATAAATTTTTATGATTCTATGATTTTGCTTGACATAGGTTGGAAGGCATGAAGGCCTGCATGTCTACCTCCGAGAGATGGCCTCATGTTAATTACCTGAATGGAACTTGAGTGACTTCCCACCTGAAGTACACAATAGCTTTCATTGACACAAAGCCAATTTGTGTTGATGCAGACTTTGTGCTGTAATTGCCCTGTAAGATTTATTGGCTTAATTGTCCTGTTCAAGCTTGTGTAGATGATTAATGAACAGTGGCTGTACAGGTCTCAAGCTCTCACTCCTACCACTGCAGACACCATCCACACCAGGGACCGCTACAGAAAGAAAGAAAAAGAAAGACTTGCATTTCTATAGCGCCTTTCATGACCACCGGATGCCCCAAAGCGCTTTACAGCCAATGAAGTACTTTTTGAAGTGTAGTCACTGTTGTAATGTGGGAAACGCAGCAGCAATTTGCGCACAGCAAGCTCCCACAAACAGCAGTGAGATAATGACCAGATAATCTGTTTTTGTTATGTTGATTGAGGGATAAATATTGGCCCCAGGACACCGGGGATAACTCCCCTGCTCTTCTTTGAGATAGTGCCATGGGATCTTTTACGTCCACCTGAGAGAGCAGACGGAGCCTTGGTTTAACATCTCATCCAAAAGACGGCACCTCTGACACTGCGGCACTCCCTCAGCACTGCACTGGGAGGGTCAATCTAGATTTTTGTGCTCAAGTCTCTGGAGTGGGACTTGAACCCAGAACCTGCTGACTCAGAGGTGAGGGTGCTACCCACAGAGCCACTGGCTGTCATAACATAAATCATTGCATGTACTTGGCTGCGTTGGGCTGTACATTTCCACGAGATTTGTATTTTCTTCTGTAGCGTCCCTGAATCTCTCCAAAGTAGTGGGGGGAGAGTAAACTGCTGTAGAACATTCCAAAAAGCTGCATAAATCATCAGTTTCCCCAACTTTGTGGAGCTTCGAAGTCAGTGAAAAATGCATTCGGGGGGGGTGAAAGAGTACAGTCACACTTATGAGTGACTCACATCAGTCCTAAAATAAGTGGTTCATTTTCAATATGAAGCAAACCTGTTGGAAAAAAGGTTCTGCTGGTCACTCCTTGGGTTGTAATCCATAGGTCAAGTATTAAAGATGGCTGACAAATGTGATATCTATTAAATTTAAAATAGCACTGCCATTGTGGTACAGTAGTGCTGTAGTCAGGATGTGGATTTTCAAAGATCAAGGCCTAGAAATTCACTTGGGCGCGGGCAGCTCGCTCGCGTCCAAAAGTTAGCGCTGGGCGGGGAGGCATTAGCGCACGCCGTATATTCGTCTTCTGCGCCCCAATTCGGAAGCGGGCGCTATACCAGGGTGTGCCCGCCTCCGCTTGGGGCGCTGCAACTGAATATCGGCGCGCTAGTTGCCGCAGCGCCACCCGATGCGGTGCGGCAGGCTGCGGTACTGCAGGCCTCCTCCTCTTAAGGGGGAGGTGCCTGCAACGGCCGGAGCCCCGATCGCGAGTGCCGGCAAAAGAGCCCGGCACAACGGAGAAGTGCCGGGCTCCACGGAAACCAGCCGGCAATGCTGGTGGAGGAGGCCGGGGAAGGAGGTGCGGGCAGGCGGCCGCCGAAAAAGCGGCCGGCCGCACCTTCAGCTTTAAAGCGCCCCACTATGGCAGCAGGACGGCCCCGTTTTCTGTTCGCTGTTTGCGCCCGCTTCGGAGGAGGCGGGCGCAAATAAATATGGGGATCGGCGCGGTTTCGGGGCGTTACGGGCCACCGCGCACACCGATGACATCATCGGTCCCGGCGCAGCGCTAACGGCTACCGCCGCCAATACCGCTGCACTCAATTTCCGCGCTACCACCCCGCCGGCGCAAAAGACCTCTTTAGGCGCTAAGTGGGCGCAAGGCCCACTGAATTTCTAGGCCCAGGTCTTATCCCACCCAGCTGCCATTGTTTATACAGCAGAGTGACTTGCCAGACCGCTTCAAAGAGGCTTTAAGAGTCAACTGTCTCTGTTACTTTTGGACTTGACTATTCCAACGCACTCCTGGCTGGCCTCCCACGCTCTACCCTACGTAAATTTGAGGTCATCCAAAATTCAGCTGCCCATGTCCTAACTCGCACCAAGTCCCATACACCCCTCACCCCTGTGCTTGCTGACCTACATTGGCTCCTGGTTAAGCAGCGCCTCGATTTTAAAATTCTCATCCTTAATCTCCTCCGAGATATCTGTGCTCCTCTAATTCTGGCCTCTTGAGCATCCCTGACTTTAATCGCTCCACCATTGGCGGCCGAGCCTTCAGCTGCCTGGGCCCTAAGCTCTGGGATTCCCTCCCTAAACCTCTCCGCCTCTCTTTCCTGCTTTAAGACATTCCTTAAAATCTACCTCTTTGACCAAGCTTTAGGTCACCTGCCCTAATTTCTCCTGATGTGGCTCGGTGTCAAATTCTGTTTGATAAAGCTCCTGTTAAAAAGGCGCTATATAAATACAAGTTGTTGTTGTACATAGTGTGGGACGGGAGTCATCAGCCAGACAGACCAGGTAGAGGTGATACGTTCCCTTCCCTGAAAGGCATTAGCGAACCATAGTCATTTTTATTTTATAAATCACCACAATCTATTGAATTTAAATTCACAATTTGCTATGGTGGGATGTGAAGTCACATTCTTTGCGTTGTAAATCCACAGCTGTAACCACAACGTTGCCATAGTTGCTCTGGTACATTGTGTTTTTTCTTACAGAGCAATATTGCTGAGGAACTTTAGTGGATCGATCTCTCTGTCCTGTCAGATTGGGTGCAGTGTTTGGCTTAAGGAGATTAAAAAAGAAGAAAATAAAATATTTTTAAAGTTATTTTTATAATGAATTGGGAGAGAACAAGGGAAGCTTAGGCTTGCAAAACTACTTACTAACTTCGTAAACTAAGGCATGCACGATGGCATCATCAGCGGTGAGTGGCCATCACCATGTTACTGAGTATTTCTATCCTGTCAAGCTTAAACTGTAATTACAATGAGTGACTGTGCCAGCTACTTTCCAAGTACCAGCCCAAGATCTGTTGTGTTGCGTTACCTCCAGACTCGACTTCCCCAGCCACCCTAGATCCATCCTCCCTCGACCCCACCCAAAGCTTCACCACCTGCACCTTGTGCCATACAGAGTCCATCACTCTGCCATCAACAACTTCTACTGCTTCCATGTCCACCAGCGCAATGAAACTCTTAAGATCTTGACCTTTTTAAATCCCTCCATCGCCTCACTGCACCCAACCTCTACAACCTCCTATATTTTTCCCCTGTATCCTTTCGTCCTCTGACTCCCACCTCGTGTGCATCCCACCCTCCCTTCGCTTCACCACTGGTGGCAGAGCCTTCAGCCATTTTTGTTCTACTATCTAGAATTCCCTCTATAAATCCCTCCCCCTTGCTACTTCTCTCATAATATAAGAAATAGGAGCAGGAATAGGCCACTTGGCCCCTCGAGCCTGCTCCGCCATTCAATAAGATCATGACTGATCTTGGGGGCTCAAAGCCACTTCCCTGCCCGCTCCCCATAACCCTTCACTCCCTTATCTTGCAAAAAATGTGTCTATCTCCCCTTTAAATGTATTTAATGACCCAGCCTCCATGGCTCTCTGGGGCAGAGAATTTCACAAACTTACGACCCTCTGAGAGAAGAAATTCCTCCTCACCTCCGTTCTAAAAGGGCGACCCTTTATTCTGAGACTGTGCCCCCGAGTTCTAGATTTCCCCATGAGGGGAAACATCCTCTCAGCATCTACCCTGTCGAGCCCCCTCAGTATCTTATATGTTTCAATAAGATCACCTCTCATTCTTCTAAATTCCAATGAGTATTGGCCCAACCTGCTCAGCCTTTCCTCATAAGTCAAACCCCTCATCTCTGGAATTAACCATTACCTTTAAACGCTCCTTAAAACCTGTATTTTTGATTATGCTTTTAGCTATGTCTCCCAGCTCTTACCTACTACCGCGTGGTTCATTCCCTGCGAAGTGCTTTGGGAGATTTTGTTATGAAGAAAGAAAGTCTTGCATTTCTATAGCGCCTTTCACGACCACTGGACGTCTCAAAGCGCTTTACAGCCAAGTACTTTTTGAAATGGAGTCACTGTTGTAATGTGGGAAACATGGCAGCCAATTTGCGCACAGCAAGCTCCCACAAACAGCAATGTGATAATGACCAGATCATGTTTTTTTTTGTTATGTTGGTTGAGGGATAATTATTGGCCCCAGGACACGGGGAGAATTACCCTGCTCTTCTTCAAAATAGTGCCGTAGGATCTTTTACGTCCACCCGAGAGAGCAGACGGGACCTCGGTTTAACGTCTCATCCGAAAGACGGCACCTCTGACAGTGCAGCACTCCCTCAGCACTGGCACTGAGAGAGTCAGCCTAGCTTTATCTGCTCAAGTCCCTGGAGTGGGACTTGAACCCACAACCTTCTAACTCAGAGGCGAGTGTGCTACCCACTGAGCCACAGCTGACACTAGTTATGTTGAGTTGTGTTGTACTTGAGTTATGTTACAGATGCTATATCAATGCAAGCTGTTTATGTTACTGGAGCACTACGAAATCCAGTAGTGGGGGTTCCGAACAGGGACACCATTGCGGTGTCTCTCGGTGCTTGAAACCCCAGGTCATGTCCTAGCTCGCTTGCTTTTGCATCCCATCCCTATAGCTCTCGCTTCCAAGCAATGCTACTTCGATTCAGTTCAGACAAAAATGCGTTCATGGGATGTGGGCGTCGCTGGCAAGGTCGGCATTTATTGCACATCCCTAGTTGCCCTTGAGAAGGTGGTGGTGAGCCGCATCGAACCGCTGCAGTCAGTGTGGGGAAGGTGCTCCCACAGTGCTGTTAGGGAGGTACAGGTACATCCTAGTTCAGCTGTTAGTGCACACGCAGGATCTGCCCATACTGGATCTAAGTGGCAGTGCCTGGAAGCACGAGCTGTGTTCCACTGAACAATGATGAAAGATGAGTTGCTGCAATGGAACAGAGTGGCTATATAATTGTAGACTCCTTGAACTTTAAAAGTATGACGTGCAGGAGAGTGATACAGTGGCTGAACGTGCTGTCCTTTCACCTCCGGGACAGGGGATGAAATAGAGTGTAGATGAAATGGATGAAATTTTCCTCTCTGCCTAGACATGTATTCGGGCAGATTTAAATCCATTCCAAGTTGGCAGGAATCCACACCACAATAAATCAAACCAGAGTCGCGTTAAATTGATCTCACTCCGAGACCACTGGAGGGAGGAGGTAGTAATTAAAAGTGTGCAATGGGGAGCAGAGTAGTGGTGGTTTGGAAAGATGTGAATCAGGATTCTCTTGAGATTGTAATGGGTTTTGTAGCATTCAGCAGAGATAACGATACTTTGAAACTGTTAAACTTTTTTTGGTGCCTTTGTCAGATATTATTCGTACAATTCGTGACCCAGAGAAGCCCAACACTCTGGAGGAGCTGGAGGTGGTAGCTGAAGAACGTGTAGAGGTGAAATCACTGGATGAAGATGAATATCTCATCATTATTCATTTCACACCAACAGTACCTCACTGCTCTCTAGCCACGCTGATTGGTGAGTAAAGAAATAAAGAACTTGCATTTCTATCGCGCCTTTCACGACCTCAGGACGTCTCAAAGTGCTTTACAGCCAATGAAGTACTTTTTGAAGTGTAGGAAATGCGGCATCCAATCTGCGCACAGCAAGCTCCCACAAACAGCAATGTGATAATGACCACCTCATCTGTTTTAGTGATGTTGACTGAGGGATAAATATTGGCCAGGACACCGGGGAGAACTCCCCTCTCTTCAAAATAGTGCCTTGGGATCTTTTACGTCCACCTGAGAGAGCAGACGGGGCCTCGATTTAACGTCTCATCCGGAAGACGACCCCTCCGACAGTGCGGCGCTCCCTCAGTACTGCCCCTCCGACAGTGCAGCACCCCCTCAGTACTGCCCCTCCGACAGTGCGGCGCTCCCTCAGCACTCACTCAGTATTGCACTGGAGTGTCAGCCTAGCTTTTGTGCTCAAGTCTCTGGAGTAGGGACTTGAACCCTGAACCTTCTGACTCAGGTGAGAGTGCGACCCACTGAGGGACCAAACATGTATAATGAGGCAGTATTTTGCTATTGTATGTATAATGCGGCAGTGGGCATTAAAATTAGTTCCTGACCTCGGGAAGGTGGGGGCGGGAGGGAGAGGGGTTGCGATAAGCTGTTCTCAGGTTTTTCCGGTTGTCTGTTCTTAGAGCAACATTAAGCTTGTCCTGTCAATAGGCTGCCAATCCAGCCATCCTTATTCAGGACTGATGAATGGCATGGGGAGACTAAGAAAGGCAAGAGGGAATACAGAGTCTCTCAATAACAAAACTTATCTGGAACTGAACATTATACCCATCAGAGGCTGTAGTTTTACAAACAGATCTATCTGATGTGGCTATTCATTCCTGGAACAGTGCTGATTAAGGCTCTGACAGGAGGGGTTACACAATAAAAGTTAAAAGTTCATTTTATTCTGCCACGCCACTCTTATCAGAGCTCAACACTGTTTCTAGGCATATGTTTCCTGATAGCAAGGGAGCATTTGTCATTTATCTGTCCTGGTGTGCGATGTTACCAGTCCGTCAGTCTCCCAAATACAACAAACTTGCTACGGCCCCTCCAGCGCGCCGTGCCCAGCCCCTCCAGCGCGCCGTGCCCAGCCCCTCCAACACACCGTGCCCAGCCCCTCCAGCACGCCGTGCCCAGCCCCTCCAACACACCGTGCCCAGCCCCTCCAACACACCGTGCCCAGCCCCTCCAACGCGCCGTGCCCAGCCCCTCCAGCGCGCCGTGCCCAGCCCCTCCAACGCGCCGTGCCCAGCCCCTCCAACACACCGTGCCCAGCCCCTCCAACACACCGTGCCCAGCCCCTCCAACGCGCCGTGCCCAGCCCCTCCAGCGCGCCGTGCCCAGCCCCTCCAACACACCGTGCCCAGCCCCTCCAACACGCCGTGCCCAGCCCCTCCAGCGCGCCATGCCCAGCCCCTCCAGCGCGCCGTGCCCAGCCCCTCCAGCGCGCCGTGCCCAGCCCCTCCAACACACCGTGCCCAGCACCTCCAGCGCGCCGTGCCCAGCCCCTCCAACACACCGTGCCCAGTCCCTCCAGCGCGCCGTGCCCAGCCCCTCCAACACACCGTGCCCAGCCCCTCCAACGCTCCTTGCCCAGCCCCTCCAACGCTCCTTGCCCAGCCCCTCCAGCGCGCCGTGCCCAGCCCCTCCAACGCTCCTTGCCCAGCCCCTCCAACACACCGTGCCCAGCCCCTCCAGCGTGCCGTGCCCAGCCCCTCCAACACACCGTGCCCAGCCCCTCCAACACACCGTGCCCAGCCCCTCCAACACACCGTGCCCAGCCCCTCCAACACACCGTGCCCAGCCCCTCCAACACACCGTGCCCAGCCCCTCCAACACACCGTGCCCAGCCCCTCCAACGCTCCTTGCCCAGCCCCTCCAACACACCGTGCCCAGCCCCTCCAACGCTCCTTGCCCAGCCCCTCCAGCGCGCCGTGCCCAGCCCCTCCAACGCTCCTTGCCCAGCCCCTCCAACACACCGTGCCCAGCCCCTCCAACACACCGTGCCCAGCCCCTCCAACACACCGTGCCCAGCCCCTCCAACACACCGTGCCCAGCCCCTCCAACACACCGTGCCCAGCCCCTCCAACACACCGTGCCCAGCCCCTCCAACACACCGTGCCCAGCCCCTCCAACACACCGTGCCCAGCCCCTCCAACACACCGTGCCCAGCCCCTCCAACACACCGTGCCCAGCCCCTCCAACACACCGTGCCCAGCCCCTCCAACACACCGTGCCCAGCCCCTCCAACACACCGTGCCCAGCCCCTCCAACACACCGTGCCCAGCCCCTCCAACACACCGTGCCCAGCCCCTCCAACGCTCCTTGCCCAGCCCCTCCAACGCACCGTGCCCAGCCCCTCCAACACACCGTGCCCAGCCCCTCCAACGCTCCTTGCCCAGCCCCTCCAACACACCGTGCCCAGCCCCTCCAACACACCGTGCCCAGCCCCTCCAACACACCGTGCCCAGCCCCTCCAACACACCGTGCCCAGCCCCTCCAACACACCGTGCCCAGCCCCTCCAACACACCGTGCCCAGCCCCTCCAGCGCGCCGTGCCCAGCCCCTCCAACACACCGTGCCCAGCCCCTCCAGCGCGCCGTGCCCAGTCCCTCCAGCGCGCCGTGCCCAGCCCCTCCAACACACCGTGCCCAGCCCCTCCAACACACCGTGCCCAGCCCCTCCAGCGCGCCGTACATAGTCCATGAGAGGGTAACTTCAGAATCACAGGCATCTTAGGATGGCTGAGTCACTATTAGTTCATGAACCTCTGTTTAAAACTAACAACATTATACCCATAAACTCGCGACACGAAATGCGCTGCCTGAAAGGGCAGTGGAAGCAGATTCAATAGTAACTTTCAAAAGGGAATTTGATAAATACTTGAAAAGGGAAAAAAAATCGCAGGACTGAGGGGAAAAGAGCAGGGAGTGGGACTAATTGGAGAGCTCTTTCAAAGAGCTGGCACAGGCACGATGGACCGAATGGCATCCTTCTGTGCTGTAAGATTCTATTCTCTTTTCTAGGGTGGGGGTGGTGGAAGGTAAACAAAGTCTCTGTGGTTGAGCTGAATGACATCCCTCGGAAATTGGGAGTGTGTCAATTCTGTACAGCAGACTTGGCAATCCAATACGTGAGCCAGAAAGGTCCACAGCATGCTGTGATTCTGCGTGTACAGGAAGCAGTTCGGAGAAGGTTTACTAGACTAATACCAGGAATGGGCGGGTTGTCTTATGAGGAAAGGTTGGACAGGCTAGGCTTGTATCCGCTGGAGTTTAGAAGAGTAAGAGGTGAGAATGATTGAAACATATAAGATTCTGAGGGGTCTGGACAGGGTGGATGTGGAGAGGATGTTTCCTCTTGTGGGAGAATCTAGAACTAGGGGCCACTGTTTAAAAATAAGGGGTCGCCCATTTAAGACAGAGATGAGGAGAAGTTTTTTCTCACCGAGGGTGGTGAGTCTTTGGGACTCTCTTCCTCAGAGGGCGGTGGAAGCAGAGTCTTTGAATATTTTTAAGGCAGCGGTAAATAGATTCTTGGTAAGCAAGGGGGTGAAATGTTATCGGGGGCAGGCAGGAATCAGTCATTCATGAAAGAAAGACTTATGAAATAATACTGAGCGGCCTGCGGGTGGCACTGTCCAGGGAGAGTATAAATACTCGGGCACGGGCCCGGCTTGCGCAGGACATTCTTAACAGGAACTAGTGAAGGACACAACTAGACCTCCATGTTGTAAAACAGTTGATTAAAGCTTTGTTTAACGCTTAGACCAAGTGCCTAGTAGTTCTCTTACGTCAGGGGGTAGGCAGGAATGTGGAGGAATCAGATCAGCCATGACCTTATTGAATGGCGGAGCAGGCTCGAGGGGCCGAGTGGCTGACTCCTGCTCCTTGTTCGTGTGTAAGACATTCCACCAACTATACAGATGACCAGGCTGCATGAAACAGAGCTGTCCAATCAAAACCTGAAAGAAAGGAGAATCTTGTACAATTGCAGATAAACTCTCTGTTTTTTGATCGTACCATACCTGTACTGGCATCTCACATCAGCAGCACCAGGTTCTCGCTGTGTTAGAGCAGGGAATATTGGCCGGGGAGGGGAAAATCAGCCAACATTCTGCTTCTGACCGCTGCCCAGAAGCCTCTGTTGAAAGTGACTGGGGGAAGGTAAGGAAAAGGCTCAGTGACGATGCCCCATGCAGGTGAATAGCAGGTCAACACTCAAGACGTGAAGAATTCTGTTTGAGCAAGGTTACCAGAGGGTCGATGAACCTGTACCTCACCTGAGAGTCGGCGCCTTCAGGACAGCAGGGGAGAGAATTGACGGGAATAAAAAGGGAGGGACGAGTTAGAGAGAGAATAGCCTGCATCACAAATTGTGGCAAGGATATTGTAGAAACGTTGGTGGATTTAATCTCAAATTGTAAATAAGTGATGTGATCCAGTGATGGCTCCATGGTTCGTCCTGGGCAGGTGGGCAGCCTGATGAATAAGAGAGGCTTCCACTATAATCAGAGACATATAGGATTACACAGGATATATGGCACAGAAACAGGCCATTCGGCCCAACCAGTCCATGCCGGCGTTTATTCTCCACTTGAGCCTCTTCCCGTCTTTCCTCATCTAACTCTATCAGCGTAACCCTCTATTCACTTCCTTCCTCAGATGCTTATCCAGCCTCCCCGTAAATGCATCTATACTATTTGCTTCAACCACTCCCTGTGGTAGCGAGTTCCACACTCTCTGGGTAAAGAAGTTTCTTCTGAATTCCCTATTTGATTTCTTGGTGACTATCTTATATTGATGGCCTCTAGTTTTGCTCTTCCCCACAAGTGGAAACACTCTCTCTGTATCCACTCTATCAAAACCCTTCATAATTTTAAAGACCTCTATTAGATCACCCCTTGGCCTTCTATTTTCAAGAGAGAAATGACCCAGCCTATTCATCCTTTCCTGATGGGCATAACCTCACAGTTCTGGTATCTTTCTAGTAAATCTTTTTTGCACCCTCTCCAGTGCCTCTATATCCTTTTGATAATACGGCGACCAGGATTGTACGCAAATGTTAATGTCTGCTCACAATAACAGCGTTTTCAGTCCTCCTCATGCCAGTGGCTGCTATTTTTTTTCTACTGCCCCCACCTCACTCCCTCCAAACTTCCTGCTGTTGCCAGGGTGACGTGCTGACCCATACTGAAATCCCCACAAAGCTTGTCTTCACAGCGGATGTTCTCCTCAGGCCTACAATGAGGACAGCACGGACGCTATTTGAACGCTTTGCGGCACCAACACCATGTCATTGTTGCTGAGTTTCGGGCGGGAGATGGTAGCCGTCTGTAAAGTCTGTGGGTTATATGGTGAATTAATACACAGACTACAAGAGTAACTTTAACAGGACTTTACTATTCGAAGGTCAGGCGAATCTGCCCAATAAATCCTTACACAGCACTTATATACCGGTGTGGTCACCACCGGTATTACAGTATACAGCAGCCAAGATAAAGTAGTGCAACACCTAAAATAGTTCTCTTAAAGGTGGACGGTTACATACAATAGTTCTCTTAAAGGTAGAACGGTTACATACACTACAATCCTCCCTTTTTAGCTTACAACATACTTATTCCCCATTAAACATAACATCATAACATCTATCCAACTTCATTTAAAAACAGTTCACAGATGTAGTCTCTGCGGAAAACAGTTCACAGATTCAGTCTCTGCGGAAAACAGTTCACAGATTCAGTCTCTGTGGAGGCGCCTCCTGTGCTTCTTGACTCGGTCCGGACAACGCCTCGGTGGTGTAGCAGTTTCCTGTGGTGTAGTCGGTTCACGTTGCTGGAGGGACTCATCCAATAGTCCTTCACTGGACTTAACAGCTTGAACTTCCGTCACTTCTGAACCAGCATTGTTGACTTCTAAAAGCTTGAGTACCTTGGGAAGTTTTTCTACTTCCAAACTGATTTGGCTCCGTTCGGAGGGACCATGTGCGTGATCTGGTAGAGGTGATAATGGTTCAGATGGGACATCTTCTTCTGTTTTGTCTTTTCCTTTCCTGCTTCTTGGAGACTCTCTGTGCTCCGCTGCCAGCCACATGCACAGTTCCTCCTCCTCTTTCTCCTGTTGCCTTAGCAGCGCCACCATCTCCCGCTGTTTCTTAGACTTTTTGTGATTCTTCAGGGTTTGTGCACTTCGGAAGATTTCCCCACAAGCTGGGCAGAACAGGTCATCGTTATATTCGGTGTCGTTCAACAGGACATGGTAATAATCGGTGTCGTCCTGAGCTAGGCCAGCGAGAGGGTCTTTTATTTCCTCCATGCCCAGCTGGACGTTAGCCAGCTTTTGTTCCAAGTCCCGACATCTCTCCTGAAGAGACTTCTTCATGTGTTCAGCTTCCTCCAGCTTTTTCTGGGCTTCCTGCAAGTCTTTTATTAATGACCTCATTCGTGATTTCAATGCTTCAACTTCCTTCGGAGATTGATTGATCGTACTATTCAATCCCTCTACTGGAGCAGCTGTTTCAGCATTTTGTTGTTCGACATTGACGTGAGTCAGTGTACTTTTGGCATCCAAGGGTTGCTCTGCTGCCATCTTCTCAGTCTGTGTTGCAACCTCAGCTATTTCAATAACTTTTGAGAGCTCCGAACCCCTTTCCTTTGAAGATTGAAGCTCGTGTTCAAATTGTTCCCATTTCAGAGTCTTGTCCCTCAGCATATGAAGGAGTTGGCTGACCGTTAACTCTTCTGACCTCATCCGTTTCCCAGTAGCTGCAGGGCTGTTTATAACCTTGCCCTGGGGCTCCTTTGCTGTTTCTACTTCGCCATCATCCGCAGCCTCCCCCATTCGAATTTCCACAAATGAATCGTCCGGTGATGCTGCACCCAACTTCAGTAGGAGCTCGGAATTCATGGCGACCAACTCAGCCTTTTCTGCCTGCAATCTGCTAACAAGCGCCTTCAGTTGCTGAACATCTTGCTCCACCAGATTAGAGCACGCACCTTCAGAAACCGAATCAGCTTTGATTTGTTTGGCCTCCTTGCGCAGACGGTTTGTGTGCTCCTGCTCCCTTTTCTCCCTCAGCTGTTTCTGTTGTCTTTCCAGATTCTCCCACTCTGTGTCAAAGAACGTTTTCATTGCTTTTATCTCTTGCTCGAGACAGCAACTCAATTGTTCTAATTACTGTTGTAATTTGAAATGGAGTTGAGTTCGAGCCCGGTGTTCCTCAGACTTGTGCATGTCTGTAAACTGGACAGACTCAGAATTCTCTGCCAAACTATGTTGTTGTTGTTCAGTGGAATTCTGTTCTGAAACTTTGTTCTCCTTTGAACCATCAGTATTTATGCACTCCTTCGTTTTTCCAACCTTAGTCAGCAAGTCCATTTTAGACTTGTCTTTTGCACCTGGGCTGGTCTTGTCGTCATCCGTTTCAGAGTCTGAGCTGATTGTCTTCACCGAGTTCTCACTCGTTATTGCTTTTAGGTAGTGCCATTCCATGTTTATTTCCCTGATCCACTCCCGTCCCAGAAGTGGTGGACCTCCCTCAGGTAGTACATATAAGTCCATTCCTTGGTGTTCTTTGCCCCTGTCTCTCACCTGGACTTGTATCTTTCCCATGGGGTATACTTTATGCCCCGTGTATGTCTGCAATACGATCTTGGTATCTCGCAAGGGTATATGTGAGAATAGCCGGTTGTAATCCCTTCGATTTATGACTGATAGGGCTGATCCTGTGTCCAATTCCATTTTCACTTGGACTCTGGCTACTTTTAGTGTGACCCAGATAGTTTGTAGGTCAGCTTCCTTACTCACATTGTGAATTCTCAGACTACCCAGATCCTGGCCGTTCGGGTCTGAATCCGAATTCTGTTCATCTGAACTCTTCTCAGCCACCTTGTGTACCTTGCTGTACTTTCCCTGCGGTGACTTTTTTCTGTTGTTGGTCTTCTTTCCTGACCGGCATACTTTAGCTATGTGACCAAGCTTGCCACATTTTCTACATTCCTGGTTTTTAAACCAGCATTGGTTCTGGTCGTGTGTTGTCTTCCCACAACGATAACATTTTGTTGTACCCGAAGTCATTTGATCCACGCTGAGTACCGCTGCCTTCAGCTGCATTTCCGCAGTGCCTCTCGCGGCTGCTTCGTGTGATGCTGCAATAAGGACAGCCTTGTCAAGTGTAAGATCGTTCTCTTCGAGCAGTCGCTTTTGTGTTCCTTCCTTCGACAACCCGCACACGAACTTGTCTCTCAATGCCTCTGTCAGATTTTCCCCAAACTGGCAGTATTTCGCTAGTCTACGCAGTTCGACCAAGTATTCCGCGTTGCTTTCCTCTTTCCATTGCGTTCTCGCATAAAATTTGAATCGTTCCGCCAACATCAGCGGTGTGGGGTTCAAATGATCCTTCAGGACAGCAACAATATCAGCGAAAGTCTGATCCGCCGGTTTAGCTGGTGATAGAAGATGCTTCAATAGCCCGTATGTCTTCGCCCCCATTGCGTTTAATAAGGTGAGAGCTTTATCATCATCTGCTATTTTATTGGCCTCACAATATATCTCGATGCGTTCTACGTACGTGGCCCAATCTTCCACCTCGGAATCGAAGTTGTTGATGTTACCATGCTTAGGCATCTTCACTATCTTTTTGAGAAACCACAACGAATTTGTTCGTTACTTTTTTTTTCCAAAAATGGCGGTTTCCCGCGCTTGTCTTCTTCCCCGCCCACTTTCAAAATGGCGGTTTCCCGCTTCTGTCTTCTTCCCCGCCTACTGGCGGCTTCCCGCGTTTCTTCCCCTGGCGGGAGGGGTAAGCTTTCCTTCGGGCGACGACCGCTGGCTTTCGGAGTTCGCAGCCTGCGCGCCGGCTTCAGTGCGTTCCTTGTTCCCTTTTCTCGGCCGGCAACCGGCGCTGGGGACAACCCGTTGGCGGCGAACAGTTCCAGCCGCTGGGCGGAATCTCGCTCGGTCTCCCTCGCTCGGTCCCGTTTCCCCTTCACTCGGGCTCTGTCTCTCCCTCAGCGGCTTCCAATCGCGCCTCCCAGCCCTCTCGCAGTCCGGTCCTTTCCTCCCCCGGCTGCGGCTGAGTTCTCCGCGGTTTTATTTATTTTTATATCTTCCCGCGCCTTATGATCCCGGTCGCAGCGCCTCGTGGCCTCGGTAGCTGCCCGGCCTTTTTCGCCGGTCGCGGTCTAGCTGTCTCACGACGCTGTTGCGTCTCCCAGCCCGCTTGTAGCCCGGTCTCTCACACCGGCTGCGTTCTCGCTTGTACCGCGGCTTCCGTGCCCTACGCTGCCCCAGTCTCAGCGCCTCTGGGCCCGACTTCTGTCCGGCTCCTTTCCCCCGACCGTGGTCGAGTTCACCGCCCTTATCCTCCGTTTCTTTTTATTTTCCCCCTACTCACAGTCAACGTGGCCGACTTGCTTCTCTTGGCTGATCGGCTCACTCACCGCCGTGGCAGAAGGGACAATAACAGCCTGTTGCTGATGGAAGGCTTCGTGTCTGAATCCTTCCTTCTTCCTTGCTCTGCAGACTCGAGTCTTCTCTCAGCAGAACGACGAGGGCGGGTGCCTCTTCTCGACGCTCGTTAACTGCTTCGGGTGTGTCGCTGCCGCAGGGTAAGATCGAACCCGTCGCCACTGTAAAGTCTGTGGGTTATATGGTGAATTAATACACAGACTACAAGAGTAACTTTAACAGGACTTTACTATTCGAAGGTCAGGGCGAATCTGCCCAATAAATCCTTACACAGCACTTATATACCGGTGTGGTCACCACCGGTATTACAGTATACAGCAGCCAAGATAAAGTAGTGCAACACCTAAAATAGTTCTCTTAAAGGTAGAACGGTTACATACACTACACCGTCCACAGCAGTTGTTTTTTTTTTAACAAGGATGTGACCTTCTCCTTCAAATAGAATTAACCTCACTATGACTCGGTGCTCAGAGCTGTCACTCTTCCATAAACAAAATGGGAGTCTAGTTCCCGGGCATTGTACTTCCTGCTTCATCCTTGCAGCAGGTTATGACCTATGCTAAACTTTTTTAAGTAATTGTATTGGGTTAAGGGGTTGAAGGTCAAAGGGCATTGAATCAAGTTTCTTGTCAGGAGCATTTTCACACAGTTGACCATCGGAGCCTTTTCTCTCTCTAAATAATCTATTGACAAAACTAATTACTTGTTGCACAAGGCATGGGAACCAAGTGGGACATGGGACAGCACTATCCTTGCCTCCTTATTTAGTGAAACTTTTCTTTTTGTAAAGGGATGTGGGTGAAAGAAGATTGTTTGACACAGTGGGTAGTAAGCGGCACTTTGACCTCTCGGGCTTGGCTTGGTTCCAGTGCCGATTGAGGAGGATGAAAATCTCCACGCTGCCAGTATGCAAGCGTCCTCGGTGAAATGAGTTTGGGGAGTCTTGGCTTACTTTTCTATTCGGCTCGAGTCCGCAGCACGTAACTGTTCCGAAAACATCAGTCTCACCAAAGTGTGGGAAATGGGAAGTTGTAGCATTGTATATTCGCAGGTGCTCTTCTGTGGCTTGGGGTTAGGGCACGTTACTGGGACACAGTGGGAGGAGCTGCACTTTCAGCTGGGAGCACAGGATGGAGGATTGGGGCTACAGTTTTTTTTTAAGCCCTATCTCCATCCCGTGCTCCCTTTGAATACAGCTTCCCCACAGACCTCAAAACAAACTCCCACATCGAACCTGTATTTTACCTGCCTTGGAAGTGCTTGATGCTAAAACTGGTGCAGAAAATTTGAAAAGCACTTCATTTCTCAGCACTGATGCCCCTCGCCTTGATGAGAGGTGGGGTTTTTTTTAATGAAAGGTTTTGTTTTCTTGTATATAAAACTGCTTGCACATGAAATGATGTATCTCCTGCTTATGCTTCACGTACAGATCTCAATACAGTAATTCCTATTTCCTGTTTACAGTAATGAGGAAAGAACTTGCATTTCTATAGCGCCTTTCACAACCTCAGGACGGCCCAAAGCGCTTTACAGCCAATGAAGTACTTTTTGAAGTGGAGTCACTGTTGTAATGTGGGAAACACGGCAGCCAATTTGCGCACAGCAAGCTCCCACAGACAGCAATATGATAATGACCAGAGAATCTGTTTTTGTTATGTTGATTGAGGGATAAATATTGGCCAGGACACCGGGGAGATCTCCCCTGCTCTTCTTCGAACAATACTGTGGGATCTTTAAAATCCACTTGAGAGAGCAGACGGGACCTCGGTTTAACGTCTCATCCAAAAGACGGTCCCTCCGACAGTGCAGCACTCCCTCAGTATTGCCCCTCCGACAGTGCAGCACTTCCTCAGCACTGCCCCTCCGACAGTGCAGCGCTCCCTCAGTACTGCCCCTCCAACAGTGCGGCACTCCCTCAGCACTGCCCCTCCGACAGTGCAGCGCTCCCTCAGTACTGCCCCTCCAACAGTGCGGCACTCCCTCAGTACTGCCCCTCCGACAGTGCAGCACTCCCTCAGCACTGCCCCTCCGACAGTGCAGCACTGCCCCTCCGACAGTGCAGCACTCCCTCAGTACTGCCCCTCCAACAGTGCGGCACTCCCTCAGCACTGCCCCTCCGACAGTGCAGCGCTCCCTCAGTACTGCCCCTCCAACAGTGCGGCACTCTCTCAGCACTGCCCCTCCGACAGTGCAGCGCTCCCTCAGTACCGCCCCTCTGACAGTGCAGCGCTCCCTCAGTACTGCCCCTCCAACAGTGCGGCACTCCCTCAGCACTGCCCCTCCGACAGTGCAGCGCTCCCTCAGTACTGCCCCTCCAACAGTGCGGCACTCCCTCAGCACTGCCCCTCCGACAGTGCAGCGCTCCCTCAGTACTGCCCCTCCAACAGTGCGGCACTCTCTCAGCACTGCCCCTCCGACAGTGCAGCGCTCCCTCAGTACCGCCCCTCTGACAGTGCAGCGCTCCCTCAGTACTGCCCCTCCGACAGTGCAGCGCTCCCTCAGTACTGCCCCTCCGACAGTGCAGCGCTCCCTCAGTACTGCCCCTCCGACAGTGCAGCACTCCCTCAGTACTGCCCCTCCGACAGTGCAGCGCTCCCTCAGTACTGCCCCTCCAACAGTGCGGCACTCCCTCAGTACTGCCCCTCCGACAGTGCAGCGCTCCCTCAGTACCGCCCCTCTGACAGTGCAGCGCTCCCTCAGTACCGCCCCTCCGACAGTGCAGCGCTCCCTCAGTACTGCCCCTCCAACAGTGCAGCACTCCCTCAGTACCGCCCCTCCGACAGTGCAGCGCTCCCTCAGTACCGCCCCTCTGACAGTGCAGCACTCCCTCAGTACTGCACTGGAGTGTCAGCCTGGATTTTGTGCTCAAACCTCTGGATGAAGGAGCTCTCATGCAAAGGGATTGTAAGTTGAAAAATTACCAAAGTCAATGATGGCATCTCCCTCGGGGCTCAGTGAACTTATCCCGGGCCTAGCTGAGCAAACCACAGCGGGAAGGTTACAGGTTCGATCCTTGCTCTGTGCTGAGTTGGGTGTCACACTCGGGCTGAGCTGGGGAAGGCGGAAATCAATCTGGGTTTCCACTGTTGATCACCACCGCTAACCCCTGCTGGAAATGCATGTATGATCTTCAGGCGGGAGTAGGATCAGGCTTTGCCTGACATCCCCTGCCGTCACATAGCCTGCCAACAGAGGGCAGAGGGCAACCAGTGCTCTTGGAACTGTACCTCAGCAAGGAGTCGATGCCTTCAAAAGAGGATGGAAGAAAGTTGGTTGGAAAAAGAAAAGTAAATGGCTGTGAAAGGTATTGCTTGATAACCTTTGCACAAAATATGCTTATAAGTAATTTTTTTCCCTTCATATATGTAGGTCTCTGTCTACGAATCAAGTTGCAAAGATGCTTACCGTTCAAACATAAGGTAAGGAAAAGTGGTCTTCGTCCCTCTGCTTTTTATCGAGATGGATCCTGACAATTTAGTTTGGCGATAGGGTGTTGCTTAATGCATTCCCCTGTAGCTTTGCAAAGGAACACCGGCCCTGGCTTTATCATTACATGTGTGATTGGAGAGCACTGCTACAACTTCTTGTTATTGATTAACCCAAGTGATCGGCCAAGATCCATAGTGCAGGGCACAATTCAAGTCATTGAGACGAGAAGGTGATGCCAAATATTCTATTAAAATCCTAAGGGCTAAAAATTGAGTAGCGCCCCAATTGGGGCACTAACTTCGCTGGGACGCTAAATGTAGTGCCTCGGAAAAATTAGCGTCCCCGCGCCAGAAATTGAGTGGTTGCGCCCCAAGAGAGAAGCGGGGCGCTTCTTGGGGCGCTGTGAGTCAATGTTGCGGAGTGGCGCTGCGGCACGTCGTGTCGCGGTATTGCAGGCCTTCCTCCCCTTCTTAAAGGGGAGGGGCCTTGTGCAGCGCGACCTGGGGCCCAGCTGGGCCCCCGGGGATCAGGAGTGCAGGCAAAATAGCCCGGCACTCAAGAGAAGTGCCGGGCTCTTGGAGCGCAGCCAGCACTCCGCGGGGGGAGCGTTTCAGGAGGTCTGGGATGGGAGCGCAGGCAGGTGCTTGCAGGCGGCCAGCAACAAAAATGGCCGCCCCACACCTCGCCTTTAAATTGCGCCTCCCCGACCGCAGGTGCGCCTCCCTGAACCCGTCGGACATAGCGTCCGGCGGTAAGTCAGGGGGCGCTCCCGAAGATCGTGGCCGGGGCGTCAGCGGGGCGCTGCGCACACCAATGACGTCATTGCCAGCGGCACAGCGCCGCAGGGTGCTACCGGTTAGCGCCACCACTCGCGGGAGGCGTGGGCAGTGCTGCGCCCGGGCGCTAGTTGCGTTGCGTCCCATTAGCGCCCTCTTAAGGCGCTAACGGGAGGCGCAACCAACTGAATTTTTCCCTCAAAGATTGTAAGAATAAGGAGAGACCTGAAGTAAGTTTTGAAGTCCTAGAAAAGAATTATAGATCATGATATGTTCAACACAATGCTTGAGGGTATTCTCATCTGGGCTTGACTGTCCTGTATTGGATTTACATAGGAACAGGAGTAGGCCATTCTGCCCCTCGAGCCTGTTCCGCCATTCAATGAAATCATGGCTGATCTGTATCTTAACTCCATCCACCCACCTTGGCTCCATATCTTTTTTAAAGGTAAATGATTGAGCTAATTGGGAATTCTGTATTTTCAAACTCATCAACCTGGATTCACCCCATTCTAACCTGAAGGACATCTCTTGTGAGTGAATCTGGATGAAGCTCTTTTGCTGCCACCATAAGCTTCCATTTTCCTCTAGACTTGACTATTCCAACGCACTCCAGGCTGGCCTCCCACGTTCTACCCGACATGAACTTGAGGTCATCCAAAACTTGGCTGCCCATGTCCCGTTCACCCATCACCCCCTGTGCTCACTGCCCCGTGTCCTAACTCGCACCCAGTCCCGTTCACCCATCACCCCCTGTGCTCGCTGACCTACATTGGCTCCCGGTTAAGCAATGCCTCGATTTCAAAATTCTCATCCTTGTTTTCAAATCTCTCCATGGCCTCGTTCCCTCCCTACCTCTGTAATCTCCTCTAACCCCACAATCCCCCGAGATATGTGCATTCCTCCAATTCTGACCTCTTGAGCATCCCTGATTATAATCGCTCAACCATTGGTCGCTGTGCCTTCTGTTGCCTGGGCCCTAAGCTCTGGAATTCCCTCCCTAAACCTCTCCGCCTCTCTACCTCGCTTTCCTCTACACACAAAGGGTGGTAGAAGTTTGGGACTCTTTCGCAAATGGCAATTGGTGCTAGATCAATTGTTAATTTTAAATCTGAGATTGATAGCTTTTTGTTAGCTAAGGGTATTAAGGGATATGGGCCAAAGATGGTTATATGGAGTTAGGTCACTGATCAGTCATGATCTCATTGAATGGCAGAACAGGCTTGAGGGGCTGAATGGCCTCCTCCTGTTCCTATGTTCCTCCTTTTAAGACGCTCCTTAAAACCTACCTCTTTGACCAAACTTTTGGTCATTTTTCTCCTTAGTTGGCTCGGTGTCAAAGTTTTGTCTTATAACACTCCTGTGAAGCGCCTTGGGGCGTTTTACTACATTAAAGGCGCTATATAAATACAAGTTGTTGTTGTTGTCAACAAGTCTTTGAGCTGATCTCCAATACTCCAATCACTGCGAGCTCTCGTATTTCAGTAACCGAGCGTTCCATATGGGCCTTTGCAGGAACATTGCCTTAACTTGACTCCTAAAATGTTGTTTGTGGCAGTCCAGTGCTCAGAACACAAGTCATCAACTTGATTGGAAATTTATCAATCAATACCTGTTGCAGTTTTAAGACCAAATCTCTTCTCAATGTTCAAGCTAAAATTAAACTATCCTGCACCGTACAAATCTCCTGATCTAGCCGGAAGCAAGTGGGAAGGTTTTGCCTTTAACATGAGGAGCTGGCGCAGGCGATGAGTTGTAAATTATGCTATAATCTGAGACAAGTCCCCGAACTCTTGGGCAAATTAAGCAAATTAAGCCACAGACGCTGTTTGGAAATGGTGAGCACCTCAACAGTGGCTCGACCTTCATGCAGTCTTTCTCTTGCTTTAGTTCAGCCATCAGTTTCTCGCTTTCTTTTGGTGACAATCACTATATTGATGATCCCTCGTCACTGACTTCCCAACCAGAGGAAACCTATTCACCCTATCAATAGGATAGCTCTTTCAAAACCATTCATCATTTTAAAAACCCACAGTAAATCTTCTCTTAGCTTTCTCTGCTCCAGTGAAAATAAGAGGACATGCATTTATATAACAACTTTCATGACCTCGGGACATCCCAAAGCCAATGAAATACTTTCGAAATGTAGTCACTGTTGGAAGATGAGGAAACGCGGCAGCTAATTTTGCATTGTAGTTTTTTCCTACACTGCGATACAGCACAGAATGGACTCTTCCTGTTCCTATTGCTCCTAAAATGCAAAACCTAATTATTGAACATATACGTTTAAAAAGATAGGAGGATAATGAGCTGTGCTGTGACTGTCAGATGCTCACCACGATCACACATTCCCCAGATACAATATTGCTGCCAAAGCAACTGAAAAATAAGCTTCCCACTTTGATTTTTTTTGCGTTCCTGGGCAGATCTTTGTACAGTGAAATATTTGGCAGGTGGATCCTTCATAATTGATACTGCCAAAATGCCATAGGCTGCATTGTGATAGTCTCTGGCCCATAGGCTGCAATGTTTTTTTTAATATTCAGTCCCGGGATGTGGGCGTCGCTGGCGAGGCCGGCATTTATTGCCCATCCCTAATTGCCCTCGAGAAGGTGGCGGTGAGCCCCCTTCCTGAACCGCTGCAGTCCGTGAGGTGAAGGTTTTCCTAGCGGTTTGGTACAACTGAGCCATTTCAGAGATAAGTTAAGAGTCTGGAGTCACATATCGGCCAGACCGGGTAAGAACGGCGGATTTCCTTCCCTAAAGGGCATTAGTGAACCAGATGAATTATGGCAGTTTCATGGTCACCATTACTGATACTAGCTTTTTATTCCAGATTTATTTAATTCGCTGAATTTAAATTCCCCAGCGGCCGTGGTGGGATTTGAACTCGCGTCCCCGGATCATTAGTCCAGGCTTCTGGATTACTAGTCCAGTAACACAATCGGGTAGCATAGTGATAGTCTCTGACCGTCATTGGCACTGTTAGACCATGTGACCGTAGTTTCTCAAACACTTTTCCCTGTAGACATTGCCCCTTTCTTTAAAAAATGATGTCACCATATAAAGAAAGAAATAATTAAAATTTGAAATTTTTGTGACTTTACAGTTGGAAATCTACATCTCCGAAGGGTCCCATTCTACTGAAGAAGATAGTAAGTATGTTTTAATCAAATTCTGTATCCCAAATACCAGTATAAAAGTTATTTTTTTTCTAGCTACACACGTGCCTTCCTCACTCATATATCCATCCCCTTTTCGCCCTAAAGTCACACTGAGCCATATTTAACTGTTGATGAATTTGTTGAGACAACAAACTAAGTAACGTGAACCGTTTGTGGTGTAGAAATTCAGCTCAGAATATTGTACCTGGGGAATGTGTGATCGTGGTGAGCATCCGACAGTCACAGCACAGCTCATTATCCTCCTATATTTTTAAACGAATATGTTCAATAATTAGAATTTGTATTTTAGGAGCATTAGGAACAGGAGGAGTCCATGCAGCCCCTTGAGCCTGCTCAGCCATTCAATTACATAGGATTACACAGGATATACGGCACAGAAACAGGCCATTTGGCCCAACCAGTCCGTGCCGGCGTTTATGCTCCACTCGAGCCTCCTCCCATCTTTCCTCATCTAACTCTATCCGCATAACCCTCTATCCCCTTCTTCCTCATATGCTTATCTAGCCTCCCCTTAAATGCATCTATACTATTCACCTTAACCACTCCCTGTGGCAGCGAGTTCCACATTCTCACCACTCTCTGGGTAAAGAAGTTTCTTCTGAATTCCATATTTGATTTTTTAGTGACTATCTTATATTGATGGCCTCTAGTTTTGCTCTTCCCCACAAGTGGAAACATTCTCTCTGTATCCACTCGATCAAAATCCTTCATAATTTTAAAGACCTCGATTAGGTCACCCCTCAGCCTTCTATTTTCAAGAGAAAAGAGACCCAGCCTGTTCATCCTTTCCTGATATGTATACCCTCGCATTTCTGGTATCATCCTTGTAAATCTTCTCTGCACCCTCGCCAGTGCCTCCATATCCTTTTTATAATATGGCGACCAGAACTGTACGCAGTACTCCGAGTGCGGTCTAGCCAAGGTTCGATACAAGTTTAGCATAACTTCACTACTTTTCAATTCTATCCCTCTAGAAATAAACCCTAGTGCTGGTTTGCTTTTTTTATGGCCTTGTTAACCTGTGTCGCTACTTTTAGTGATTTGTGTATTAGTACTCCGAGATCCCTTTGTTCCTCTACCCCACCCAGACTCGCACCCTCCAAGTAATAAATGACCTCCCTATTCTTCCTACCGTAATGTAATACCTCACATTTATAGAAACATAGAAAAACAGGAGCAGGAGTCGGCCATTTGGCCTTCGAGCCTGCTCCGCCATTCAATATGATCATGGCTGATCCTCTATCTCAATACCATATTCCCGCTCTCTCCCCATACCCCTTGATGCCTTTTGTGTCTAGAAATCTATCGATCTCCTTCTTCAATATATTCAGTGACTTGGCCTCCACAGCCTTCTGTGGTAGAGAATTCCACAGGTTCACCACCCTCTGAATGAAGAAATTTCCTAAATGTCCTACCCTGTATCCTGAGACTGTGACGCCTCGTTCTAGACCCCCCAGCCAGGGGAAACATCCTCCCTGCATCCAGTCTGTCTAGCCCTGTCAGAATTTTATACCTTTCAATGAGATCCCCTTTCATTCTTCTAAACTCTAGTGAATACAGGTCTAGTCGACCCAATCTCTCCTCATACGACAGTCCTGCCATCCCAGGAATCAGTCTGGTGAATCTTCGCTGCACTCCCTCTATGGCAAGTATATCCTTTCTTAGGTAAGGAGACTAAAACTGCACACACTACTCCAGGTGTGGTCTCACCAAGGCCCTGTATAACTGTAGTAAGACATCCTTGCTCCTGTACTCAAATCCTCTTGCAATGAAGGCCAACATACCATTTGCCTTCCTAACTGCTTGCTGCACCTGCGTGTTTGCTTTCAGTGACTGGTGTACAAGGACACCCAGGTCCCTTTGTACATCAGCATTTCCCAATCTATCACCATTTAAATAATACTCTACCTTCCTGTTTTTCCTATCAAAGTGGATAACTTCACATTTATCCACATTATACTGCATCTGCTATGTATTTGCCCACTCACTCAACCTGTCTAAATCGCCTTAAAGCCTCTTTGCATCCTCCTCACAACTCACAATCCCACCTAGTTTCATGTCGTCAGCAAACTTGGAAATATTACATTTGGTTCCCTTATCCAAATCATTGATATATATTGTAAATAGCCGGGGCCTAAGCACTGATCTCTGCGGTACCCCACTAGTCACCGCCTGCCGCCCCGAAAAAGACCCATTTATTCCTACTCTCTGTTTCCTGTCTGTTAACCAATTTTCAATCCATGCCAGTATATTACCCCCAATCCCTGTGTTGAATTTCGTTTGCCAATTATATGCCCATTCTTCATTAATGTCTTCCTGTAATTTGTTGCAGTCCTCCTCAGTATTGACTATTCGCCCCCCCCCCCCAATTTGGTGTCATCCGCAAATTTAGAAATTGTGTTTTTGATCCCAATGTCTAAATCGTTAATATAAATTGTGAACAACAGTGATCCCAGCACTGATCCTTGTAAAACACCACTACCCACCTTCTGCCACTGTGAATAGCGACTCTTTACCCCTACTCTCTGCTTTCTGTCTAGAAGCCAGCCAGCTATCCATTCTGCTACTTGTCCCCTGATTCTGCTTTCTCTGACCTTGTTCATTAGTCCATTATCGAAGACCTTTTGAAAATCTAGATAAATTACATCTACTGCATTACCCTTGTCTACTCTCTCTGTTACCTCTTCAAAAATTCAATAAGGTTGGTCAAGCAAGACTTTCCCTTTTGAAATCCATGCTGACTATTCATTATTATATTTTTGGCTTCTAGATGTTCTTTTATTTTCTCCTTTAGTAGGGATTCCATTCCTACCACCAATGTTAAGCTGACTGGTCTATAATTCCCTGGACATGTTCTATCTCCCTTCTTAAATATCGGTATTACGTTAGCTATCCACTAGTCCTCTGGCACTACACCTTTTTCTAATGAATTACTAAATATGTGTAGTAATGCCTCTGCTGTCTCTTCCCTAGATTCTTTTAAAATGCACAGATTGTAATCCATCCGGACCAAGGTTTTTTTCCTCTTTGAGTTTGATTAGTTTATTTAATAATATCCTCTTTATTTTAAATGCAGTTATTTCATTACTAATCTCATGATCCAATGACATGTCCACTTGTTCTATCTCTCTCGTAAATACTGAGGCAAAGTAATTATTTAATATTTCTGCCATCTCTCTATCACTGCCTGTGGTATTACCCTGTCCATCCTTTAGTGGCCCTATTCCCATCCCGACCTTCCTTTTTTTATTGATGTGCCTATAAAATATTTTACTATTTTGTTTCATGTTCCTTGATAATTTAATTTCATAGTTCCACTTTGCCTTCCTAATTGTATTTTTTTTACTTCTTTCCTCATCTCTTTATATTTTCCCTGATCATGCTCTCCCCTGCTGTCTATGCACTTAATGTATGCCTCTTTCCTTACCCTCAATTTTTCCCTTATGGCTTTATTCATCCATGGTGTCTCATTAGTGTTTAGCTTGTTCTTGTTTCTTAACGGAATATATTTTTCCTGGACTTTGTTGAACACTGTTCTAAATGTTTCCCATTGCTGTTCTACATCATTGTTTGCCAATATTGTTGTCCATTTTATTTTCCCAAGTTCTATTCTCAGGCCCTCAAAATCAGCTTTTCTCCAATCTATTACCCTGGTCTTCGTCATACTTACGTCCTTCTCAATTATTATTTTAAAGCGTATTATATTATGGTCACTATTGCCTAGATGTTCCCCTACTTTTACTTCTCTTATCTGCTCTGGTTCATTCCCCATTACGAGATCCAATAGCGAATCCTCCCTTGTTGGGCTTTTTACATATTGGGTTAGAAAGGAGTCCTGTAGACCTTGTAGGAACTCCATTCCCTTATCCCCTTTACCTACCTCTTCTGTCCAATTAATATCGGGGCAGTTGAAATCCCCCATGATTATTATTCTATGTTTTTTACTCATTTCCCTAATTTGTTTGTATATTTCTTCCTCCATCTCCCTTCCACTATTAGGTGGCCTGTAGACTACCCCAGTTAGTGTGACCGATCCTTTATTATCTTTAATCTCTATCCATATGGATTCTATTTCTGTCTTGCTGATAGCTGCGTCACTTTTTTCTACTGCCATTATGTTATCCCTAATAAGCACAGCTACTCCACCTCCCCTTTTTCCCTCTCTATCTTTTCTAAATATGTTATGCCCTGCAATGTTTAATTCCCAGTCCTGATTTTTCTGTAGCCATGTCTCAGTAATCCCGACTATGTCTGGTTCCTCGCAACGCATGAATGCCTCCAGCTGCCCTGTTTTATTACGGACACTGTGTGCATTGCTGTACAGACGGTTTAACTAATTTTTAATAGCGGTTCCTTTCACTTTATTTTTAACCATCTTTTTACACTCCTGTTCTATAACTCCATTTATTCCCTGGCCATCAACATCCTCCCTTACTTTACTTTTCCTATGCTCTCCTTTCCTGTTTCGTTTATATTTAGGCTGGTTTCATTTCTTGTAGATCCGTCCCCCCTATCTTACTAGTTTAAAGCCTTTGCCACCTCCCTATTAGATCATGGCTGTTTTGTATCTTAACTCCATTTACCCGCTTTGGTTCCATATCTGTTTAATACTCTTGCCCAACAAAAATCTAGCGATCTCGGTCTTCAATTGTCCCCCAGCATCCACCGACTTTTGTGGGGAGGGAGTTCAAATTTCTACTGCCTTTTGTGTGGGAAAAAGTGCTTCCTGATTTCCCTCCTAAATGGCCTGGCTCTAATTTTAAGATTATGTCCCCTTGCGCTGGACTCCCCTCCCCCCCACCCCCACCAGAGGAAGTAGTTTCTCTCTACCTATCCTATCAAATCGTTTTAACATTTTAAACACTTCGATCAGATCACCCCTCAATCTTCTATACCCGAGGGAACACAAGCCTCGTTTATGCAACCTTTCCTCTTGAGCCCTGGTATCAGTCTGGTAAATCTGCGCTGCTCCCCCGCCAAGGCTAGCGAATCCTTCCTGAGGTGCGGGGCCCAGAACTGGATGCGGTCACTCCAGATGGGGTCTGACCAAGGCTCTGTACAACTGAAGCATCACTTCCTCCCCTTTGTATTCCAGCTCAGTTTGAGGTTTTTTTTTTGCCTACGGCTAAACTTATTTTCGTTTTAGGCTACAAGAGTGACTGGTGTGAGAAACCAGAATCTCACAGGCGGTGTAGTCGGGAGGCAGGGCAGCTCTAGGCTTGCGAGGCAGATTAAAGGGAAGCTTTAGGCACATTTTGTTCTCTATATCTGATAATGAGTACAGACAATGTCTGGGGGATGGTTTGGGGGGGATTCAATTCCTCAGCACTGGCATCTTTCATCCGATGGGCCAAAACATTTCCCCAAGCAAACAAATCAATTTGCTACAGACCATTCTCGCCCGATGTTGCATTATACATTAATAACTCTCCCTTTTATTCCCTCCGATTTTATTTTTAAGTTAACAAGCAGATCAATGATAAGGAGCGAGTGGCAGCAGCGATGGAGAATCCAAATTTACGGGAGATCGTGGAGCAGTGTGTTATAGAGCCCGATGACTGAACACTCGCCTGCCCTGCGGGAGAAAGGACTCTTGCTCACACCCTGCTGTTTGCAAGGTCTGGCAATATAAAAGTGGCCTGCAATAGGCCTCTCTCTCTCTATATATATGCTATTGACTTTAATGTGCTGGCAATCATTTAAAAAAAAAAAAACTTTTTTTTAACATTCGTGTTAATTGATGAGCAAGAGATTTCCGTGGTAATTGTCCAGTTTTACATTGAGAACATCACTCGGAACAAGAGGCTTCTCCGAAATGAAGCTTGAAGCAAGCAAACTAACTGGAAGCGGGCTCTTCAGAATATTACTCCAGATAAGGAGACTTTAATGTTTCATTACTGTTCAATTATTAAACAGAATTTTAAAGAACAATATTAAGAGGCAACACTGAGGGGTTGCAGTCACCAATCCTGATTGTGGTGATCTCGGCCTGGAGGAGAGGAAAGGCATTGGAGCCTTTTGTTCCCATGCACTCCACTTTATTCCTAACCAAAGCGGAGGTCCTGGTCTCGGACATTTCTGACAAGGCGACGCAGGCTTTATATAGTGCTCTTTATATGGTGCTCTTTATATGGTGCTTGACTCCTTGAAGGGAAAGCCTGGGTCCAAGACATGTACCTGACTTCCTGGGTGTTGACGGAGGCTTCAGAAGTCAGATCGGGGGAAATGGGTGATGGCAAAATACTGCGGATGCCGGAAATTTCCCCCAAAATAACAACAGAAAATGTTCACCTCTCTTTTGTTCTCTCACCCCCATTTCCCAACCCCCAAACTGGCCTTTTAATCTGTTTCATTTCCTGTGTTTTTTCAGTCCTGACGAAGGGTTTCGACCTGAAACGTTAACTCTGTTTCTCCACGGATGTTGCCTGGCCTGCTGAGTTTTTCCCGCATTTTCTGTTGTTATTTCGGGGGAAATGGATGTCGGGTGAAATCAATGTTTGTTGCTGGGACTTACCTGTGGAAAGCTGTTCCATTGCCTTACCTTTAATTGAGCAGTCCACCTTTAATGTTAATTCTTTCTCCATCTGTTGCTTCCCAAAGTAACCATGAGATCTATCACCGACTCCACTGAGGTCCCGTGATGTGAGCTCTGTTATTTTTTATTTATCTTTCTCGACCTGCCAGTCCGCCCCGGTGCTCAAACCAGAAGCACCAACCCAGGAGGAGCCTGCAGTCCTGCACGTATCTGCATAGTTGTTGAAAGAAACTAAGCATTTTTTTCCCATTGTTAAATATGAATAATGGACGGGGATTGGAGACGGGGCATTATTTTAAAACATTTTTCAGGTTTCTTAATTTGGAAAGTTCCCAGGGTGTTTTTTTTTGGTTGGGGCGGGGAGGGGGGAATTTCTAACTCATCACCCACCCACGTGCTTTTTAATCCAGTCTCCCTCATTCCAGCTTTAGGCATTCCTGGAGAAAGCAGCCTCTGAACTCGACAGGAATGCTGAGGTGCTGGGGGGAAATGTCAAACCGTGAAAAGGAATGTTTAATTTCACAGTCTGCAAACCGCATCATTAATGTAGAGTAACTGTGAGCAAAGTGATGCTATCAGCGTGAGTTGGAGGGCAAGCACCATTTTAAGTCCTGGAGCCCACTTACAGAGTATTACATAGTATTTGCAGCACTGAAACAGGCCATTCGGTCCAACTGGTCCGTGCCGGTGTTTCTGCTCCACACCAGCCTCCTCCCACCCCTCTTCATCTCACCCCATCAGCATATCCTTCTATTCCTTTCTCCCTCGTGTGTTTATCCAGCTTCCCCTTAAATGCATCTGTGCTATTTGCCTCAACCACTCCCTGTGGTAGCGAGTTTCACATTCTAACCACTTTCTGAGTATTAACTTTCAAGAAATCCCTTTGGACTAACTTTAATAGTTTTATGGTGCCCTGGCTCCTGCAGTGAAGTAACATGCCATTAGTTGTTTAAAAATCTGATTGAAATCTAAATTATCCAGATAAAATCGAAATTTCAATTGTCCAGATACCCTTCCCCAACGTCTCATTATTTTCCACCGAGCTGCTCTCTTGCCGGTGCTGGCTGTTGCTGGGGACTGATTCCACAGGTACTGGCAGCCCTTCACTACCTTACACTGGTTGTTGTCCGTGGGGTAAGTCCTAAGCAATGAGCGTCGGCAGGCTACTCGATCGCGAGTGGCGTCACCACCGAGCCAGATTCTGTCCTCGCCCGACATTCACACAAGTGCGCTTTTTCAGCAGCAGTCACTGGATGGCGATCAAGAGCAGGATCCGAGGTGGATTCTACCCCCCACCGCCCCAGTCCAGAGACTCTGATACCAATGGCACTCCCCTATCGGTACCCTGGCTGCGAGACCATCCAAAAACAGCACAGGCCAGTGCACCTCGGACCTCCCAGTCTTTATGACTCTCGCCTGTCGAGTGAGCCGTGAGGCGCTGCTACACCTGGATGTTTTGAACCCAAACTCAAACAGCTTTCCCCTTTTAGGCCAACCTGTTGTAGTTGGTGTGTATGCAATAATGGCAGCTTGACCACCTTGAGGAACTCCCGTATCCCACCTTAAGCTCCACCTTGAAAACCCCGGCTCCAGCTGTTGTTATTAGTCAGTAGATTCTTAGGCAGTCCCTCAGAACCGAGGATGACTTGCTTCCACACTAAATGAGTTCTCGGGTGACTGATGAGTCCAATGCGGGACCTTCAGTCTCTGTCACTGTTGGGGTTGTCCATGAGGGTCCTGATGTTCCAGGTCCCGAACTTCATTTTAAAGGGTGGAAGATGCCTGTACGTGAATCCTTTTAATGTGGGGTGGCCGTTGCACACCAGCTACCACACGGGCTTGGCCCAATGGCAAGGTAGATTATCTGGGGACTGAAGCCACATTTGGTGTAGAATCCTGGTTATGTACTTGGATGGTACCATTGGTTTTAGATTAAAGGTGCTTTATACTGGTGGGGAGGTGGTGACCATGATTTCAAAGCCATTGTACAAAGTCCCCAGGGGTCACAACTTTTCTACGGTTTGTCTTTGGGGCGAATAGTTTGGCCTGGTACCGCGTGACATCGTGACAACAAATCCTGAACATTTCTACACTTATCGGCTGGTCAAGAGTTGCAATTTTACACAAATAGCCCTGGAGGCAATGAACATCTCTGAGCAGACCTATCTGACTGATAAAAATCCCTGGCCCAATTCATCTGTTTTTTGTAACATTTTTCAGACACATCATCAAGCCCTTCGGCCTCCGCACTGAGTGAGTACAGGGCTGTGTCAGTACAGTGAACACTGTTGCATACGTTAAAACAAATGCAAAATTCTGCGGATGCTGGAAATCTGAAACAAAAACAAATGCTGGAAATACTCGGCAGTTCAGGCAGCATCTGTGGAGAGAGAAAAATGGAGATAGCGTTTCGGGTTGATGACCTTTCATCAGAACATTTGTATACATGATCTTGCTAATTTTGATTAAAAAGTATAGATATATATACATTTAATTCAAAGCGAATCTTTGTATTTTTTTTTAATGTTTTTAAAATCTCACAATTAGCTCTTGCGTATTACAATTGATAGAGAACGCACATTGTGGGTCAGTAACTTGCGCAAATAAACTGCAGAGTGGAGCATGTATGACCTCCTCCAGCACTACAACCCTCCGAGATCTCAGCGCTCCTCCAATTCTGGCCTCTTGTGCATCCCCGACTTCCTTCGCCCCACCATTGACAGCCGTGCCTTCAGCCATCTAGCCCCTAAAGTCTGGAATTTCCTCCCTAAACCTCTCCTCCTTAAGACACTCCTTAAAATCTACCACCTTGACCAAGCTTTCCTAATGTAACCTTTGGCTTGGTGTCAATTTTTGTCTGATCGCACTCCTGCGAAATGCCTTGGGATGTTTTACTACGTTAAAGGTGCTATATGCACACACGTTGTGATGCGCTACCAATTACTCATAAAAGACTGAGAGTGAGAAGAGTAACTAAAGGCTTTTATTAACAACAGAATGGAGGTCTGCCTCGCGTGGTCGACCGGTCCAGGATACAAAGGGCTGGGGAGCAGTCACCTTTATACTAGGACCTGTGGGAGGAGTCAGCCGAGGCATGTCCAGGCATGTACACAGTGGAATACAAACAGGACAAACAGGAATACAAACAGTGGTTTACCACACTTCTTCTGCTTCACCCTCCTGACTTCACCGTCCCCTTCTCCTTCTTCTGCTTTTTCTGCTTCACCCTCCAGGCTTCTCCTTCTCCTTCTCCTTCTTCTGCTTTTTCTGCTTCACCCTCCAGACTTCACCTTCTCCTTCGCCTTCTTCTGCTTCACCCTCCAGACTTCACCTTCTCCTTCTCCTTCTTCTGCTTCACCCTCCAGACTTCACCGTCTCCTTCTCCTTCTTCTGCATCTTCTGCTTCACCCTCCAGACTTCACCTTCTCCTTCTCCTTCTTCTGCTTCACCCTCCAGACTTAACCTTCTCCTTCTCCTGCTTCTTCTGCTTCACCCTCCAGACTTCACCTCCTTCTTCTGCTTCTTCTGCTTCACCCTCCAGACTTCACCTTCTCCTTCTTCTGCTTCACCCTCCAGACTTCACCTTCTCCTTCTCCTTCTTCTGCTTCTTCTGCTTCACCTTCCAGACTTCTACATCTCCTTCTTCTGCTTCACCCTCCAGACTTCACCTTCTCCTTCTTCTGCTTCACCCTCCAGACTTCTCCTTCTCCTTCTACTGCTTCTTCTGCTTCACCCTCCAGACTTCACCTTCTCCTTCTCCTTCTTCTGCTTCACCCTCCAGACTTCAACGTCTCCTTCTCCTTCTTCTGCATCTTCTGCTTCACCCTCCAGACTTCACCTTCTCCTTCTTCTGCTTCACCCTCCAGACTTCACCTTCTCCTTCTCCTTCACCCTCCAGACATCACCTTCTCCTTCTCCTTCTTCTGCTTCACCCTCCAGACTTCACCTTCTCCTTCTCCTTCTGCTTCACCCTCCAGACTTCACCATCTCCTTCTCCTTCTCCTGCTTATTCTGCTTCACCCTCCAGACTTCACCTTGTCCTTCTCCTTCTTCTGCTTCACCCTCCAGACTTCACCTTCTCCTTCTCCTTCTTCTGCTTCACCCTCCAGACTTCACCTTCTCCTACTCCTTCTCCTGCGTCTTCTGCTTCGCCCTCCAGACTTCACCTTCTCCTTCTCCTTCTTCTGCTTCACCCTCCAGACTTCACGGCCTCCTTCTCCTTCTTCTGCTTCACCCTCCAGACTTCTCCTTCTCCTTCTTCTGCTTCACCCTTCAGACTTCACCTCCTTCTTCTGCTTCACCCTCCAGACTTCACCATCTCCTTCTCCTTCTTCTGCTTATTCTGCTTCACCCTCCAGACATCACCTTCTCCTTCTTCTGCTTCACCCTCCAGACTTCACCTTCTCCTTCTCCTTCTTCTGCTTCAACCTCCAGACTTCACCTTCTCCTTCTCCTTCTTCTGCTTCACCCTGCAGACTTCACCTTCTCCTTCTCCTTCTTCTGCTTCACAATCCAGACTTCACCTTCTCCTTCTCCTTCTTCTGCTTCACGCTCCAGACTTCACCGTCTCCTTCTCCTTCTTCTGCTCCTTCCGCTTCACCCTCCAGACTTCACCTTCTCCTTCTTCTGCTTCTCCTGCTTCACCCTCCAGACATCACCTTCTCCTTCTCCTTCTTCTGCTTCTTCTGCTTCAACCTCCAGATTTCACCTTCTCCTTCTCCTTCTTCTGCTTCACCCTCCAGACTTCACCTTCTCCTTCTCCTTCTTCTGCTTCTTCTGCTTCAACCTCCAGATTTAACCTTCTCCTTCTCCTTCTTCTGCTTCACCCTCCAGACTTCACTGTCTCCTTCTCCTTCTTCTGCTTCACCGTCTCCTTTTCCTTCTTCTGCTTCACCCTCCAGACTTCACCTTCTCCTTCTTCTGCTTCAGCCTCCAGACTTCACCTTCTCCTCCTTCTGCTTCACCCTCCAGACTTCACCTTCTCCTTCTCCTTCTTCTGCTTCACCCTCCAGACTTCTACTTCTCCTTCTCCTTCTTCTGTTTCTTCTGCTTCGCCCTCCAGACTTCTCCTTCTTCTGCTTCTTCTGCTTCACAATCCAGACTTCACCTCCTTCTTCTGCTTCACCCTCCAGACTTCACCTTCTTCTGCTTCACCCTCCAGACTTCACCTTCTCCTTCTCCTTCTTCTGCTTCACCCTCCAGACTTCACCTTCTCCTCCTGCTTCTTCTGCTTCAACCTCCAGATTTCACCTTCTCCTTCTCCTTCTTCTGCTTCACCCTCCAGACTTCACCGTCTCCTTCTCCTTCTTCTGCTCCTTCTGCTTCACCCTCCAGACTTCACCTTCTCCTTCTCCTTCTTCTGCTTCTTCTGCTTCACCCTCCAGACTTCACGGACTCCTTCTCCTTCTTCTGCTTCACCCTCCAGACTTCACCTTCTCCTTCTCCTTCTTCTGCTTCTTCTGCTTCACCCTCCAGGCTTCACCTTCTCCATCTCCTTCTTCTGCTTCACCCTCCAGACTTCACCTTCTTCTCCTTCTTCTGCTTCACCCTCCAGACTTCACCTTCTCCTTCTCCTTCTTCTGCTTCAGCCTCCAGACTTCACCTTCTCCTTCTTCACCCTCCAGACTTCACCTTCTCCTTCTCCTTTTTCTGCTTCTTCTGCTTCACCCTCCAGACTTCACCTTCTCCTTCTCCTTCTTCTGCTTCACCCTCCAGACTTCACCTCCTTCTTCTGCTTCACCCTCCAGACTTCACCTTCTCCTTCTTCTGCTTCAAAATCCAGACTTCACCTTCTCCTTCTCCTGCTTCTTCTGCTTCACCCTCCAGACTTCACCTTCTCCTTCTCCTTCTTCTGCTTTACCCTCCAGACTTCACCTTCTCCTTCTCCTTCTTCTGCTTCACGCTCCAGACTTCACCTTCTTCTTCTGCTTCACCCTCCAGACTTCACCTTCTCCTTCTCCTTCTTCTGCTTCACCCTCCAGACTTCATCTTCTCCTTCTCCTTCTTCTGCTTCACCCTCCAGACCTCACCTTCTCCTTCTCCTTCTTCTGCTTCACCCTCCAGACTTCTCCTTCTACTTCTCCTTCTTCTACTTCTTCTGCTTCAACATCCAGACTTCACCTTCTCCTACTCCTTCTCCTGCGTCTTCTGCTTCGCCCTCCAGACTTCATCTTCTCCTTCTCCTTCTTCTGCTTCACCCTCCAGACTTCACGGCCTCCTTCTCCTTCTTCTGCTTCTTCTGCTTCACCCTCCAGACTTCACCTTCTCCTTCTCCTTCTTCTGCTTCACCCTTCAGACTTCACCTCCTTCTTCTGCTTCACCCTCCAGACTTCACCATCTCCTTCTCCTTCTTCTGCTTATTCTGCTTCACCCTCCAGACATCACCTTCTCCTTCTTCTGCTTCACCCTCCAGACTTCACCTTCTCCTTCTCCTTCTTCTGCTTCAACCTCCAGACTTCACCTTCTCCTTCTCCTTCTTCTGCTTCACCCTGCAGACTTCACCTTCTCCTTCTCCTTCTTCTGCTTCACAATCCAGACTTCACCTTCTCCTTCTCCTTCTTCTGCTTCACGCTCCAGACTTCACCGTCTCCTTCTCCTTCTTCTGCCTCTTCTGCTTCACCCTCCAGACTTCACCTTCTCCCTGTCCTTCTTCTGCTTCACCCTCCAGACTTCACCTTCTCCTTCTTCTGCTTCACCCTCCAGACTTCACCTTCTCCTTCTCCTTCTTCTTCTGCTTCTTCTGCTTCAACCTCCAGACTTCACCTTATCCTTCTCCTTCTTCTGCTTCACCCTCCAGACTTCACCTTATCCTTCTCCTTCTTCTGCTTCTTCTGCTTCACCCTCCAGACAGCACCTTCTCCGTCTCCTTCTTCTGCTCTTCTGCTTCACCCTCCAGACTTCACCTTCTCCTTCTCCTTCTTCTGCTACTTCTGCTTCACCCTCCAGACTTCACCTTCTCCATCTCCTTCTTCTGCTTCACCCTCCAGACTTCACCTTCTCCTTCTCCTTCTTGTGCTTCACCCTCCAGTCTTCACCTTCTCCTTCTTCTGCTTCACCCTCCAGACTTCACCTTCTCCTTCTGCTTCTTCTGCTTCAGCCTCCAGACTTCACCTCCTCCTTCTCCTTCTTCACCCTCCAGACTTCACCTTCTCCTTCTCCTTTTTCTGCTTCACCCTCCAGACTTCACCTTCTCCTTCTCCTTCTTCTGCTTCTTCTGCTTCACCCTCCAGACTTCACCTTCTCCTTCTCCTGCTTCACCCTCCAGACTTCACCTTCTCCTTCTCCTTCTTCTGCTTCACCCTCCAGACTTCACCTTCTCCTTCTGCTTCTTCTGCTTCACCCTCCAGACTTCACCTTCTCCTTCTCCTTCCTCTGCTTCTTCTGCTTCACCCTCCAGACTTCACCTTCTCCTTCTCCTTCTTGTACTTCTTCTTCTGCTTCAACATCCAGACTTCACCTTCTCCTTCTCCTTCTCCTTCTTCTGCTTCACCCTCCAGACTTCACCTTCTCCTTCTCCTTCTTCTGCTTCTTCTGCTTCACCCTCCAGGCTTCACCTTCTCCTTCTTCTGCTTCTTCTGCTTCAACCTCCAGACTTCACCTTCTCCTTCTCCTTTTTCTGCTTCTTCTGCTTCACCCTCCAGACTTCACCTTCTCCTTCTCCTTCTTCTGCTTCACCCTCCAGACTTCACCGTCTCCTTCTCCTTCTTCTGCTTATTCTGCTTCACCCTCCAGACTTCATCTTCTCCTTCTTCTTCTGCTTCTTCTGCTTCAACCTCCAGATTTCACCTCCTTCTCCTTCTCCTTCTTCTGCTTCTTCTGCTTCACCCTCCAGACTTCACCTTCTCCTTCTCCTTCTTCTGCTTCACCCTGCAGACTTCACCTTCACCTTCTTCTGCTTCACCCTCCAGACTTCACCTCCTTCTGCTTCACCCTCCAGACTTCACCTTCTCCTTCTCCTTCTTCTGCTTCACCCTCCAGACTTCACGGCCTCCTTCTTCTGCTTCACCCTCCAGACTTCACCGTCTCCTTCTCCTTCTTCTGCTTATTCTGCTTCACCCTCCAGACATCACCTTCTCCTTCTCCTTCTTCTGCTTCACCCTGCAGACTTCACCTTCTCCTTCTTCTGCTTCACCCTCCAGACTTCACCTTCTCCTTCTTCTCCTTCTTCTGCTTCACCCTGCAGACTTCACCTTCTCCTTCTACTTCCTCTGCTTCACCCTCCAGACTTCACCTTCTCCTTCTCCTTCTTCTGCTTCACCCTCCAAACTTCACCGTCTCCTTCTCCTTCTTCTGCTTCTTCTGCTTCACCCTCCAGACTTCACCTTCTCCTTCTCCTTCTTCTGCTTCGCCCTCCAGTCGTCACCTTCTCCTTCTCCTTCTTCTGATTATTCTGCTTCACCCTCCAGACTTCACCTTCTCCTTCTTCTGCTTCACCCTCCAGACTTCACCTTCTCCTTCTCCTTCTTCTGCTTCACCCTCCAGACTTCACCTTCTCCTTCTCCTTCTTCTGCTTCACCCTCCAGACTTCACCTTCTTGTCCCCTTCTTCTGCTTCTTCTGCTTCACCCTCCAGAATTCACCTTCTCCTTCTTCTGCTTCACCCTCCAGACTTCACCTTCTTCTTCCCCTTCTTCTGCTTCTTCTGCTTCACCCTCCAGACTTCACCTTCTCCTTCTCCTTCTTCTGCTTCTTCTGCTTCACCCTCCAGACTTCACCTTCTTCTTCTGCTTCACCCTCCAGACTTCACCTTCTCCTACTCCTTCTCCTGCGTCTTCTGCTTCGCCCTCCAGACTTCACCTTCTCCTTCTCCTTCTTCTGCTTCACCCTCCAGACTTCACCTTCTCCTTCTCCTTTTCTGCTCCTTCTGCTTCACCCTCCAGACTTCACCTTCTCCTTCTCCTTCTTCTGCTTCACCCTCCAGACTTCAGCTTCTCCTTCTCCTTCTTCTGCTTCTTCTGCTTCACCCTCCAGACTTCACCTTCTCCTTCTCCTTCTTCTGCATCTTCTGCTTCACCCTCCACACTTCACCTTCTACTACTCCTTCTTCTACTTCTTCTGCTTCAACCTCCAGACTCCACCTTCTCCTTCTCCTTCTCCTTCCTCTGCTTCCTCTGCTTCACCCTCCAGACTTCACCTTCTTCTTCCCCTTCTTCTGCTTCTTCTGCTTCACCCTCCAAACTTCACCTTCTCCTTCTCCATCTTCTGCTTCACCCTCCAGACTTCACCACCTCCATCTCCTTCTTCTGCTTCTTCTGCTTCACCCTCCAGACTTCACCTTCTTCTTCTGCTTCACCCTCCAGACTTCACCTTCTCCTTCTGCTTCTTCTGCTTCAGCCTCCAGACTTCACCTTCTGCTTCACCCTCCAGACTTCACCTTCTCCTTCTCCTTCTTCTGCTTCACCCTCCAGACTTCACCTTCTCCTTCTCCTTTTCTGCTCCTTCTGCTTCACCCTCCAGACTTCACCTTCTCCTTCTCCTTCTTCTGCTTCACCCTCCAGACTTCACCTTCTCCTTCTCCTTCTTCTGCTTCTTCTGCTTCACCCTCCAGACTTCACCTTCTCCTTCTGCTTCTTCTGCTTCACCCTCCAGACTTCACCTTCTCCTTCTTCTGCTTCTTCTGCTTCACCCTCCAGACTTCACCTTCTGCTTCACCCTCCAGACATCACCTTCTCCTTCTCCTTCTTATGCTTCTTCTGCTTCACCCTCCAGACTTCACCTTCTCCTTCTCCTTCTTCTGCTTCTTCTGCTTCACCCTCCAGACTTCACCTTCTCCTTCTCCTTCTTCTGCTTCACCCTCCAGACTTCACCTTCTCCTTCTCCTTCTTCTGCTTCACCCTCCAGTCTTCACCTGCTCCTTCTCCTTCTTCTGCTTCACCCTCCAGACTTCACCTACTCCTTCTGCTTGTTCTGCTTCTTCTGCTTCACCCTCCAGACTTCACCTTCTCCTTCTTCTGCTTCACCCTCCAGTCTTCACCTGCTCCTTCTCCTTCTTCTGCTTCACCCTCCAGACTTCACCTTCTCCTTCTCCTTGTTCTGCTTCTTCTGCTTCACACTCCAGACTTCACCTTCTCCTTCTCCTTCTTCTGCTTCTTCTGCTTCACACTCCAGACTTCACCTTCTCCTTCTCCTTCTTCTGCTTCTTCTGCTTCACCCTCCAGACTTCACCTTCTCCTTCTCCTTCTTCTGCTTCTTCTGCTTCACCCTCCAGACTTAACCTTCTACTACTCCTTCTTCTACTTCTTCTGCTTCAACCTCCAGACTCCACCTTCTCCTTCTCCTTCTTCTGCTTCACCCTCCAGACTTCACCTTCTCCTTCTCCTTCCTCTGCTTCCTCTGCTTCACCCTCCAGACTTCACCTTCTTCTTCCCCTTCTTCTGCTTCTTCTGCTTCACCCTCCAGACTTCACCTTCTCCTTCTCCATCTTCTGCTTCACCCTCCAGACTTCACCACCTCCTTCTCCTTCTTCTGCTTCACCCTCCAGACTTCACCTTCTTCTGCTTCACCCTCCAGACTTCACCTTCTCCTTCTGCTTCTTCTGCTTCAGCCTCCAGACTTCACCTTCTGCTTCACCCTCCAGACTTCACCTTCTCCTTCTCCTTCTTCTGCTTCACCCTCCAGACTTCACCTTCTCCTTCTCCTTTTCTGCTCCTTCTGCTTCACCCTCCAGACTTCACCTTCTCCTTCTCCTTCTTCTGCTTCACCCTCCAGACTTCACCTTCTCCTTCTCCTTCTTCTGCTTCACCCTCCAGACTTCACCTTCTCCTTCTCCTTCTTCTGCATCTTCTGCTTCACCCTCCAGACTTCACCTTCTACTACTCCTTCTTCTACTTCTTCTGCTTCAACCTCCAGACTCCACCTTCTCCTTCTCCTTCTTCTGCATCACCCTCCAGACTTCACCTTCTCCTTCTCCTTCTTCTGCTTCACCCTCCAGACTTCACCTTCTCCTTCTCCTTCCTCTGCTTCTTCTGCTTCACCCGCCAGACTTCACCTTCTACTTCTCCTTCTTCTGCTTCACCCTCCAGACTTCATCTTCTCCTTCTCCTGCTTCACCCTCCAGACTTCACCTTCTCCTTCTCCTTCTTCTGCTTTTTCTGCTTCACCCTCCAGACTTCACCTTCTCCTTCTCCTTCTTTTGCTTCTTCTGCTTCAACCTCCAGATTTCACCTTCTCCTTCTGCTTCACCCTCCAGACTTCTCCTTCTCCTGCTTCACCCTCCAGACTTCACCTTCTTCTTCTGCTTCTTCTGCTTCACCCTCCAGACTTCACCTCCTTCTTCTGCTTCTTCTGCTTCACCCTCCAGACTTCACCTTCTCCTTCTTCTGCTTCAAAATCCAGACTTCACCTTCTCCTTCTCCTGCTTCTTCTGCTTCACCCTCCAGACTTCACCTTCTCCTTCTCCTTCTTCTGCTTCTTCTGCTTTACCCTCCAGACTTCACCTTCTCCTTCTCCTTCTTCTGCTTCACGCTCCAGACTTCACCTTCTTCTTCTGCTTCACCCTCCAGACTTCACCTTCTCCTTCTCCTTCTTCTGCTCCACCCTCCAGACTTCATCTTCTCCTTCTTCTGCTTCACCCTCCAGACCTCACCTTCTCCTTCTCCTTCTTCTGCTTCACCCTCCAGACTTCTCCTTCTACTTCTCCTTCTTCTACTTCTTCTGCTTCAACATCCAGACTTCACCTTCTCCTACTCCTTCTCCTGCGTCTTCTGCTTCGCCCTCCAGACTTCACCTTCTCCTTCTCCTTCTTCTGCTTCACCCTCCAGACTTCACGGCCTCCTTCTCCTTCTTCTGCTTCTTCTGCTTCACCCTCCAGACTTCACCTTCTCCTTCTCCTTCTTCTGCTTCACCCTTCAGACTTCACCTCCTTATTCTGCTTCACCCTCCAGACTTCACCATCTCCTTCTCCTCCTTCTGCTTATTCTGCTTCACCCTCCAGACATCACCTTCTCCTTCTCCTTCTTCTGCTTCTTCTGCTTCACCCTCCAGACTTCACCTTCTCCTTCTTCTTCTGCTTCTTCTGCTTCAACCTCCAGACTTCACCTTCTCCTTCTCCTTCTTCTGCTTCACCCTGCAGACTTCACCTTCTCCTTCTCCTTCTTCTGCTTCTTCTGCTTCACCCTCCAGACTTCACCGTCTCCTTCTTCTTCTGCCTCTTCTGCTTCACCCTCCAGACTTCACCTTCTCCCTGTCCTTCTTCTGCTTCACCCTCCAGACTTCACCTTCTCCTTCTTCTGCTTCACCCTCCAGACTTCACCACCTCCTTCTCCTTCTTCTTCTGCTTCTTCTGCTTCAACCTCCAGACTTCACCTTATCCTTCTCCTTCTTCTGCTTCACCCTCCAGACTTCACCTTATCCTTCTCCTTCTTCTGCTTCTTCTGCTTCACCCTCCAGACAGCACCTTCTCCGTCTCCTTCTTCTGCTCTTCTGCTTCACCCTCCAGACTTCACCTTCTCCTTCTCCTTCTTCTGCTACTTCTGCTTCACCCTCCAGACTTCACCTTCTCCATCTCCTTCTTCTGCTTCACCCTCCAGACTTCACCTTCTCCTTCTTGTGCTTCACCCTCCAGTCTTCACCTTCTCCTTCTTCTGCTTCACCCTCCAGACTTCACCTTCTCCTTCTGCTTCTTCTGCTTCAGCCTCCAGACTTCACCTCCTCCTTCTCCTTCTTCACCCTCCAGACTTCACCTTCTCCTTCTCCTTTTTCTGCTTCACCCTCCAGACTTCACCTTCTCCTTCTCCTTCTTCTGCTTCTTCTGCTTCACCCTCCAGACTTCTCCTTCTCCTGCTTCACCCTCCAGACTTCACCTTCTCCTTCTCCTTCTTCTGCTTCACCCTCCAGACTTCACCTTCTCCTTCTGCTTCTTCTGCTTCACCCTCCAGACTTCACCTTCTCCTTCTCCTTCCTCTGCTTCTTCTGCTTCACCCTCCAGACTTCACCTTCTCCTTCTCCTTCTTGTACTTCTTCTTCTGCTTCAACATCCAGACTTCACCTTCTCCTTCTCCTTCTCCTTCGTCTGCTTCACCCTCCAGACTTCACCTTCTCCTTCTCCTTCTTCTTCTGCTTCTTCTGCTTCACCCTCCAGGCTTCACCTTCTCCTTCTTCTGCTTCTTCTGCTTCAACCTCCAGACTTCACCTTCTCCTTCTCCTTTTTCTGCTTCTTCTGCTTCACCCTCCAGACTTCACCTTCTCCTTCTCCTTCTTCTGCTTCACCCTCCAGACTTCACCGTCTCCTTCTCCTTCTTCTGCTTATTCTGCTTCACCCTCCAGACTTCACCTTCTCCTTCTTCTTCTGCTTCTTCTGCTTCAACCTCCAGATTTCACCTCCTTCTCCTTCTCCTTCTTCTGCTTCTTCTGCTTCACCCTCCAGACTTCACCTTCTCCTTCTCCTTCTTCTGCTTCACCCTGCAGACTTCACCTTCACCTTCTTCTGCTTCACCCTCCAGACTTCACCTTCTCCTTCTGCTTCACCCTCCAGACTTCACCTTCTCCTTCTCCTTCTTCTGCTTCACCCTCCAGACTTCACGGCCTCCTTCTTCTGCTTCACCCTCCAGACTTCACCGTCTCCTTCTCCTTCTTCTGCTTATTCTGCTTCACCCTCCAGACATCACCTTCTCCTTCTCCTTCTTCTGCTTCTTCACCCTGCAGACTTCACCTTCTCCTTCTCCTTCTTCTGCTTCACCCTCCAGACTTCACCTTCTCCTTCTTCTGCTTCTTCTGCTTCACCCTGCAGACTTCACCTTCTCCTTCTACTTCCTCTGCTTCACCCTCCAGACTTCACCTTCTCCTTCTCCTTCTTCTGCTTCACCCTCCAAACTTCACCGTCTCCTTCTCCTTCTTCTGCTTCTTCTGCTTCACCCTCCAGACTTCACCTTCTCCTTCTCCTTCTTCTGCTTCGCCCTCCAGTCGTCACCTTCTCCTTCTCCTTCTTCTGATTATTCTGCTTCACCCTCCAGACTTCACCTTCTCCTTCTTCTGCTTCACCCTCCAGACTTCACCTTCTCCTTCTCCTTCTTCTGCTTCACCCTCCAGACTTCACCTTCTCCTTCTCCTTCTTCTGCTTCACCCTCCAGACTTCACCTTCTTGTCCCCTTCTTCTGCCTCTTCTGCTTCACCCTCCAGAATTCACCTTCTCCTTCTTCTGCTTCACCCTCCAGACTTCACCTTCTCCTTCTCCTTCTTCTGCTTCACCCTCCAGACTTCACCTTCTTCTTCTGCTTCACCCTCCAGACTTCACCTTCTCCTTCTGCTTCTTCTGCTTCAGCCTCCAGACTTCACCTTCTGCTTCACCCTCCAGACTTCACCTTCTCCTTCTCCTTCTTCTGCTTCACCCTCCAGACTTCACCTTCTCCTTCTCCTTTTCTGCTCCTTCTGCTTCACCCTCCAGACTTCACCTTCTCCTTCTCCTTCTTCTGCTTCACCCTCCAGACTTCAGCTTCTCCTTCTCCTTCTTCTGCTTCATCTGCTTCACCCTCCAGACTTCACCTTCTCCTTCTCCTTCTTCTGCATCTTCTGCTTCACCCTCCACACTTCACCTTCTACTGCTCCTTCTTCTGCTTCAACCTCCAGACTCCACCTTCTCCTTCTTCTTCTGCTTCACCCTCCAGACTTCACCTTCTCCTTCTCCTTCTTCTGCTTCACGCTCCAGACTTCACCTTCTTCTTCTGCTTCACCCTCCAGACTTCACCTTCTCCTTCTCCTTCTTCTGCTTCACCCTCCAGACTTCATCTTCTCCTTCTCCTTCTTCTGCTTCACCCTCCAGACCTCACCTTCTCCTTCTCCTTCTTCTGCTTCACCCTCCAGACTTCTCCTTCTACTTCTCCTTCTTCTACTTCTTCTGCTTCAACATCCAGACTTCACCTTCTCCTACTCCTTCTCCTGCGTCTTCTGCTTCGCCCTCCAGACTTCACCTTCTCCTTCTCCTTCTTCTGCTTCACCCTCCAGACTTCACGGCCTCCTTCTCCTTCTTCTGCTTCTTCTGCTTCACCCTCCAGACTTCACCTTCTCCTTCTCCTTCTTCTGCTTCACCCTTCAGACTTCACCTCCTTATTCTGCTTCACCCTCCAGACATCACCTTCTCCTTCTCCTTCTTCTGCTTCTTCTGCTTCACCCTCCAGACTTCACCTTCTCCTTCTCCTTCTTCTGCTTCTTCTGCTTCAACCTCCAGACTTCACCTTCTCCTTCTCCTTCTTCTGCTTCACCCTGCAGACTTCACCTTCTCCTTCTCCTTCTTCTGCTTCTTCTGCTTCACCCTCCAGACTTCACCGTCTCCTTCTCCTTCTTCTGCCTCTTCTGCTTCACCCTCCAGACTTCACCTTCTCCTTCTTCTGCTTCACCCTCCAGACTTCACCACCTCCTTCTCCTTCTTCTTCTGCTTCTTCTGCTTCAACCTCCAGACTTCACCTTATCCTTCTCCTTCTTCTGCTTCACCCTCCAGACTTCACCTTATCCTTCTCCTTCTTCTGCTTCTTCTGCTTCACCCTCCAGACAGCACCTTCTCCGTCTCCTTCTTCTGCTCTTCTGCTTCACCCTCCAGACTTCACCTTCTCCTTCTCCTTCTTCTGCTACTTCTGCTTCACCCTCCAGACTTCACCTTCTCCATCTCCTTCTTCTGCTTCACCCTCCAGACTTCACCTTCTCCTTCTTGTGCTTCACCCTCCAGTCTTCACCTTCTCCTTCTTCTGCTTCACCCTCCAGACTTCACCTTCTCCTTCTGCTTCTTCTGCTTCACCCTCCAGACTTCACCTTCTCCTTCTCCTTCCTCTGCTTCTTCTGCTTCACCCTCCAGACTTCACCTTCTCCTTCTCCTTCTTGTACTTCTTCTTCTGCTTCAACATCCAGACTTCACCTTCTCCTTCTCCTTCTCCTTCGTCTGCTTCACCCTCCAGACTTCACCTTCTCCTTCTCCTTCTTCTTCTGCTTCTTCTGCTTCACCCTCCAGGCTTCACCTTCTCCTTCTTCTGCTTCTTCTGCTTCAACCTCCAGACTTCACCTTCTCCTTCTCCTTTTTCTGCTTCTTCTGCTTCACCCTCCAGACTTCACCTTCTCCTTCTCCTTCTTCTGCTTCACCCTCCAGACTTCACCGTCTCCTTCTCCTTCTTCTGCTTATTCTGCTTCACCCTCCAGACTTCACCTTCTCCTTCTTCTTCTGCTTCTTCTGCTTCAACCTCCAGATTTCACCTCCTTCTCCTTCTCCTTCTTCTGCTTCTTCTGCTTCACCCTCCAGACTTCACCTTCTCCTTCTCCTTCTTCTGCTTCACCCTGCAGACTTCACCTTCACCTTCTTCTGCTTCACCCTCCAGACTTCACCTTCTCCTTCTCCTTCTCCCTCCAGACTTCACCTTCTCCTTCTCCTTCTTCTGCTTCACCCTCCAGACTTCACGGCCTCCTTCTTCTGCTTCACCCTCCAGACTTCACCGTCTCCTTCTCCTTCTTCTGCTTATTCTGCTTCACCCTCCAGACATCACCTTCTCCTTCTCCTTCTTCTGCTTCTTCACCCTGCAGACTTCACCTTCTCCTTCTCCTTCTTCTGCTTCACCCTCCAGACTTCACCTTCTCCTTCTTCTGCTTCTTCTGCTTCACCCTGCAGACTTCACCTTCTCCTTCTACTTCCTCTGCTTCACCCTCCAGACTTCACCTTCTCCTTCTCCTTCTTCTGCTTCACCCTCCAAACTTCACCGTCTCCTTCTCCTTCTTCTGCTTCACCCTCCAGACTTCACCTTCTCCTTCTCCTTCTTCTGCTTCGCCCTCCAGTCGTCACCTTCTCCTTCTGCTTCTTCTGATTATTCTGCTTCACCCTCCAGACTTCACCTTCTCCTTCTTCTGCTTCACCCTCCAGACTTCACCTTCTCCTTCTCCTTCTTCTGCTTCACCCTCCAGACTTCACCTTCTCCTTCTCCTTCTTCTGCTTCACCCTCCAGACTTCACCTTCTTGTCCCCTTCTTCTGCCTCTTCTGCTTCACCCTCCAGAATTCACCTTCTCCTTCTTCTGCTTCACCCTCCAGACTTCACCTTCTCCTTCTCCTTCTTCTGCTTCACCCTCCAGACTTCACCTTCTTCTTCTGCTTCACCCTCCAGACTTCACCTTCTCCTTCTGCTTCTTCTGCTTCAGCCTCCAGACTTCACCTTCTGCTTCACCCTCCAGACTTCACCTTCTCCTTCTCCTTCTTCTGCTTCACCCTCCAGACTTCACCTGCTCCTTCTCCTTTTCTGCTCCTTCTGCTTCACCCTCCAGACTTCACCTTCTCCTTCTCCTTCTTCTGCTTCACCCTCCAGACTTCAGCTTCTCCTTCTCCTTCTTCTGCTTCTTCTGCTTCACCCTCCAGACATCACCTTCTCCTTCTCCTTCTTCTGCTTCTTCTGCTTCACCCTCCAGACTTCACCTTCTCCTTCTCCTTCTTCTGCTTCTTCTGCTTCAACCTCCAGACTTCACCTTCTCCTTCTCCTTCTTCTGCTTCACCCTGCAGACTTCACCTTCTCCTTCTCCTTCTTCTGCTTCTTCTGCTTCACCCTCCAGACTTCACCGTCTCCTTCTCCTTCTTCTGCCTCTTCTGCTTCACCCTCCAGACTTCACCTTCTCCCTGTCCTTCTTCTGCTTCACCCTCCAGACTTCACCTTCTCCTTCTTCTGCTTCACCCTCCAGACTTCACCACCTCCTTCTCCTTCTTCTTCTGCTTCTTCTGCTTCAACCTCCAGACTTCACCTTATCCTTCTCCTTCTTCTGCTTCACCCTCCAGACTTCACCTTATCCTTCTCCTTCTTCTGCTTCTTCTGCTTCACCCTCCAGACAGCACCTTCTCCGTCTCCTTCTTCTGCTCTTCTGCTTCACCCTCCAGACTTCACCTTCTCCTTCTCCTTCTTCTGCTACTTCTGCTTCACCCTCCAGACTTCACCTTCTCCATCTCCTTCTTCTGCTTCACCCTCCAGACTTCACCTTCTCCTTCTTGTGCTTCACCCTCCAGTCTTCACCTTCTCCTTCTTCTGCTTCACCCTCCAGACTTCACCTTCTCCTTCTGCTTCTTCTGCTTCAGCCTCCAGACTTCACCTCCTCCTTCTCCTTCTTCACCCTCCAGACTTCACCTTCTCCTTCTCCTTTTTCTGCTTCACCCTCCAGACTTCACCTTCTCCTTCTCCTTCTTCTGCTTCTTCTGCTTCACCCTCCAGACTTCTCCTTCTCCTGCTTCACCCTCCAGACTTCACCTTCTCCTTCTCCTTCTTCTGCTTCACCCTCCAGACTTCACCTTCTCCTTCTGCTTCTTCTGCTTCACCCTCCAGACTTCACCTTCTCCTTCTCCTTCCTCTGCTTCTTCTGCTTCACCCTCCAGACTTCACCTTCTCCTTCTCCTTCTTGTACTTCTTCTTCTGCTTCACCCTCCAGGCTTCACCTTCTCCTTCTTCTGCTTCTTCTGCTTCAACCTCCAGACTTCACCTTCTCCTTCTCCTTTTTCTGCTTCTTCTGCTTCACCCTCCAGACTTCACCTTCTCCTTCTCCTTCTTCTGCTTCACCCTCCAGACTTCACCGTCTCCTTCTCCTTCTTCTGCTTATTCTGCTTCACCCTCCAGACTTCACCTTCTCCTTCTTCTTCTGCTTCTTCTGCTTCAACCTCCAGATTTCACCTCCTTCTCCTTCTCCTTCTTCTGCTTCTTCTGCTTCACCCTCCAGACTTCACCTTCTCCTTCTCCTTCTTCTGCTTCACCCTGCAGACTTCACCTTCACCTTCTTCTGCTTCACCCTCCAGACTTCACCTTCTCCTCTGCTTCACCCTCCAGACTTCACCTTCTCCTTCTCCTTCTTCTGCTTCACCCTCCAGACTTCACGGCCTCCTTCTTCTGCTTCACCCTCCAGACTTCACCGTCTCCTTCTCCTTCTTCTGCTTATTCTGCTTCACCCTCCAGACATCACCTTCTCCTTCTCCTTCTTCTGCTTCTTCACCCTGCAGACTTCACCTTCTCCTTCTCCTTCTTCTGCTTCACCCTCCAGACTTCACCTTCTCCTTCTTCTGCTTCTTCTGCTTCACCCTGCAGACTTCACCTTCTCCTTCTACTTCCTCTGCTTCACCCTCCAGACTTCACCTTCTCCTTCTCCTTCTTCTGCTTCACCCTCCAAACTTCACCGTCTCCTTCTCCTTCTTCTGCTTCTTCTGCTTCACCCTCCAGACTTCACCTTCTCCTTCTCCTTCTTCTGCTTCGCCCTCCAGTCGTCACCTTCTCCTTCTCCTTCTTCTGATTATTCTGCTTCACCCTCCAGACTTCACCTTCTCCTTCTTCTGCTTCACCCTCCAGACTTCACCTTCTCCTTCTCCTTCTTCTGCTTCACCCTCCAGACTTCACCTTCTCCTTCTCCTTCTTCTGCTTCACCCTCCAGACTTCACCTTCTTGTCCCCTTCTTCTGCCTCTTCTGCTTCACCCTCCAGAATTCACCTTCTCCTTCTTCTGCTTCACCCTCCAGACTTCACCTTCTCCTTCTCCTTCTTCTGCTTCACCCTCCAGACTTCACCTTCTTCTTCTGCTTCACCCTCCAGACTTCACCTTCTCCTTCTGCTTCTTCTGCTTCAGCCTCCAGACTTCACCTTCTGCTTCACCCTCCAGACTTCACCTTCTCCTTCTCCTTCTTCTGCTTCACCCTCCAGACTTCACCTTCTCCTTCTCCTTTTCTGCTCCTTCTGCTTCACCCTCCAAACTTCACCTTCTCCTTCTCCTTCTTCTGCTTCACCCTCCAGACTTCAGCTTCTCCTTCTCCTTCTTCTGCTTCTTCTGCTTCACCCTCCAGACTTCACCTTCTCCTTCTCCTTCTTCTGCATCTTCTGCTTCACCCTCCACACTTCACCTTCTACTGCTCCTTCTTCTGCTTCAACCTCCAGACTCCACCTCCTCCTTCTCCTTCTTCTGCTTCACCCTCCAGACTTCACCTTCTCCTTCTCCTTCTTCTGCTTCACGCTCCAGACTTCACCTTCTTCTTCTGCTTCACCCTCCAGACTTCACCTTCTCCTTCTCCTTCTTCTGCTTCACCCTCCAGACTTCATCTTCTCCTTCTCCTTCTTCTGCTTCACCCTCCAGACCTCACCTTCTCCTTCTCCTTCTTCTGCTTCACCCTCCAGACTTCTCCTTCTACTTCTCCTTCTTCTACTTCTTCTGCTTCAACATCCAGACTTCACCTTCTCCTACTCCTTCTCCTGCGTCTTCTGCTTCGCCCTCCAGACTTCACCTTCTCCTTCTCCTTCTTCTGCTTCACCCTCCAGACTTCACGGCCTCCTTCTCCTTCTTCTGCTTCTTCTGCTTCACCCTCCAGACTTCACCTTCTCCTTCTCCTTCTTCTGCTTCACCCTTCAGACTTCACCTCCTTATTCTGCTTCACCCTCCAGACTTCACCATCTCCTTCTCCTTCTTCTGCTTATTCTGCTTCACCCTCCAGACATCACCTTCTCCTTCTCCTTCTTCTGCTTCTTCTGCTTCACCCTCCAGACTTCACCTTCTCCTTCTCCTTCTTCTGCTTCTTCTGCTTCAACCTCCAGACTTCACCTTCTCCTTCTCCTTCTTCTGCTTCACCCTGCAGACTTCACCTTCTCCTTCTCCTTCTTCTGCTTCTTCTGCTTCACCCTCCAGACTTCACCGTCTCCTTCTCCTTCTTCTGCCTCTTCTGCTTCACCCTCCAGACTTCACCTTCTCCCTGTCCTTCTTCTGCTTCACCCTCCAGACTTCACCTTCTCCTTCTTCTGCTTCACCCTCCAGACTTCACCACCTCCTTCTCCTTCTTCTTCTGCTTCTTCTGCTTCAACCTCCAGCCTTCACCTTATCCTTCTCCTTCTTCTGCTTCACCCTCCAGACTTCACCTTATCCTTCTCCTTCTTCTGCTTCTTCTGCTTCACCCTCCAGACAGCACCTTCTCCGTCTCCTTCTTCTGCTCTTCTGCTTCACCCTCCAGACTTCACCTTCTCCTTCTCCTTCTTCTGCTACTTCTGCTTCACCCTCCAGACTTCACCTTCTCCATCTCCTTCTTCTGCTTCACCCTCCAGACTTCACCTTCTCCTTCTTGTGCTTCACCCTCCAGTCTTCACCTTCTCCTTCTTCTGCTTCACCCTCCAGACTTCACCTTCTCCTTCTGCTTCTTCTGCTTCAGCCTCCAGACTTCACCTCCTCCTTCTCCTTCTTCACCCTCCAGACTTCACCTTCTCCTTCTCCTTTTTCTGCTTCACCCTCCAGACTTCACCTTCTGCTTCTCCTTCTTCTGCTTCTTCTGCTTCACCCTCCAGACTTCTCCTTCTCCTGCTTCACCCTCCAGACTTCACCTTCTCCTTCTGCTTCTTCTGCTTCACCCTCCAGACTTCACCTTCTCCTTCTCCTTCCTCTGCTTCTTCTGCTTCACCCTCCAGACTTCACCTTCTCCTTCTCCTTCTTGTACTTCTTCTTCTGCTTCAACATCCAGACTTCACCTTCTCCTTCTCCTTCTCCTTCGTCTGCTTCACCCTCCAGACTTCACCTTCTCCTTCTCCTTCTTCTTCTGCTTCTTCTGCTTCACCCTCCAGGCTTCACCTTCTCCTTCTTCTGCTTCTTCTGCTTCAACCTCCAGACTTCACCTTCTCCTTCTCCTTTTTCTGCTTCTTCTGCTTCACCCTCCAGACTTCACCTTCTCCTTCTCCTTCTTCTGCTTCACCCTCCAGACTTCACCGTCTCCTTCTCCTTCTTCTGCTTATTCTGCTTCACCCTCCAGACTTCACCTTCTCCTTCTTCTTCTGCTTCTTCTGCTTCAACCTCCAGATTTCACCTCCTTCTCCTTCTCCTTCTTCTGCTTCTTCTGCTTCACCCTCCAGACTTCACCTTCTCCTTCTCCTTCTTCTGCTTCACCCTGCAGACTTCACCTTCACCTTCTTCTGCTTCACCCTCCAGACTTCACCTTCTCCTTCTGCTTCACCCTCCAGACTTCACCTTCTCCTTCTCCTTCTTCTGCTTCACCCTCCAGACTTCACGGCCTCCTTCTTCTGCTTCACCCTCCAGACTTCACCGTCTCCTTCTCCTTCTTCTGCTTATTCTGCTTCACCCTCCAGACATCACCTTCTCCTTCTCCTTCTTCTGCTTCTTCACCCTGCAGACTTCACCTTCTCCTTCTCCTTCTTCTGCTTCACCCTCCAGACTTCACCTTCTCCTTCTTCTGCTTCTTCTGCTTCACCCTGCAGACTTCACCTTCTCCTTCTACTTCCTCTGCTTCACCCTCCAGACTTCACCTTCTCCTTCTCCTTCTTCTGCTTCACCCTCCAAACTTCACCGTCTCCTTCTCCTTCTTCTGCTTCTTCTGCTTCACCCTCCAGACTTCACCTTCTCCTTCTCCTTCTTCTGCTTCGCCCTCCGGTCGTCACCTTCTCCTTCTCCTTCTTCTGATTATTCTGCTTCACCCTCCAGACTTCACCTTCTCCTTCTTCTGCTTCACCCTCCAGACTTCACCTTCTCCTTCTCCTTCTTCTGCTTCACCCTCCAGACTTCACCTTCTCCTTCTCCTTCTTCTGCTTCACCCTCCAGACTTCACCTTCTTGTCCCCTTCTTCTGCCTCTTCTGCTTCACCCTCCAGAATTCACCTTCTCCTTCTTCTGCTTCACCCTCCAGACTTCACCTTCTCCTTCTCCTTCTTCTGCTTCACCCTCCAGACTTCACCTTCTTCTTCTGCTTCACCCTCCAGACTTCACCTTCTCCTTCTGCTTCTTCTGCTTCAGCCTCCAGACTTCACCTTCTGCTTCACCCTCCAGACTTCACCTTCTCCTTCTCCTTCTTCTGCTTCACCCTCCAGACTTCACCTTCTCCTTCTCCTTTTCTGCTCCTTCTGCTTCACCCTCCAGACTTCACCTTCTCCTTCTCCTTCTTCTGCTTCACCCTCCAGACTTCAGCTTCTCCTTCTCCTTCTTCTGCTTCATCTGCTTCACCCTCCAGACTTCACCTTCTCCTTCTCCTTCTTCTGCATCTTCTGCTTCACCCTCCACACTTCACCTTCTACTGCTCCTTCTTCTGCTTCAACCTCCAGACTCCACCTTCTCCTTCTTCTTCTGCTTCACCCTCCAGACTTCACCTTCTCCTTCTCCTTCTTCTGCTTCACGCTCCAGACTTCACCTTCTTCTTCTGCTTCACCCTCCAGACTTCACCTTCTCCTTCTCCTTCTTCTGCTTCACCCTCCAGACTTCATCTTCTCCTTCTCCTTCTTCTGCTTCACCCTCCAGACCTCACCTTCTCCTTCTCCTTCTTCTGCTTCACCCTCCAGACTTCTCCTTCTACTTCTCCTTCTTCTACTTCTTCTGCTTCAACATCCAGACTTCACCTTCTCCTACTCCTTCTCCTGCGTCTTCTGCTTCGCCCTCCAGACTTCACCTTCTCCTTCTCCTTCTTCTGCTTCACCCTCCAGACTTCACGGCCTCCTTCTCCTTCTTCTGCTTCTTCTGCTTCACCCTCCAGACTTCACCTTCTCCTTCTCCTTCTTCTGCTTCACCCTTCAGACTTCACCTCCTTATTCTGCTTCACCCTCCAGACTTCACCATCTCCTTCTCCTTCTTCTGCTTATTCTGCTTCACCCTCCAGACATCACCTTCTCCTTCTCCTTCTTCTGCTTCTTCTGCTTCACCCTCCAGACTTCACCTTCTCCTTCTCCTTCTTCTGCTTCTTCTGCTTCAACCTCCAGACTTCACCTTCTCCTTCTCCTTCTTCTGCTTCACCCTGCAGACTTCACCTTCTCCTTCTCCTTCTTCTGCTTCTTCTGCTTCACCCTCCAGACTTCACCGTCTCCTTCTCCTTCTTCTGCCTCTTCTGCTTCACCCTCCAGACTTCACCTTCTCCTTCTTCTGCTTCACCCTCCAGACTTCACCACCTCCTTCTCCTTCTTCTTCTGCTTCTTCTGCTTCAACCTCCAGACTTCACCTTATCCTTCTCCTTCTTCTGCTTCACCCTCCAGACTTCACCTTATCCTTCTCCTTCTTCTGCTTCTTCTGCTTCACCCTCCAGACTTCACCGTCTCCTTCTCCTTCTTCTGCTTATTCTGCTTCACCCTCCAGACATCACCTTCTCCTTCTCCTTCTTCTGCTTCTTCACCCTGCAGACTTCACCTTCTCCTTCTCCTTCTTCTGCTTCACCCTCCAGACTTCACCTTCTCCTTCTTCTGCTTCTTCTGCTTCACCCTGCAGACTTCACCTTCTCCTTCTACTTCCTCTGCTTCACCCTCCAGACTTCACCTTCTCCTTCTCCTTCTTCTGCTTCACCCTCCAAACTTCACCGTCTCCTTCTCCTTCTTCTCCTTCTTCTGCTTCACCCTCCAGACTTCACCTTCTCCTTCTCCTTCTTCTGCTTCGCCCTCCGGTCGTCACCTTCTCCTTCTCCTTCTTCTGATTATTCTGCTTCACCCTCCAGACTTCACCTTCTCCTTCTTCTGCTTCACCCTCCAGACTTCACCTTCTCCTTCTCCTTCTTCTGCTTCACCCTCCAGACTTCACCTTCTCCTTCTCCTTCTTCTGCTTCACCCTCCAGACTTCACCTTCTTGTCCCCTTCTTCTGCCTCTTCTGCTTCACCCTCCAGAATTCACCTTCTCCTTCTTCTGCTTCACCCTCCAGACTTCACCTTCTCCTTCTCCTTCTTCTGCTTCACCCTCCAGACTTCACCTTCTTCTTCTGCTTCACCCTCCAGACTTCACCTTCTCCTTCTGCTTCTTCTGCTTCAGCCTCCAGACTTCACCTTCTGCTTCACCCTCCAGACTTCACCTTCTCCTTCTCCTTCTTCTGCTTCACCCTCCAGACTTCACCTTCTCCTTCTCCTTTTCTGCTCCTTCTGCTTCACCCTCCAGACTTCACCTTCTCCTTCTCCTTCTTCTGCTTCACCCTCCAGACTTCAGCTTCTCCTTCTCCTTCTTCTGCTTCATCTGCTTCACCCTCCAGACTTCACCTTCTCCTTCTCCTTCTTCTGCATCTTCTGCTTCACCCTCCACACTTCACCTTCTACTGCTCCTTCTTCTGCTTCAACCTCCAGACTCCACCTTCTCCTTCTTCTTCTGCTTCACCCTCCAGACTTCACCTTCTCCTTCTCCTTCTTCTGCTTCACGCTCCAGACTTCACCTTCTTCTTCTGCTTCACCCTCCAGACTTCACCTTCTCCTTCTCCTTCTTCTGCTTCACCCTCCAGACTTCATCTTCTCCTTCTCCTTCTTCTGCTTCACCCTCCAGACCTCACCTTCTCCTTCTCCTTCTTCTGCTTCACCCTCCAGACTTCTCCTTCTACTTCTCCTTCTTCTACTTCTTCTGCTTCAACATCCAGACTTCACCTTCTCCTACTCCTTCTCCTGCGTCTTCTGCTTCGCCCTCCAGACTTCACCTTCTCCTTCTCCTTCTTCTGCTTCACCCTCCAGACTTCACGGCCTCCTTCTCCTTCTTCTGCTTCTTCTGCTTCACCCTCCAGACTTCACCTTCTCCTTCTCCTTCTTCTGCTTCACCCTTCAGACTTCACCTCCTTATTCTGCTTCACCCTCCAGACTTCACCATCTCCTTCTCCTTCTTCTGCTTATTCTGCTTCACCCTCCAGACATCACCTTCTCCTTCTCCTTCTTCTGCTTCTTCTGCTTCACCCTCCAGACTTCACCTTCTCCTTCTCCTTCTTCTGCTTCTTCTGCTTCAACCTCCAGACTTCACCTTCTCCTTCTCCTTCTTCTGCTTCACCCTGCAGACTTCACCTTCTCCTTCTCCTTCTTCTGCTTCTTCTGCTTCACCCTCCAGACTTCACCGTCTCCTTCTCCTTCTTCTGCCTCTTCTGCTTCACCCTCCAGACTTCACCTTCTCCTTCTTCTGCTTCGCCCTCCGGTCGTCACCTTCTCCTTCTCCTTCTTCTGATTATTCTGCTTCACCCTCCAGACTTCACCTTCTCCTTCTTCTGCTTCACCCTCCAGACTTCACCTTCTCCTTCTCCTTCTTCTGCTTCACCCTCCAGACTTCACCTTCTCCTTCTCCTTCTTCTGCTTCACCCTCCAGACTTCACCTTCTTGTCCCCTTCTTCTGCCTCTTCTGCTTCACCCTCCAGAATTCACCTTCTCCTTCTTCTGCTTCACCCTCCAGACTTCACCTTCTCCTTCTCCTTCTTCTGCTTCACCCTCCAGACTTCACCTTCTTCTTCTGCTTCACCCTCCAGACTTCACCTTCTCCTTCTGCTTCTTCTGCTTCAGCCTCCAGACTTCACCTTCTGCTTCACCCTCCAGACTTCACCTTCTCCTTCTCCTTCTTCTGCTTCACCCTCCAGACTTCACCTTCTCCTTCTCCTTTTCTGCTCCTTCTGCTTCACCCTCCAGACTTCACCTTCTCCTTCTCCTTCTTCTGCTTCACCCTCCAGACTTCAGCTTCTCCTTCTCCTTCTTCTGCTTCATCTGCTTCACCCTCCAGACTTCACCTTCTCCTTCTCCTTCTTCTGCATCTTCTGCTTCACCCTCCACACTTCACCTTCTACTGCTCCTTCTTCTGCTTCAACCTCCAGACTCCACCTTCTCCTTCTTCTTCTGCTTCACCCTCCAGACTTCACCTTCTCCTTCTCCTTCTTCTGCTTCACGCTCCAGACTTCACCTTCTTCTTCTGCTTCACCCTCCAGACTTCACCTTCTCCTTCTCCTTCTTCTGCTTCACCCTCCAGACTTCATCTTCTCCTTCTCCTTCTTCTGCTTCACCCTCCAGACCTCACCTTCTCCTTCTCCTTCTTCTGCTTCACCCTCCAGACTTCTCCTTCTACTTCTCCTTCTTCTACTTCTTCTGCTTCAACATCCAGACTTCACCTTCTCCTACTCCTTCTCCTGCGTCTTCTGCTTCGCCCTCCAGACTTCACCTTCTCCTTCTCCTTCTTCTGCTTCACCCTCCGGACTTCACGGCCTCCTTCTCCTTCTTCTGCTTCTTCTGCTTCACCCTCCAGACTTCACCTTCTCCTTCTCCTTCTTCTGCTTCACCCTTCAGACTTCACCTCCTTATTCTGCTTCACCCTCCAGACTTCACCATCTCCTTCTCCTTCTTCTGCTTATTCTGCTTCACCCTCCAGACATCACCTTCTCCTTCTCCTTCTTCTGCTTCTTCTGCTTCACCCTCCAGACTTCACCTTCTCCTTCTCCTTCTTCTGCTTCTTCTGCTTCAACCTCCAGACTTCACCTTCTCCTTCTCCTTCTTCTGCTTCACCCTGCAGACTTCACCTTCTCCTTCTCCTTCTTCTGCTTCTTCTGCTTCACCCTCCAGACTTCACCGTCTCCTTCTCCTTCTTCTGCCTCTTCTGCTTCACCCTCCAGACTTCACCTTCTCCTTCTTCTGCTTCACCCTCCAGACTTCACCACCTCCTTCTCCTTCTTCTTCTGCTTCTTCTGCTTCAACCTCCAGACTTCACCTTATCCTTCTCCTTCTTCTGCTTCACCCTCCAGACTTCACCTTATCCTTCTCCTTCTTCTGCTTCTTCTGCTTCACCCTCCAGACAGCACCTTCTCCGTCTCCTTCTTCTGCTCTTCTGCTTCACCCTCCAGACTTCACCTTCTCCTTCTCCTTCTTCTGCTACTTCTGCTTCACCCTCCAGACTTCACCTTCTCCATCTCCTTCTTCTGCTTCACCCTCCAGACTTCACCTTCTCCTTCTTGTGCTTCACCCTCCAGTCTTCACCTTCTCCTTCTTCTGCTTCACCCTCCAGACTTCACCTTCTCCTTCTGCTTCTTCTGCTTCACCCTCCAGACTTCACCTTCTCCTTCTCCTTCCTCTGCTTCTTCTGCTTCACCCTCCAGACTTCACCTTCTCCTTCTCCTTCTTGTACTTCTTCTTCTGCTTCAACATCCAGACTTCACCTTCTCCTTCTCCTTCTCCTTCGTCTGCTTCACCCTCCAGACTTCACCTTCTCCTTCTCCTTCTTCTTCTGCTTCTTCTGCTTCACCCTCCAGGCTTCACCTTCTCCTTCTTCTGCTTCAACCTCCAGACTTCACCTTCTCCTTCTCCTTTTTCTGCTTCTTCTGCTTCACCCTCCAGACTTCACCTTCTCCTTCTCCTTCTTCTGCTTCACCCTCCAGACTTCACCGTCTCCTTCTCCTTCTTCTGCTTATTCTGCTTCACCCTCCAGACTTCACCTTCTCCTTCTTCTTCTGCTTCTTCTGCTTCAACCTCCAGATTTCACCTCCTTCTCCTTCTCCTTCTTCTGCTTCTTCTGCTTCACCCTCCAGACTTCACCTTCTCCTTCTCCTTCTTCTGCTTCACCCTGCAGACTTCACCTTCACCTTCTTCTGCTTCACCCTCCAGACTTCACCTTCTCCTTCTGCTTCACCCTCCAGACTTCACCTTCTCCTTCTCCTTCTTCTGCTTCACCCTCCAGACTTCACGGCCTCCTTCTTCTGCTTCACCCTCCAGACTTCACCGTCTCCTTCTCCTTCTTCTGCTTATTCTGCTTCACCCTCCAGACATCACCTTCTCCTTCTCCTTCTTCTGCTTCTTCACCCTGCAGACTTCACCTTCTCCTTCTCCTTCTTCTGCTTCACCCTCCAGACTTCACCTTCTCCTTCTTCTGCTTCTTCTGCTTCACCCTGCAGACTTCACCTTCTCCTTCTACTTCCTCTGCTTCACCCTCCAGACTTCACCTTCTCCTTCTCCTTCTTCTGCTTCACCCTCCAAACTTCACCGTCTCCTTCTCCTTCTTCTGCTTCACCCTCCAGACTTCACCTTCTCCTTCTCCTTCTTCTGCTTCGCCCTCCAGTCGTCACCTTCTCCTTCTCCTTCTTCTGATTATTCTGCTTCACCCTCCAGACTTCACCTTCTCCTTCTTCTGCTTCACCCTCCAGACTTCACCTTCTCCTTCTCCTTCTTCTGCTTCACCCTCCAGACTTCACCTTCTCCTTCTCCTTCTTCTGCTTCACCCTCCAGACTTCACCTTCTTGTCCCCTTCTACTGCCTCTTCTGCTTCACCCTCCAGAATTCACCTTCTCCTTCTTCTGCTTCACCCTCCAGACTTCACCTTCTCCTTCTCCTTCTTCTGCTTCACCCTCCAGACTTCACCTTCTTCTTCTGCTTCACCCTCCAGACTTCACCTTCTCCTTCTGCTTCTTCTGCTTCAGCCTCCAGACTTCACCTTCTGCTTCACCCTCCAGACTTCACCTTCTCCTTCTCCTTCTTCTGCTTCACCCTCCAGACTTCACCTTCTCCTTCTCCTTTTCTGCTCCTTCTGCTTCACCCTCCAGACTTCACCTTCTCCTTCTCCTTCTTCTGCTTCACCCTCCAGACTTCAGCTTCTCCTTCTCCTTCTTCTGCTTCTTCTGCTTCACCCTCCAGACATCACCTTCTCCTTCTCCTTCTTCTGCTTCTTCTGCTTCACCCTCCAGACTTCACCTTCTCCTTCTCCTTCTTCTGCTTCTTCTGCTTCAACCTCCAGACTTCACCTTCTTCTTCTCCTTCTTCTGCTTCACCCTGCAGACTTCACCTTCTCCTTCTCCTTCTTCTGCTTCTTCTGCTTCACCCTCCAGACTTCACCGTCTCCTTCTCCTTCTTCTGCCTCTTCTGCTTCACCCTCCAGACTTCACCTTCTCCCTGTCCTTCTTCTGCTTCACCCTCCAGACTTCACCTTCTCCTTCTTCTGCTTCACCCTCCAGACTTCACCACCTCCTTCTCCTTCTTCTTCTGCTTCTTCTGCTTCAACCTCCAGACTTCACCTTATCCTTCTCCTTCTTCTGCTTCACCCTCCAGACTTCACCTTATCCTTCTCCTTCTTCTGCTTCTTCTGCTTCACCCTCCAGACAGCACCTTCTCCGTCTCCTTCTTCTGCTCTTCTGCTTCACCCTCCAGACTTCACCTTCTCCTTCTCCTTCTTCTGCTACTTCTGCTTCACCCTCCAGACTTCACCTTCTCCATCTCCTTCTTCTGCTTCACCCTCCAGACTTCACCTTCTCCTTCTTGTGCTTCACCCTCCAGTCTTCACCTTCTCCTTCTTCTGCTTCACCCTCCAGACTTCACCTTCTCCTTCTGCTTCTTCTGCTTCAGCCTCCAGACTTCACCTCCTCCTTCTCCTTCTTCACCCTCCAGACTTCACCTTCTCCTTCTCCTTTTTCTGCTTCACCCTCCAGACTTCACCTTCTCCTTCTTCTGCTTCTTCTGCTTCACCCTCCAGACTTCTCCTTCTCCTGCTTCACCCTCCAGACTTCACCTTCTCCTTCTCCTTCTTCTGCTTCACCCTCCAGACTTCACCTTCTCCTTCTGCTTCTTCTGCTTCACCCTCCAGACTTCACCTTCTCCTTCTCCTTCCTCTGCTTCTTCTGCTTCACCCTCCAGACTTCACCTTCTCCTTCTCCTTCTTGTACTTCTTCTTCTGCTTCAACATCCAGACTTCACCTTCTCCTTCTCCTTCTCCTTCGTCTGCTTCACCCTCCAGACTTCACCTTCTCCTTCTCCTTCTTCTTCTGCTTCTTCTGCTTCACCCTCCAGGCTTCACCTTCTCCTTCTTCTTCTTCTTCTGCTTCAACCTCCAGACTTCACCTTCTCCTTCTCCTTTTTCTGCTTCTTCTGCTTCACCCTCCAGACTTCACCTTCTCCTTCTCCTTCTTCTGCTTCACCCTCCAGACTTCACCGTCTCCTTCTCCTTCTTCTGCTTATTCTGCTTCACCCTCCAGACTTCACCTTCTCCTTCTTCTTCTGCTTCTTCTGCTTCAACCTCCAGATTTCACCTCCTTCTCCTTCTCCTTCTTCTGCTTCTTCTGCTTCACCCTCCAGACTTCACCTTCTCCTTCTCCTTCTTCTGCTTCACCCTGCAGACTTCACCTTCACCTTCTTCTGCTTCACCCTCCAGACTTCACCTTCTCCTCTGCTTCACCCTCCAGACTTCACCTTCTCCTTCTCCTTCTTCTGCTTCACCCTCCAGACTTCACGGCCTCCTTCTTCTGCTTCACCCTCCAGACTTCACCGTCTCCTTCTCCTTCTTCTGCTTATTCTGCTTCACCCTCCAGACATCACCTTCTCCTTCTCCTTCTTCTGCTTCTTCACCCTGCAGACTTCACCTTCTCCTTCTCCTTCTTCTGCTTCACCCTCCAGACTTCACCTTCTCCTTCTTCTGCTTCTTCTGCTTCACCCTGCAGACTTCACCTTCTCCTTCTACTTCCTCTGCTTCACCCTCCAGACTTCACCTTCTCCTTCTCCTTCTTCTGCTTCACCCTCCAAACTTCACCGTCTCCTTCTCCTTCTTCTGCTTCTTCTGCTTCACCCTCCAGACTTCACCTTCTCCTTCTCCTTCTTCTGCTTCGCCCTCCAGTCGTCACCTTCTCCTTCTCCTTCTTCTGATTATTCTGCTTCACCCTCCAGACTTCACCTTCTCCTTCTTCTGCTTCACCCTCCAGACTTCACCTTCTCCTTCTCCTTCTTCTGCTTCACCCTCCAGACTTCACCTTCTCCTTCTCCTTCTTCTGCTTCACCCTCCAGACTTCACCTTCTTGTCCCCTTCTTCTGCCTCTTCTGCTTCACCCTCCAGAATTCACCTTCTCCTTCTTCTGCTTCACCCTCCAGACTTCACCTTCTCCTTCTCCTTCTTCTGCTTCACCCTCCAGACTTCACCTTCTTCTTCTGCTTCACCCTCCAGACTTCACCTTCTCCTTCTGCTTCTTCTGCTTCAGCCTCCAGACTTCACCTTCTGCTTCACCCTCCAGACTTCACCTTCTCCTTCTCCTTCTTCTGCTTCACCCTCCAGACTTCACCTTCTCCTTCTCCTTTTCTGCTCCTTCTGCTTCACCCTCCAAACTTCACCTTCTCCTTCTCCTTCTTCTGCTTCACCCTCCAGACTTCAGCTTCTCCTTCTCCTTCTTCTGCTTCTTCTGCTTCACCCTCCAGACTTCACCTTCTCCTTCTCCTTCTTCTGCATCTTCTGCTTCACCCTCCACACTTCACCTTCTACTGCTCCTTCTTCTGCTTCAACCTCCAGACTCCACCTTCTCCTTCTCCTTCTTCTGCTTCACCCTCCAGACTTCACCTTCTCCTTCTCCTTCTTCTGCTTCACGCTCCAGACTTCACCTTCTTCTTCTGCTTCACCCTCCAGACTTCACCTTCTCCTTCTCCTTCTTCTGCTTCACCCTCCAGACTTCATCTTCTCCTTCTCCTTCTTCTGCTTCACCCTCCAGACCTCACCTTCTCCTTCTCCTTCTTCTGCTTCACCCTCCAGACTTCTCCTTCTACTTCTCCTTCTTCTACTTCTTCTGCTTCAACATCCAGACTTCACCTTCTCCTACTCCTTCTCCTGCGTCTTCTGCTTCGCCCTCCAGACTTCACCTTCTCCTTCTCCTTCTTCTGCTTCACCCTCCAGACTTCACGGCCTCCTTCTCCTTCTTCTGCTTCTTCTGCTTCACCCTCCAGACTTCACCTTCTCCTTCTCCTTCTTCTGCTTCACCCTTCAGACTTCACCTCCTTATTCTGCTTCACCCTCCAGACTTCACCATCTCCTTCTCCTTCTTCTGCTTATTCTGCTTCACCCTCCAGACATCACCTTCTCCTTCTCCTTCTTCTGCTTCTTCTGCTTCACCCTCCAGACTTCACCTTCTCCTTCTCCTTCTTCTGCTTCTTCTGCTTCAACCTCCAGACTTCACCTTCTCCTTCTCCTTCTTCTGCTTCACCCTGCAGACTTCACCTTCTCCTTCTCCTTCTTCTGCTTCTTCTGCTTCACCCTCCAGACTTCACCGTCTCCTTCTCCTTCTTCTGCCTCTTCTGCTTCACCCTCCAGACTTCACCTTCTCCCTGTCCTTCTTCTGCTTCACCCTCCAGACTTCACCTTCTCCTTCTTCTGCTTCACCCTCCAGACTTCACCACCTCCTTCTCCTTCTTCTTCTGCTTCTTCTGCTTCAACCTCCAGCCTTCACCTTATCCTTCTCCTTCTTCTGCTTCACCCTCCAGACTTCACCTTATCCTTCTCCTTCTTCTGCTTCTTCTGCTTCACCCTCCAGACAGCACCTTCTCCGTCTCCTTCTTCTGCTCTTCTGCTTCACCCTCCAGACTTCACCTTCTCCTTCTCCTTCTTCTGCTACTTCTGCTTCACCCTCCAGACTTCACCTTCTCCATCTCCTTCTTCTGCTTCACCCTCCAGACTTCACCTTCTCCTTCTTGTGCTTCACCCTCCAGTCTTCACCTTCTCCTTCTTCTGCTTCACCCTCCAGACTTCACCTTCTCCTTCTGCTTCTTCTGCTTCAGCCTCCAGACTTCACCTCCTCCTTCTCCTTCTTCACCCTCCAGACTTCACCTTCTCCTTCTCCTTTTTCTGCTTCACCCTCCAGACTTCACCTTCTGCTTCTCCTTCTTCTGCTTCTTCTGCTTCACCCTCCAGACTTCTCCTTCTCCTGCTTCACCCTCCAGACTTCACCTTCTCCTTCTGCTTCTTCTGCTTCACCCTCCAGACTTCACCTTCTCCTTCTCCTTCCTCTGCTTCTTCTGCTTCACCCTCCAGACTTCACCTTCTCCTTCTCCTTCTTGTACTTCTTCTTCTGCTTCAACATCCAGACTTCACCTTCTCCTTCTCCTTCTCCTTCGTCTGCTTCACCCTCCAGACTTCACCTTCTCCTTCTCCTTCTTCTTCTGCTTCTTCTGCTTCACCCTCCAGGCTTCACCTTCTCCTTCTTCTGCTTCTTCTGCTTCAACCTCCAGACTTCACCTTCTCCTTCTCCTTTTTCTGCTTCTTCTGCTTCACCCTCCAGACTTCACCTTCTCCTTCTCCTTCTTCTGCTTCACCCTCCAGACTTCACCGTCTCCTTCTCCTTCTTCTGCTTATTCTGCTTCACCCTCCAGACTTCACCTTCTCCTTCTTCTTCTGCTTCTTCTGCTTCAACCTCCAGATTTCACCTCCTTCTCCTTCTCCTTCTTCTGCTTCTTCTGCTTCACCCTCCAGACTTCACCTTCTCCTTCTCCTTCTTCTGCTTCACCCTGCAGACTTCACCTTCACCTTCTTCTGCTTCACCCTCCAGACTTCACCTTCTCCTTCTGCTTCACCCTCCAGACTTCACCTTCTCCTTCTCCTTCTTCTGCTTCACCCTCCAGACTTCACGGCCTCCTTCTTCTGCTTCACCCTCCAGACTTCACCGTCTCCTTCTCCTTCTTCTGCTTATTCTGCTTCACCCTCCAGACATCACCTTCTCCTTCTCCTTCTTCTGCTTCTTCACCCTGCAGACTTCACCTTCTCCTTCTCCTTCTTCTGCTTCACCCTCCAGACTTCACCTTCTCCTTCTTCTGCTTCTTCTGCTTCACCCTGCAGACTTCACCTTCTCCTTCTACTTCCTCTGCTTCACCCTCCAGACTTCACCTTCTCCTTCTCCTTCTTCTGCTTCACCCTCCAAACTTCACCGTCTCCTTCTCCTTCTTCTGCTTCTTCTGCTTCACCCTCCAGACTTCACCTTCTCCTTCTCCTTCTTCTGCTTCGCCCTCCGGTCGTCACCTTCTCCTTCTCCTTCTTCTGATTATTCTGCTTCACCCTCCAGACTTCACCTTCTCCTTCTTCTGCTTCACCCTCCAGACTTCACCTTCTCCTTCTCCTTCTTCTGCTTCACCCTCCAGACTTCACCTTCTCCTTCTCCTTCTCCTTCTTCTGCTTCACCCTCCAGACTTCACCTTCTTGTCCCCTTCTTCTGCCTCTTCTGCTTCACCCTCCAGAATTCACCTTCTCCTTCTTCTGCTTCACCCTCCAGACTTCACCTTCTCCTTCTCCTTCTTCTGCTTCACCCTCCAGACTTCACCTTCTTCTTCTGCTTCACCCTCCAGACTTCACCTTCTCCTTCTGCTTCTTCTGCTTCAGCCTCCAGACTTCACCTTCTTCTTCTGCTTCACCCTCCAGACTTCACCTTCTCCTTCTCCTTCTTCTGCTTCACCCTCCAGACTTCACCTTCTCCTTCTCCTTTTCTGCTCCTTCTGCTTCACCCTCCAGACTTCACCTTCTCCTTCTCCTTCTTCTGCTTCACCCTCCAGACTTCAGCTTCTCCTTCTCCTTCTTCTGCTTCTTCTGCTTCACCCTCCAGACTTCACCTTCTCCTTCTCCTTCTTCTGCATCTTCTGCTTCACCCTCCACACTTCACCTTCTACTGCTCCTTCTTCTGCTTCAACCTCCAGACTCCACCTTCTCCTTCTCCTTCTTCTGCTTCACCCTCCAGACTTCACCTTCTCCTTCTACTTCTTCTGCTTCACCCTCCAGACTTCACCTTCTCCTTCTTCCTCTGCTTCACCCTCCAGACTTCACCTTCTTCTTCCCCTTCTTCTGCTTCTTCTGCTTCACCCTCCAGACTTCACCTTCTCCTTCTCCATCTTCTGCTTCACCCTCCAGACTTCACCACCTCCTTCTCCTTCTTCTGCTTCTTCTGCTTCACCCTCCAGACTTCACCTTCTTCTTCTGCTTCACCCTCCAGACTTCACCTTCTGCTTCTCCTTCTTCTGCTTCTTCTGCTTCACCCTCCAGACTTCTCCTTCTCCTGCTTCACCCTCCAGACTTCACCTTCTCCTTCTCCTTCTTCTGCTTCACCCTCCAGACTTCACCTTCTCCTTCTGCTTCTTCTGCTTCACCCTCCAGACTTCACCTTCTCCTTCTCCTTCCTCTGCTTCTTCTGCTTCACCCTCCAGACTTCACCTTCTCCTTCTCCTTCTTGTACTTCTTCTTCTGCTTCAACATCCAGACTTCACCTTCTCCTTCTCCTTCTCCTTCGTCTGCTTCACCCTCCAGACTTCACCTTCTCCTTCTCCTTCTTCTTCTGCTTCTTCTGCTTCACCCTCCAGGCTTCACCTTCTCCTTCTTCTGCTTCTTCTGCTTCAACCTCCAGACTTCACCTTCTCCTTCTCCTTTTTCTGCTTCTTCTGCTTCACCCTCCAGACTTCACCTTCTCCTTCTCCTTCTTCTGCTTCACCCTCCAGACTTCACCGTCTCCTTCTCCTTCTTCTGCTTATTCTGCTTCACCCTCCAGACTTCACCTTCTCCTTCTTCTTCTGCTTCTTCTGCTTCAACCTCCAGATTTCACCTCCTTCTCCTTCTCCTTCTTCTGCTTCTTCTGCTTCACCCTCCAGACTTCACCTTCTCCTTCTCCTTCTTCTGCTTCACCCTGCAGACTTCACCTTCACCTTCTTCTGCTTCACCCTCCAGACTTCACCTTCTCCTTCTGCTTCACCCTCCAGACTTCACCTTCTCCTTCTCCTTCTTCTGCTTCACCCTCCAGACTTCACGGCCTCCTTCTTCTGCTTCACCCTCCAGACTTCACCGTCTCCTTCTCCTTCTTCTGCTTATTCTGCTTCACCCTCCAGACATCACCTTCTCCTTCTCCTTCTTCTGCTTCTTCACCCTGCAGACTTCACCTTCTCCTTCTCCTTCTTCTGCTTCACCCTCCAGACTTCACCTTCTCCTTCTTCTGCTTCTTCTGCTTCACCCTGCAGACTTCACCTTCTCCTTCTACTTCCTCTGCTTCACCCTCCAGACTTCACCTTCTCCTTCTCCTTCTTCTGCTTCACCCTCCAAACTTCACCGTCTCCTTCTCCTTCTTCTGCTTCTTCTGCTTCACCCTCCAGACTTCACCTTCTCCTTCTCCTTCTTCTGCTTCGCCCTCCAGTCGTCACCTTCTCCTTCTCCTTCTTCTGATTATTCTGCTTCACCCTCCAGACTTCACCTTCTCCTTCTTCTGCTTCACCCTCCAGACTTCACCTTCTCCTTCTCCTTCTTCTGCTTCACCCTCCAGACTTCACCTTCTCCTTCTCCTTCTTCTGCTTCACCCTCCAGACTTCACCTTCTTGTCCCCTTCTTCTGCCTCTTCTGCTTCACCCTCCAGAATTCACCTTCTCCTTCTTCTGCTTCACCCTCCAGACTTCACCTTCTCCTTCTCCTTCTTCTGCTTCACCCTCCAGACTTCACCTTCTTCTTCTGCTTCACCCTCCAGACTTCACCTTCTCCTTCTGCTTCTTCTGCTTCAGCCTCCAGACTTCACCTTCTGCTTCACCCTCCAGACTTCACCTTCTCCTTCTCCTTCTTCTGCTTCACCCTCCAGACTTCACCTTCTCCTTCTCCTTTTCTGCTCCTTCTGCTTCACCCTCCAGACTTCACCTTCTCCTTCTCCTTCTTCTGCTTCACCCTCCAGACTTCAGCTTCTCCTTCTCCTTCTTTTGCTTCTTCTGCTTCACCCTCCAGACTTCACCTTCTCCTTCTCCTTCTTCTGCATCTTCTGCTTCACCCTCCACACTTCACCTTCTACTGCTCCTTCTTCTGCTTCAACCTCCAGACTCCACCTTCTCCTTCTCCTTCTTCTGCTTCACCCTCCAGACTTCACCTTCTCCTTCTACTTCTTCTGCTTCACCCTCCAGACTTCACCTTCTCCTTCTTCCTCTGCTTCACCCTCCAGACTTCACCTTCTTCTTCCCCTTCTTCTGCTTCTTCTGCTTCACCCTCCAGACTTCACCTTCTCCTTCTCCATCTTCTGCTTCACCCTCCAGACTTCACCACCTCCTTCTCCTTCTTCTGCTTCTTCTGCTTCACCCTCCAGACTTCACCTTCTTCTTCTGCTTCACCCTCCAGACTTCACCTTCTCCTTCTGCTTCTTCTGCTTCAGCCTCCAGACTTCACCTTCTCCTTCTCCTTCTTCTGCTTCACCCTCCAGACTTCACCTTCTCCTTCTCCTTCTTCTGCTCCTTCTGCTTCACCCTCCAGACTTCACCTTCTCCTTCTCCTTCTTCTGCTTCACCCTCCAGACTTCACCTTCTCCTTCTCCTTCTTCTGCTTCTTCTGCTTCACCCTCCAGACTTCACCTTCTCCTTCTGCTTCTTCTGCTTCACCCTCCAGACTTCACCTTCTTCTTCTGCTTCACCCTCCAGACTTCACCTTCTCCTTCTTCTGCTTCTTCTGCTACACCCTCCAGACTTCACCTTCTGCTTCACCCTCCAGACATCACCTTCTCCTTCTCCTTCTTCTGCTTCTTCTGCTTCACCCTCCAGACTTCACCTTCTCCTTCTCCTTCTTCTGCTTCTTCTGCTTCACCCTCCAGACTTCACCTTCACCTTCTCCTTCTTCTGCTTCTTCTGCTTCACACTCCAGACTTCACCTTCTCCTTCTCCTTCTTCTGCTTCTTCTGCTTCACCCTCCAGACTTCTCCTTCTCCTGCTTCACCCTCCAGACTTCACCTTCTCCTTCTCCTTCTTCTGCTTCTTCTGCTTCACCCTCCAAACTTCACCTTCTCCTTCTTCTGCTTCTTCTGCTTCACCCTCCAGACTTCACCTTCTCCTTCTCCTTCTTCTGCTTCTTCTGCTTCACCCTCCAGACTTCACCTTCTCCTTCTCCTTCTTCTGCTTCACCCTCCAGTCTTCACCTGCTCCTTCTCCTTCTTCTGCTTCACCCTCCAGACTTCACCTACTCCTTCTGCTTGACCCTCCAGACTTCACCTTCTCCTTCTTCTGCTTCACCCTCCAGTCTTCACCTGCTCCTTCTCCTTCTTCTGCTTCACCCTCCAGACTTCACCTTCTCCTTCTCCTTCTTCTGCTTCTTCTGCTTCACACTCCAGACTTCACCTTCTCCTTCTCCTTCTTCTGCTTCTTCTGCTTCACACACCAGACTTCACCTTCTCCTTCTTCTGCTTCTTCTGCTTCACCCTCCAGACTTCACCTTCTCCTTCTCCTTCTTCTGCTTCTTCTGCTTCACCCTCCAGACTTCACCTTCTACTACTCCTTCTTCTACTTCTTCTGCTTCAACCTCCAGACTCCACCTTCTCCTTCTCCTTCTTCTGCTTCACCCTCCAGACTTCACCTTCTCCTTCTCCTTCTTCTGCTTCACCCTCCAGACTTCACCTTCTTCTTCTGCTTCACCCTCCAGACTTCACCTTCTGCTTCACCCTCCAGACTTCACCTTCTCCTTCTCCTTCTTCTGCTTCACCCTCCAGACTTCACCTTCTCCTTCTCCTTCTTCTGCATCTTCTGCTTCACCCTCCAGACTTCACCTTCTACTACTCCTTCTTCTACTTCTTCTGCTTCAACCTCCAGACTCCACCTTCTCCTTCTCCTTCTTCTGCTTCACCCTCCAGACTTCACCTTCTCCTTCTCCTTCTTCTGCTTCACCCTCCAGACTTCACCTTCTCCTTCTCCTTCCTCTGCTTCTTCTGCTTCACCCGCCAGACTTCACCTTCTACTTCTCCTTCTTCTGCTTCACCCTCCAGACTTCATCTTCTCCTTCTCCTGCTTCACCCTCCAGACTTCACCTTCTCCTTCTCCTTCTTCTGCTTTTTCTGCTTCACCCTCCAGACTTCACCTTCTCCTTCTCCTTCTCCTTCTTTTGCTTCTTCTGCTTCAACCTCCAGATTTCACCTTCTACTTCTGCTTCACCCTCCAGACTTCTCCTTCTCCTGCTTCACCCTCCAGACTTCACCTTCTCCTTCTCCTTCTTCTGCTTCTTCTGCTTCACCCTCCAGACTTCACCTTCTCCTTCTCCTTCTTCTGCTTCACCCTCCAGACTTCACCTTCTCCTTCTCCTTCTTCTGCTTCACTCTCCAGACTTCACCTTCTCCTTCTCCTTCTTCTGCTTCACCCTCCAGACTTCACCTTCTCCTTCTTCTGCTTCTTCTGCTTCACCCTCCAGACTACACCTTCTGCTTCACCCTCCAGACATCACCTTCTCCTTCTCCTTCTTCTGCTTCACCCTCCAGACTTCACCTTCTCCTTCTTCTGCTTCTTCTGCTTCACCCTCCAGACTTCACCTTCTCCTTCTCCTTCTTCTGCTTCACCCTCCAGTCTTCACCTGCTCCTTCTCCTTCTTCTGCTTCACCCTCCAGTCTTCACCTGCTCCTTCTCCTTCTTCTGCTTCACCCTTCAGACTTCACCTTCTCCTTCTTCTGCTTCACCCTCCAGTCTTCACCTGCTCCTTCTCCTTCTTCTGCTTCACCCTCCAGACTTCACCTTCTCCTTCTCCTTGTTCTGCTTCTTCTGCTTCACACTCCAGACTTCACCTTCTCCTTCTCCTTCTTCTGCTTCTTCTGCTTCACACTCCAGACTTCACCTTCTCCTTCTCCTTCTCCTTCTTCTGCTTCTTCTGCTTCACCCTCCAGACTTCACCTTCTCCTTCTCCTTCTTCTGCTTCTTCTGCTTCACCCTCCAGACTTCACCATCTCCTTCTCCTTCTTCTGCATCTTCTGCTTCACCCTCCAGACTTCACCTTCTCCTTCTCCTTCTTCTGCTTCACCCACCAGACTTCACCTTCTCCTTCACCTTCTTCTGCTTCACGCTCCAGACTTCACCTTCTCCATCTCCTTCTTCTGCTTCACCCTCCAGACTTCACCTTCTCCTTCTTCTGCTTCACCCTCCAGACTTCACCTTCTCCTTCTCCTTCTTCTGCTTCTTCTGCTTCACCCTCCAGACTTCACCTTCTCCTTCTGCTTTTTCTGCTTCACCCTCCAGACTTCACCTTCTCCTTCTCCTTCTTCTGCTTCTTCTGCTTCACCCTCCAGACTTCACCTTCTCCATCTCCTTCTTCTGCTTCACCCTCCAGACTTCTCCTTCTCCTTCTCCTTCTTCTGCGTCACCCTCCAGACTTCACCTTCTCCTTCTCCTTCTTCGGCTTCTGCTGCTTCACCCTCCAGACTTCACCTTCTCCTTCTCCTTCTTCTGCTTCTTCTGCTTCACCCTCCAGACTTCACCTTCTCCTTCTCCTTCTTCTGCTTCTTCTGCTTCACCCTCCAGACTTCACCTTCTCCGTCTCCTTCTTCTGCTTCACCCTCCAGACTTCACCTCCTTCTTCTGCTTCTTCTGCGTCACCCTCCAGACTTCACCTTCTCCTTCTCCTTCTTCTGCTTCACCCTCCAGACTTCACCTTCTCCTTCTCCTTCTTCTGCTTCACCCACCTGACTTCACCTTCTCCTTCTCCTTCATCTGCTTCACCCTCCAGACTTCACCTTCTCCTTCTTCTGCTACTTCTGCGTCACCCTCCAGACTTCACCTTCTCCTTCCCTTTCTTCTGCTTCACCCTCCAGACATCACCTTCTCCTTCTCCTTCTTCTGCTTCACCCTCCAGACTTCATCTTCTCCTTCTCCTTCTTCTGCTTCACCCTCCTGACTTCACCTTCTCCTTCTCCTTCATCTGCTTCTTCTGCTTCACCCTCCAGACTTCACCTTCTTCTTCTGCTTTACCCTCCAGACTTCACCTTCTCCTTCTCCTTCTTCTGCTTCTTCTGCTTCACCCTCCAGACTTCACCTTCTCCTTCTCCTTCTTCTGCTTCACCCTCCAGACTTCACCTTCTCCTTCTCCTTCTGCTTCTTCTGCTTCACCCTCCAGACTTCACCTTCTCCTTCTCCTTCTTCTGCTTCACCCTCCAGACTTCACCTTCTCCTTCTCCTTCTTCTGCACCTTCTGCTTCACCCTCCAGACTTCACCTACTTCTTCTGCTTCACCCTCCAGACTTTACCTTCTCCTTCTTCTGCTTCACCCTCCAGACTTCACCTTCTCCTTCTCCTTCTTCTGCTTCTTCTGCTTCACCCTCCAGACTTCACCTTCTCCTTCTGCTTCTTCTGCTTCACCCTCCAGACTTCACCTTCTCCTTCTCCTTCTTCTGCTTCACCCTCCAGACTTCACCTTCTCCTTCTCCTTCTTCTGCTTCTTCTGCTTCACCCTCCTGACTTCTCCTTCTCCTTCTCCTGCTTCTTCTGCTTCACCCTCCAGACTTCTCCTTCCCCTTCTTCTGCTTCACCCTCCAGACTTCACCTTCTCCTTCTTCTTCTGCTTCACCCTCCAGACTTCACCTTCTCCTTCTCCTTCTTCTGCTTCCTCTGCTTCACCCTCCCGACTTCACCTTCTCCTTCTTCTGCTTCACCCTCCAGACTTCACCTTCTCCTTCTCCTTCTTCTGCTTCTTCTGCTTCACCCTCCTGACTTCTCCTTCTCCTTCTCCTGCTTCTTCTGCTTCACCCTCCAGACTTCACCTTCTCCTTCTTCTGCTTCACCCTCCAGACTTCACCTTCTCCTTCTCCTTCTCCTTCTTCTGCTTCACCCTCCAGACTTCACCTACTCCTTCTCCTTCTTCTGCTTCTTCAGCTTCACCCTCCAGACTTCACCGTCTCCTTCTCCTTCTTCTGCTTCACCCACCAGACTTCACCTTCTCCTTCTCCTTCTTCTGCTTCTCCCTCCAGACGTCACCTTCTTCTGCTTCACCCTCCAGACTTCACCTTCTCCATCTCCTTCTTCTGCTTCACCCTCCAGACTTCACCTTCTCCTTCTTCTGCTTCACCCTCCAGACTTCACCTTCTCCTTCTCCTTGTTCTGCTTCACCCTCCAGACTTCACCTTCTCCTTCTGCTTTTTCTGCTTCACCCTCCAGACTTCACCTTCTCCTTCCCCTGCTTCTGCTTCTTCTGCTTCACCCTCCAGACTTCACCTTCTCCTTCTCCTTCTTCTGCTTCTTCTGCTTCACCCTCCAGACTTCACCTTCTCCATCTCCTTCTTCTACTTCACCCTCCAGACTTCACCTTCTCCTTCTCCTTCTTCTGCTTCTTCTGCGTCACCCTCCAGACTTCACCTTCTCCTTCTCCTTCTTCGGCTTCTGCTGCTTCACCCTCCAGACTTCACCTTCTCCTTCTCCTGCTTCTTCTGCTTCACCCTCCAGACTTCACCTTCTCCTTCTCCTGCTTCTTCTGCTTCACCCTCCAGATTTCACCTCCTTCTTCTGCTTCTTCTGCGTCACCCTCCAGACTTCACCTTCTCCTTCTCCTTCTTCTGCTTCACCCTCCAGACTTCACCTTCTCCTTCTCCTTCTTCTGCTTCACCCTCCTGACTTCACCTTCTCCTTCTCCTTCTTCTGCGTCACCCTCCAGACTTCACCTTCTCCTTCTTCTGCTTCACCCTCCAGACATCACCTTCTCCTTCTTCTGCTTCACCCTCCTGACTTCACCTTCTCCTTCTCCTTCATCTGCTTCTTCTGCTTCACCCTCCAGATATCACCTTCTCCTTCTGCTTCTTCTGCTTCACCCTCCAGACTTCACCTTCTCCTTCTCCTTCTTCTGCTTCTTCTGCTTCACCCTCCAGACTTCACCTTCTTCTTCTGCTTCACCCTCCAGACTTCACCTTCTCCTTCTCCTTCTTCTGCTTCACCCTCCAGACTTCACCTTCTCCTTCTCCTTCTGCTTCTTCTGCTTCACCCTCCAGACTTCACCTTCTCCTTCTCCTTCTTCTGCATCTTCTGCTTCACCCTCCAGACTTCACCTTCTCCTTCTTCTGCTTCACCCTCCAGACTTCACCTTCTCCTTCTCCTTCTTCTGCTTCTTCTGCTTCACCCTCCAGACTTCACATTCTCCTTCTCCTTCTTCTGCTTCTTCTGCTTCACCCTCCAGACTTCACCTTCTCCTTCTGCTTCACCCTCCAGACTTCACCTTCTCCTTCTCCTTCTTCTGCTTCTTCTGCTTCACCCTCCAGACTTCACCTTCTCCTTCTCCTTCTTCTGCTTCTTCTGCTTCACCCTCCAGACTTCACCTTCTCCTTCTCCTTCTTCTGCTTCACCCTCCAGACTTCACCTTCTCCTTCTCCTTCTTCTGCTTCTTCTGCTTCACCCTCCAGACTTCTCCTTCCCCTTCTTCTGCTTCACCCTCCAGACTTCACCTTCTCCTTCTTCTTCTGCTTCACCCTCCAGACTTTACCTTCTCCTTCTCCTTCTTCTGCTTCCTGTGCTTCACCCTCCCGACTTCACCTTCTCCTTCTTCTGCTTCACCCTCCAGACTTCACCTTCTCCTTCTTCTGCTTCACCATCAAGACTTCACCTTCTCCTTCTTCTGCTTCACCCTCCAGACTTCACCTTCTCCTTCTTCTGCTTCACCCTCCAGACTTCACCTACTCCTTCTCCTTCTTCTGCTTCTTCAGCTTCACCCTCCAGACTTCACCGTCTCCTTCTCCTTCTTCTGCTTCACCCTCCAGACTTCACCTTTTCCTTCTCCTTCTTCTGCTTCACGCTCCAGACTTCACCTTCTCCTTCTTCTGCTTCACCCTCCAGACTTCACCTACTCCTTCTCCTTCTTCTGCTTCTTCAGCTTCACCCTCCAGACTTCACCGTCTCCTTCTCCTTCTTCTGCTTCACCCTCCAGACTTCACCTTCTCCTTCTGCTTCTTCTGCTTCACCCTCCAGACTTCACCTTCTCCTTCTCCTTCTTCTGCTTCTTCTGCTTCACCCTCCAGACTTCACCTTCTGCTTCTCCTTCTTCTGCTTCACCCTCCAGACTTCACCGTCTCCTTCTCCTTCTTCTGCATCTTCTGCTTCACCCTCCAGACTTCACCTTCTCCTTCTCCTTCTTCTGCTTCACCCACCAGACTTCACCTTCTCCTTCTCCTTCTTCTGCTTCACCCTCCAGACTTCACCTTCTTCTGCTTCACGCTCCAGACTTCACCTTCTCCATCTCCTTCTTCTGCTTCACCCTCCAGACTTCACCGTCTCCTTCTCCTTCTTCTGCATCTTCTGCTTCACCCTCCAGACTTCACCTTCTCCTTCTCCTTCTTCTGCTTCACCCACCAGACTTCACCTTCTCCTTCTCCTTCTTCTGCTTCACCATCCAGACTTCACCTTCTCCTTCTCCTTCTTCTGCTTCTTCTAGTTCACCCTCCAGACTTCACCTTCTCCTTCTGCTTTTTCTGCTTCACCCTCCAGACTTCACCTTCTCCTTCTCCTTCTTCTGCTTCTTCTGCTTCACCCTCCAGACTTCACCTTCTCCATCTCCTTCTTCTGCGTCACCCTCCAGAATTCACCTTCTCCTTCTCCTTCTTCGGCTTCTGCTGCTTCACCCTCCAGACTTCACCTTCTCCTTCTCCTGCTTCTTCTGCTTCACCCTCCAGACTTCACCTTCTCCTTCTCCTTCTTCTGCTTCTTCTGCTTCACCCTCCAGACTTCACCTTCTCCTTCTCCTTCTTCTGCTTCTTCTGCTTCACTCTCCAGACTTCACCTCCTTCTTCTGCTTCTTCTGCGTCACCCTCCAGACTTCACCTTCTCCTTCTCCTTCTTCTGCTTCACCCTCCAGACTTCACCTTCTCCTTCTCCTTCTTCTGCTTCACCCACCTGACTTCACCTTCTCCTTCTTCTGCTACTTCTGCGTCACCCTCCAGACTTCACCTTCTCCTTCCCCTTCTTCTGCTTCACCCTCCAGACATCACCTTCTCCTTCTCCTTCTTCTGCTTCACCCTCCAGACTTCATCTTCTCCTTCTCCTTCTTCTGCTTCACCCTCCTGACTTCACCTTCTCCTTCTCCTTCATCTGCTTCTTCTGCTTCACCCTCCAGACTTCACCTTCTTCTTCTGCTTCCCCCTCCAGACTTCACCTTCTCCTTCTGCTTCTTCTGCTTCACCCTCCAGACTTCACCTTCTCCTTCTCCTTCTTCTGCTTCACCCTCCAGACTTCACCTTCTCCTTCTTCTTCTGCTTCACCCTCCAGACTTCACCTTCTCCTTCTCCTTCTTCTGCTTCTTCTGCTTCACCCTCCAGACTTCACCTTCTCCTTCTCCTTCTTCTGCTTCTTCTGCTTCACCCTCCAGACTTCACCTTCTCCTTCTCCTTCTTCTGCTTCACCCTCCAGTCTTCACCTGCTCCTTCTCCTTCTTCTGCTTCACCCTCCAGACTTCACCTACTCCTTCTGCTTGTTCTGCTTCTTCTGCTTCACCCTCCAGACTTCACCTTCTCCTTCTTCTGCTTCTTCTGCTTCACACTCCAGACTTCACCTTCTCCTTCTCCTTCTTCTGCTTCTTCTGCTTCACCCTCCAGACTTCACCTTCTCCTTCTCCTTCTTCTGCTTCTTCTGCTTCACCCTCCAGACTTCACCTTCTACTACTCCTTCTTCTACTTCTTCTGCTTCAACCTCCAGACTCCACCTTCTCCTTCTCCTTCTTCTGCTTCACCCTCCAGACTTCACCTTCTCCTTCTCCTTCCTCTGCTTCCTCTGCTTCACCCTCCAGACTTCACCTTCTTCTTCCCCTTCTTCTGCTTCTTCTGCTTCACCCTCCAGACTTCACCTTCTCCTTCTCCTTCTTCTGCTTCACCCTCCAGACTTCACCTTCTCCTTCTCCTTCTTCTGCATCTTCTGCTTCACCCTCCAGACTTCACCTACTTCTTCTGCTTCACCCTCCAGACTTCACCTTCTCCTTCTTCTGCTTCACCCTCCAGACTTCACCTTCTCCTTCTCCTTCTTCTGCTTCTTCTGCTTCACCCTCCAGACTTCACATTCTCCTTCTCCTTCTTCTGCTTCTTCTGCTTCACCCTCCAGACTTCACCTTCTCCTTCTGCTTCACCCTCCAGACTTCACCTTCTCCTTCTCCTTCTTCTGCTTCTTCTGCTTCACCCTCCAGACTTCACCTTCTCCTTCTCCTTCTTCTGCTTCTTCTGCTTCACCCTCCAGACTTCACCTTCTCCTTCTCCTTCTTCTGCTTCACCCTCCAGACTTCACCTTCTCCTTCTCCTTCTTCTGCTTCTTCTGCTTCACCCTCCAGACTTCTCCTTCCCCTTCTTCTGCTTCACCCTCCAGACTTCACCTTCTCCTTCTTCTTCTGCTTCACCCTCCAGACTTTACCTTCTCCTTCTCCTTCTTCTGCTTCCTGTGCTTCACCCTCCCGACTTCACCTTCTCCTTCTTCTGCTTCACCCTCCAGACTTCACCTTCTCCTTCTTCTGCTTCACCATCAAGACTTCACCTTCTCCTTCTTCTGCTTCACCCTCCAGACTTCACCTTCTCCTTCTTCTGCTTCACCCTCCAGACTTCACCTACTCCTTCTCCTTCTTCTGCTTCTTCAGCTTCACCCTCCAGACTTCACCGTCTCCTTCTCCTTCTTCTGCTTCACCCTCCAGACTTCACCTTCTCCTTCTCCTTCTTCTGCTTCACGCTCCAGACTTCACCTTCTCCTTCTTCTGCTTCACCCTCCAGACTTCACCTACTCCTTCTCCTTCTTCTGCTTCTTCAGCTTCACCCTCCAGACTTCACCGTCTCCTTCTCCTTCTTCTGCTTCACCCTCCAGACTTCACCTTCTCCTTCTGCTTCTTCTGCTTCACCCTCCAGACTTCACCTTCTCCTTCTCCTTCTTCTGCTTCTTCTGCTTCACCCTCCAGACTTCACCTTCTGCTTCTCCTTCTTCTGCTTCACCCTCCAGACTTCACCGTCTCCTTCTCCTTCTTCTGCATCTTCTGCTTCACCCTCCAGACTTCACCTTCTCCTTCTCCTTCTTCTGCTTCACCCACCAGACTTCACCTTCTCCTTCTCCTTCTTCTGCTTCACCCTCCAGACTTCACCTTCTTCTGCTTCACGCTCCAGACTTCACCTTCTCCATCTCCTTCTTCTGCTTCACCCTCCAGACTTCACCGTCTCCTTCTCCTTCTTCTGCATCTTCTGCTTCACCCTCCAGACTTCACCTTCTCCTTCTCCTTCTTCTGCTTCACCCACCAGACTTCACCTTCTCCTTCTCCTTCTTCTGCTTCACCATCCAGACTTCACCTTCTTCTTCTCCTTCTTCTGCTTCTTCTGCTTCACCCTCCAGACTTCACCTTCTCCTTCTGCTTTTTCTGCTTCACCCTCCAGACTTCACCTTCTCCTTCTCCTTCTTCTGCTTCTTCTGCTTCACCCTCCAGACTTCACCTTCTCCATCTCCTTCTTCTGCTTCACCCTCCAGACTTCAGCTTCTCCTTCTCCTTCTTCTGCGTCACCCTCCAGACTTCACCTTCTCCTTCTTCGGCTTCTGCTGCTTCACCCTCCAGACTTCACCTTCTCCTTCTCCTGCTTCTTCTGCTTCACCCTCCAGACTTCACCTTCTCCTTCTCCTTCTTCTGCTTCTTCTGCTTCACCCTCCAGACTTCACCTTCTCCTTCTTCTTCTGCTTCTTCTGCTTCACTCTCCAGACTTCACCTTCTCCGTCTCCTTCTTCTGCTTCACTCTCCAGACTTCACCTCCTTCTTCTGCTTCTTCTGCGTCACCCTCCAGACTTCACCTTCTCCTTCTCCTTCTTCTGCTTCACCCTCCAGACTTCACCTTCTCCTTCTCCTTCTTCTGCTTCACCCACCTGACTTCACCTTCTCCTTCTCCTTCTTCTGCTACTTCTGCGTCACCCTCCAGACTTCACCTTCTCCTTCCCCTTCTTCTGCTTCACCCTCCAGACATCACCTTATCCTTCTCCTTCTTCTGCTTCACCCTCCAGACTTCATCTTCTCCTTCTCCTTCTTCTGCTTCACCCTCCTGACTTCACCTTCTCCTTCTCCTTCATCTGCTTCTTCTGCTTCACCCTCCAGACTTCACCTTCTTCTTCTGCTTCACCCTCCAGACTTCACCTTCTCCTTCTGCTTCTTCTGCTTCACCCTCCAGACTTCACCTTCTCCTTCTCCTTCTTCTGCTTCACCCTCCAGACTTCACCTTCTCCTTCTTCTTCTGCTTCACCCTCCAGACTTCACCTTCTCCTTCTCCTTCTTCTGCTTCTTCTGCTTCACCCTCCAGACTTCACCTTCTCCTTCTCCTTCTTCTGCTTCTTCTGCTTCACCCTCCAGACTTCACCTTCTCCTTCTCCTTCTTCTGCTTCTTCTGCTTCACCCTCCAGACTTCACCTTCTCCTTCTCCTTCTTCTGCTTCACCCTCCAGTCTTCACCTGCTCCTTCTCCTTCTTCTGCTTCACCCTCCAGACTTCACCTACTCCTTCTGCTTGTTCTGCTTCTTCTGCTTCACCCTCCAGACTTCACCTTCTCCTTCTTCTGCTTCTTCTGCTTCACACTCCAGACTTCACCTTCTCCTTCTCCTTCTTCTGCTTCTTCTGCTTCACCCTCCAGACTTCACCTTCTCCTTCTCCTTCTTCTGCTTCTTCTGCTTCACCCTCCAGACTTCACCTTCTACTACTCCTTCTTCTACTTCTTCTGCTTCAACCTCCAGACTCCACCTTCTCCTTCTCCTTCTTCTGCTTCACCCTCCAGACTTCACCTTCTCCTTCTACTTCTTCTGCTTCACCCTCCAGACTTCACCTTCTCCTTCTCCTTCCTCTGCTTCCTCTGCTTCACCCTCCAGACTTCACCTTCTTCTTCCCCTTCTTCTGCTTCTTCTGCTTCACCCTCCAGACTTCACCTTCTCCTTCTCCATCTTCTGCTTCACCCTCCAGACTTCACCACCTCCTTCTCCTTCTTCTGCTTCACCCTCCAGACTTCACCTTCTTCTTCTGCTTCACCCTCCAGACATCACCTTCTCCTTCTGCTTCTTCTGCTTCAGCCTCCAGACTTCACCTTCTGCTTCACCCTCCAGACTTCACCACCTCCTTCTCCTTCTTCTGCTTCACCCTCCAGACTTCACCTTCTTCTTCTGCTTCACCCTCCAGACTTCACCTTCTCCTTCTCCTTCTTCTGCTTCACCCTCCAGACTTCATCTTCTCCTTCTCCTTCTTCTGCTTCACCCTCCAGACTTCACCTTCTCCTTCTCCTTCTTCTGCTTTTTCTGCTTCACCCTCCAGACTTCACCTTCTCCTTCTCCTTCTTTTGCTTCTTCTGCTTCAACCTCCAGATTTCACCTTCTCCTTCTGCTTCACCCTCCAGACTTCTCCTTCTCCTGCTTCACCCTCCAGACTTCACCTTCTCCTTCTCCTTCTTCTGCTTCTTCTGCTTCACCCTCCAGACTTCACCTTCTCCTTCTCCTTCTTCTGCTTCACCCTCCAGACTTCACCTTCTCCTTCTCCTTCTTCTGCTTCACCCTCCAGACTTCACCTTCTCCTTCTCCTTCTTCTGCTTCACCCTCCAGACTTCACCTTCTTCTTCTGCTTCACCCTCCAGACTTCACCTTCTGCTTCACCCTCCAGACATCACCTTCTCCTTCTTCTGCTTCTTCTGCTTCACCCTCCAAACTTCACCTTCTCCTTCTCCTTCTTCTGCTTCTTCTGCTTCACCCTCCAGACTTCACCTTCTCCTGCTCCTTCTTCTGCTTCTTCTGCTTCACCCTCCAGACTTCACCTTCTCCTTCTCCTTCTTCTGCTTCACCCTCCAGTCTTCACCTGCTCCTTCTCCTTCTTCTGCTTCACCCTCCAGACTTCACCTTCTCCTTCTCCTTCTTCTGCTTCTTCTGCTTCACACTCCAGACTTCACCTTCTCCTTCTCCTTCTTCTGCTTCTTCTGCTTCACACTCCAGACTTCACCTTCTCCTTCTTCTGCTTCTTCTGCTTCACCCTCCAAACTTCACCTTCTCCTTCTCCTTCTTCTGCTTCACCCTCCAGACTTCACCTTCTACTACTCCTTCTTCTACTTCTTCTGCTTCAACCTCCAGACTCCACCTTCTCCTTCTCCTTCTTCTGCTTCACCCTCCAGACTTCACCTTCTCCTTCTACTTCTTCTGCTTCACCCTCCAGACTTCACCTTCTCCTTCTCCTTCCTCTGCTTCCTCTGCTTCACCCTCCAGACTTCACCTTCTTCTTCCCCTTCTTCTGCTTCTTCTGCTTCACCCTCCAGACTTCACCTTCTCCTTCTCCATCTTCTGCTTCACCCTCCAGACTTCACCACCTCCTTCTCCTTCTTCTGCTTCACCCTCCAGACTTCACCTTCTTCTTCTGCTTCACCCTCCAGACTTCATCTTCTCCTTCTGCTTCTTCTGCTTCAGCCTCCAGACTTCACCTTCTGCTTCACCCTCCAGACTTCACCTTCTCCTTCTCCTTCTTCTGCTTCACCCTCCAGACTTCACCTTCTCCTTCTCCTTCTTCTGCATCTTCTGCTTCACCCTCCAGACTTCACCTTCTACTACTCCTTCTTCTACTTCTTCTGCTTCAACCTCCAGACTCCACCTTCTCCTTCTCCTTCTTCTGCTTCACCCTCCAGACTTCACCTTCTCCTTCTCCTTCTTCTGCTTCACCCTCCAGACTTCACCTTCTCCTTCTCCTTCCTCTGCTTCTTCTGCTTCACCCGCCAGACTTCACCTTCTACTTCTCCTTCTTCTGCTTCACCCTCCAGACTTCATCTTCTCCTTCTCCTGCTTCACCCTCCAGACTTCACCTTCTCCTTCTCCTTCTTCTGCTTTTTCTGCTTCACCCTCCAGACTTCACCTTCTCCTTCTCCTTCTTTTGCTTCTTCTGCTTCAACCTCCAGATTTCACCTTCTCCTTCTGCTTCACCCTCCAGACTTCTCCTTCTCCTGCTTCCCCCTCCAGACTTCACCTTCTCCTTCTCCTTCTTCTGCTTCTTCTGCTTCACCCTCCAGACTTCACCTTCTCCTTCTCCTTCTTCTGCTTCACCCTCCAGACTTCACCTTCTCCTTCTCCTTCTTCTGCTTCACCCTCCAGACTTCACCTTCTCCTTCTCCTTCTTCTGCTTCACCCTCCAGACTTCACCTTCTCCTTCTTCTGCATCTTCTGCTTCACCCTCCAGACTTCACCTTCTACTACTCCTTCTTCTACTTCTTCTGCTTCAACCTCCAGACTCCACCTTCTCCTTCTCCTTCTTCTGCTTCACCCTCCAGACTTCACCTTCTCCTTCTCCTTCTTCTGCTTCACCCTCCAGACTTCACCTTCTCCTTCTCCTTCCTCTGCTTCTTCTGCTTCACCCGCCAGACTTCACCTTCTACTTCTCCTTCTTCTGCTTCACCCTCCAGATTTCATCTTCTCCTTCTCCTGCTTCACCCTCCAGACTTCACCTTCTCCTTCTCCTTCTTCTGCTTTTTCTGCTTCACCCTCCAGACTTCACCTTCTCCTTCTCCTTCTTTTGCTTCTTCTGCTTCAACCTCCAGATTTCACCTTCTCCTTCTGCTTCACCCTCCAGACTTCTCCTTCTCCTGCTTCACCCTCCAGACTTCACCTTCTCCTTCTCCTTCTTCTGCTTCTTCTGCTTCACCCTCCAGACTTCACCTTCTCCTTCTCCTTCTTCTGCTTCACCCTCCAGACTTCACTTTCTCCTTCTCCTTCTTCTGCTTCACCCTCCAGACTTCACCTTCTCCTTCTCCTTCTTCTGCTTCACCCTCCAGACTTCACCTTCTCCTTCTTCTGCTTCTTCTGCTTCACCCTCCAGACTACACCTTCTGCTTCACCCTCCAGACATCACCTTCTCCTTCTCCTTCTTCTGCTTCTTCTGCTTCACACTCCAGACTTCACCTTCTCCTTCTCCTTCTTCTGCTTCACCCTCCAGACTTCAGCTTCTCCTTCTCCTTCTTCTGCTTCTTCTGCTTCACCCTCCAGACTTCACCTTCTCCATCTCCTTCTTCGGCTTCTGCTGCTTCTCCCTCCAGACTTCACCTTCTCCTTCTTCTGCTTCACCCTCCAGACTTCACCTTCTCCTTCTCCTCCTTCTTCTGCTTCACCCTCCAGACTTCACCTTCTCCTTCTTCTGCTTCGCCCTCCAGAATTCAACTTCTCCTGCTCCTTCTTCTGCTTCTTCTGCTTCACCCTCCAGACTTCACCTTCTCCTTCCCCTTCTTCTGCTTCTTCTGCGTCACCCTCCAGACTTCTCCTTCTTCTGCTTCTTCTGCTTCACCCTCCAGACTTCACCTTCTCCATCTCCTTCTTCGGCTTCTGCTGCTTCTCCCTCCAGACTTCACCTTCTCCTTCTCTTTCTCCTTCTTCTGCTTCTTCTGCTTCACCCTCCAGACTTCACCTTCTCCTTCTCCTGCTTCTTCTGCTTCACCCTCCAGACTTCACCTTCTCCTTCTCCTTCTTCTGCTTCTTCTGCTTCACCCTCCAGACTTCACATTCTCCTTCTCCTTCTTCTGCTTCTGCTGCTTCACCCTCCAGACTTCACCTTCTCCTTCTCCTTCTTCTGCTTCTCCCTCCAGACTTCACCTTCTCCTTCTCCTTCTTCTGCTTCACCCTCCAGACTTCACCTTCTCCTTCTCCTTCTTCTGCTTCTTCTGCTTCACCCTCCAGACTTCACCTTCTCCTTCTCCTTCTTCCGCTTCACCCTCCAGACTTCACCTTCTCCTTCTCCTTCTTCTGCTTCTTCTGCTTCACCCTCCAGACTTCTCCTTCTCCTGCTCCTTCTTCTGCTTCCTCTGCTTCACCCTCCCGACTTCACCTGCTCCTTCTCCTTCTTCTGCTTCACCCACCAGACTTCACCTTCTCCTTCTTCTGCTTCACCCTCCAGACTTCACCTACTCCTTCTCCTTCTTCTGCTTCTTCAGCTTCACCCTCCAGACTTCACCTTCTCCTTCTCCTTCAGCCTCCAGTCTTCACCTTCTCCTTCTCCTCCTTCTTCTGCTTCACCCTCCAGACTTCACCTTCTCCTTCTTCTGCTTCGCCCTCCAGAATTCAACTTCTCGTGCTCCTTCTTCTGCTTCTTCTGCTTCACCATCCAGACTTCACCACCTTCTTCTCCTTCTTCTGCTTCACCCTCCAGACTTCTCCTTCTCCTTCTCCTTCTCCTTCTTCTGCTTCATCTGCTTCACCCTCCAGACTTCACCTTCTCCTTCTCCTTCTTCTGCTTCATCTGCTTCACCCTCCAGACTTCTCCTTCTTCTCCTTCTCCTTCTCCTTCTTCTGCTTCTTCTGCTTCACCCTCCAGACTTCACCTTCTCCTTCTCCTTCTTCTGCTTCTTCTGCTTCACCCTCCAGACTTCATCTTCTCCTCCTTCTTCTGCTTCATCTGCTTCACCCTCCAGACTTCTCCTTCTTCTCCTTCTCCTTCTCCTTCTTCTGCTTCTTCTGCTTCACCCTCCAGACTTCACCTTCTCCTTCTCCTTCTTCTGCTTCTTCTGCTTCACCCTCCAGACTTCATCTTCTCCTTCTCCTTCTTCTGCTTCTCCTGCCAGACTTAACCTTCTCCTTCTTCTGCTTCATCTGCTTCACCCTCCAGACTTCTGCTTCTCCTTCTCCTTCTTCTGCTTCTCCTGCCAGACATCACCTTCTCCTTCTCCTTCTTCTGCTTCACCCTCCAGACTTCACCTTCTCCTTCTTCTGCTTCTTCTGCTTCACCCTCCAGACTTCACTTTCTCCTTCTCCTTCTTTTGCTTCTTCTGCTTCACCCTCCAGGCTTCACCTTCTCCTTCTTCTGCTTCTTCTGCTTCACCCTCCAGACTTCACCTTCTCCTTCTGCTTCTTTTGCTTCACCCTCCAGACTTCACCTTCTCCTTCTCCTTCTTCTGCTTCTTCTGATTCACCCTCCAGACTTCAGCTTCTCCTTCTCCTTCTTCTGCTTCTTCTGTTTCACCCTCCAGACTTCACCTCCTTCTTCTGCTTCACCCTCCAGACTTCACCTTCTCCTTCTTCTGCTTCACCATCCAGACTTCACCTACTCCTTCTCCTTCTTCTTCTTCTTCTGCTTCACCCTCCAGACTTCACCTTCTCCTTCTCCTTCTTCTGCTTCACCCTCCAGACTTCTTCTCCTTCTCCTTCTCCTTCTTCTGCTTCTTCTGCTTCACTCGCCAGACTTCACCACCTCCTCCTCCTTCTTCTGCTTCACCCTCCAGAATTCACCTTCTCCTTCTCCTGCTTCTTCTGCTTCACCCTCCAGACTTCTCCTTCTCCTTCTTCTGCTTCTTCTGCTTCACCCTCCAGACTTCACCTTCTCCTTCTCCTTCTTCTGCTTCATGCTCCGGACTTCACCTTCTCCGTCTCCTTCTTCTGCTTCACCCTCCAGACTTCACCTTCTCCTACTCCTTCTTCTACTTCTTCTGCTTCACCCTCCAGACTTCACCTTCTCCTTCTCCTTCTTCTGCTTCTTCTGGTTCACCCTCCAGACTTCTCCTTCTCCTTCTTCTGCTTCTTCTGCTTCACCCTCCAGACTTCACCTTCTCCTTCTCCTTCTTCTGCTTCACCCTCCAGACTTCACATTCTCCTTCTCCTCCTTCTGCTTCTTCCTCTTCACCCACAGACTTCTTCTTTGGATTCTTTGGATTCTTCGGATTCTTCTTCGGATTCTTCTTCTTCTTCGGATTCTTCTTCTTCGGATTCTTCTTCTTCGGATTCTTCTTCTTCGGATTCTTCTTCTTTGGATTCTTCTTCTTCTTCTTCGGATTCTTCTTCTTCTGCTTCTTCGGATTCTTCTTCTTTGGCTTCTTCTTCTTCGGATTCTTCTTCAGATTCTTCTTCGGATGCTTCTTCTTCGGATTCTTCTTCTTCGGATTCTTCTTCGGATTCTTCGGATTCTTCCAGGATTCTTCTTCCAGGATTCTTCTTCTTCTTCTTCTTCCAGGATTCTTCTTCTTCTTCTTCCAGGATTCTTCTTCTTCTTCTTCTTCTTCCAGGATTCTTCTTCCAGGATTCTTCTTCTTCTTCTTCTTCCAGGGTTCTTCTTCCAGGATTCTTCTTCTTCTTCTTCTTCTTCTTCCAGGATTCTTCTTCTTCTTCTTCCAGGATTCTTCTTCTTCCCCTAAACCTCAACCTAACGCTAATCCTAACCCTAACCCTCATACTAAACCGAACCCAACCCGACACTGACCCTGACCCAGATCCTAACCGTAACACTAACCCCAAACACCAACACTAAACCGAACCCTATTTCACAAACCCTAACACTAACCCCAAACACCAACCCTAACCCTATTTCACAAACTCTAACGCTAATGCCAAACACTAACCCTAACCCAAAACATGAACCATAACTCAACTTCACAAACCATTACACTAACTCCAAACACCAACCCTAACCCTACCTGCAATAACACTAACCCTAAATCCCTAACCCTAACCCCTAAACCTAACCCTAACACAAACCCTAACTCCCTAACCTTAAATACATAACCCTAACCTCAAATGCTAACCATAACCCTTAACCCTAAATGCAGTGTCCCTAACCCTAACCCTAACCGCAACCCTAAACCTAACCCTAACACTACCCTAAATAACCTAACCCTAAATATCCTAACCCTAAATACCCTAACCCTAAATACCCTAACCCTAAATACCCTAGCCCTAACACTAAACCCTAAGCCTAACCCCTAGCCCTACACCCTACACTAACTGCACTAACCCTAAAACAAACCTTAAATCCCTAACCCTAACCCCAAACGCTAACCCTAACCCTTAACCCTAAATGCACTAAACCTAACCCTAAATCCCTAACCCTAAATGCCCGAACCCTAACTGCACTAACCCAAACCTTAACCCTAGCCCTAGCACTAACCCTAACTCTAACCCCTAACCCTTTCCCTCAAACCCTAAAACCTGACCCCTAAAGCCTAACCCTAACCCTAAATCCCGAACCCTAACCCTAAAACCTAACCGCTAAAGCCTGACCCTAAAACCTAACCCCTAAAGCCTAACCCTAACAATAACCCTAAAACCTAACCCCTGGGGCTGAGCGGTAGACCTGCGAGAGGCACGGAGTCAGCAAGAGGAGGATAAAAAGAGCGCCAAGAGGAGGATAAAAAGAGCGCAAAGAGGAGGCCTGGGACCAGAGCTCAGCGGTGGACCTGTGAGAGGCACAGATTCAGCGAGAGGAGGATAAAAAGAGCGTGGAGAGGAGGCCTGGGACCGGAGTTGAGCGGCGGACCTGCGAGAGGCACAGATTCAGTGAGAGGAGAGAGAGAAGTAAAAAGTAATCGAAGTGTAATGTTAGCAGAAAGCAGGTAAGTGATTGGTTGGTGAGTATTTCTCTCTGTCTCACTTTTTTCCAAACTTAAATTTTGTGGTTTATAGTTTCTAGGGTCTCTGCTGTGTAGTGGGGACTGCTGGTAAACAAGGGCCCTTGAGTATATCATTTAATTGTAGTGTAATTGGCGGGACTGATTTGATTTAATTTAATTTGAATTAATTAAAGGGTAAGTCATGGCAGTACAGCTCGGCGCTCTAGTATGCTCCTCCTGCACTGTGGGAAATCAGGGACACTTCCGGTGTCCCTGACAACCATGTGTGCGGGAAGTGTATCCAGCTGCAGCTACTGGCAGACCGCATTGCGGTGTTGGAGCTGCAAATGGATACATACTGGAGCATTCGCGATGCTGAGGACATCGTGGATAGCATGTTTAATGAGTTGGTCACACCGCAGGTAAAGGCTGCACAGGCAGGAAGGGAATGGGTGACCGCCAGGCAGAGTAGTAGGCACAGGCAGGTAGTGCAGGGGTCCCCTGTGGCCATCCCCCTCTCAAACAGATATACTGCTTTGGATATTGCTGAGGGAGATGGCTTATCGGGAGAAGACAACAGCAGCCAACTTCCTGGCACCATGGGTGGTTCTGCTGCACAGGACGGGAGAAAAAAGAGTGGGAGAGCTATAGTAATAGGGGATTCTATTGTAAGGGGAATAGATAGGCGTTTCTGCGGCCACAAACAAGACTCCAGGATGGTATGTTGCCTCCCTGGTGCAAGGGTCAAGGATGTCTGAGCGGCTGCAGAGCCTTTTGGAAGGGGAGGGTGAACAGCCAGTTGTCATGGTGCATATAGGTACCAACGATATAGGTAAAAACCGGGATGAGGTCCTAAAAGCTGAATATAGGGAGTTAGGAGGTAAATTAAAAAATAGGACCTCAAAGGTAGTAATCTCAGGATTGCTACCAGTGCCACGTGCTAGTCAGAGTAGAAATAGAAGGATATTTCAGATGAATACGTGGCTAGAGGAATGGTGCAAGGGGGAGGGATTCAAATTCCTGGGACATTGGAACCGGTTCTGGGGGAGGTGGGACCAGTACAAACTGGACGGTTTGCACCTGGGCAGGACCGGGACCGATGTCCTAGGGGGAGTGTTTGCAAGTGCTGTGGGGGAGGGTTTAAACTAAAATGGCAGGGGGTTGGGAACCTGTGCAGGGAGACAGGGGAAAGGGAAACAAGGATAGAAGCAAAAGACAGGAAGGAGAAAAGCAAAAGTGGCAGTCAGAGAAATCAAGGGTTTAAATCAAACATGGCCACAGTAAATAATAATTCTAAAAGGTCTAAGAGTGTTAAAAAAACAAGCCTGAAGGCTTTGTGTCTTAATGCGAGGAGCATTCATAATAAGGTGGATGAATTAGCTGCGCAAATAGATGTAAACGGATAGGATATGATCGGGATTACGGAAACATGGCTCCAGGGTGACCAAGGCTGGGAGCTCAACATCCAGGGGTATTCAATATTCAGGAAAGACAGGCAAAAAAGGAAAAGGAGGTGGGGTAGCATTGCTGGTTAAAGAGGAGATTAACACAATTGTAAGGAAGGATATTAGCTCTGATGATGTGGAATCTGTATGGGTAGAGCTGAGAAATACCAAGAGGCAGAAAACGTTAGTGGGAGTTGTATACAGACCCCCAAACAGTAATGCGGAGGTTGGGGGGGGCATTAAATGGGAAATTAGAGATGCGTGCAATAAGGGCACAGCAGTTATCATGGGTGACTTTAATCTACATATAGATTGGGCTAACCAAATTAGTAATAATACTGTGGAGGAGGAATTCCTGGAGTGTATACGGGATGGTTTCCTGGACCAATATGTCGAGGAACCAACTAGAGATCAGGCCATCTTAGACTGGGTATTATGTAATGAGAAAGGAATAATTAGCAATCTTGTTGTGCGAGGCCCCTTGGGGCGGAGTGATCATAATATGATAGAATTCTTCATTAAGATGGAGAGTGAAGTAGTTGACTCAGAGACTAGGGTCCTGAGTTTAAATAAAGGAAACTACGATGGTATGAGGCGCGAGTTGGGTAGGATTGATTGGGGAATGTTACTCAAAGGGTTGATGGTGGATAGGCAATGGCAAACATTTAAAGATCGCATGGATGAACTACAGAGCACTTGGAAAACAGTGACAGGATCGGACAAAGTCAACATGGATTTACAAAAGGTAAATCATGCTTGGCTAATCTACTGGAATTTTTTGAGGATGTAACTGGTAGAATAGATAAGGGAGAACCAGTGGATGTGGTGTATTTGGACTTTCAGAAGGCTTTCGATAAGGTCCCGCATAAGCAATTATAATATAATAATTCAACTTTATTGTCATTGTACAATGCACAAGTACATGGACAACGAAATGTGATCTTGCAAGCTCCCATGAGTCCAGTACAAATAACATTAACATTAAACGTAAATAGCACCATCCTGGGAGAAGCAAAGCCGCTGCGTTTGTGCGCGCCGCCATTCCATTTCCACCATTCCTCCTGTCCGACAATCTTCAGCCCAACGCCCGGGCCTGCTCACCAGCCGCCCCTCCCGGGGCTCCTTCCTGTGACCTTCTCACCAACCGCCCCTCCTCGGGGCTCCTTCCGTGACCTTCTGCACCTGGTCTTCCCTGATGGTCAGCCCTCCATGGTACTAACCAGGCCTGGCTCTGCTTAGCTTCCAAGCCTTGCCAGTGACCCTGTCCCTAGTCCCAGGAACAGGGCTTGTAAAATTAAGGCACATGGGATTGGGGGCGAGGTACTGACTTGGATAGAGAACTGGTTGGCAGACAGGAAGCAAAGAGTTGGAATAAATGGGTCTTTTTCCGAGTGGCAGGCAGTGACTAGTGGGGTACCGCAGGGATCGGTCCTAGGGCACCAGCTCTTCACAATATATATTAATGATCCAGACAAGGGAACTAGATGTAATATCTCCAAGTTTGCAGACGGCACAAAGCTGAGTGGGCGTGTGTGCTGTGAGGAGGATGCCGAGAAACTCCAGTATGATTTGGACAGGTTGGGTGATTCGGCAGATGCATGGCAGATGCAGTATAATGTGGATAAATGCGAGGTTATCCACTTTGGTGGCAAAAACAGAAAGGCAGATTGTGCTGTCTCTCCCTCTAACTTAACCTTACTGTATGTACATAACCTACTTATATATGTATAACTTACCTTTTAGGGCCATTGCCCCTTTAAGACGCGCCTTAGCGCGCTGACGTCACGTCACGTACGACGTGACGGACATGCGTGAGGCGGCTGCCGGCCCGACTCGGCTCTCCGGAAAGGCCGCCGGCACAGCCCGGCCCAGCGTCTTCGGCCGCATCGATCAGCCGCCGGGAGCGCCGCTATCTTCCGCTCCCGCGGCAAGCACCGGCCCAGCCTGGCCTCCAGCCCCGCTCCCGACTTAGGCCCCAATGGCCAGCGACGCAACGACCGGCAAACGTGACGACGTCACAACCCCGAGCGTGATGAGGTCATCACGCTCCCCACGGGACTGCGAGCTCATTCCTCGTGGAGCCGCCGCCGGAACAGGACCCGCGCCACGGTGCCCCTCAGTTGTATTGCCCCCATGCTTGAGTCTTGGAAATTGTTTGTCTGTAAGTATTTTAGAATGCTATAGACGATTAGCGTACACTGTATGTTGTAGAAAATGTTTAGTTGTAACTTTTCTCGGTCTAGCTGGTTATCTAGCAGCTGTATTTGATACACTATGTACAGGGCTAATTTAAAGAGAATGCCTTCCAGCCTGCTAAATGTATATTCGTTGCCAGACGTACTGTGTTGCCCAGGCGTACCTAAATTTGTGTACACATACCAATTATGCGTCTGTATACTAATGCGTCCTTCCATTTCTGTGTTGTATTTCAGTTTTACAATAAGAATCTTTCAATAAAGCGTTACAAGAAAAGTCAAGCCTTGTGATTTTACGGGAAGATATCAAGTTGTTCGCTATCTGTCTAGCTCTGCATAGCCATGCGTTGCGAGGGCAGAAAAGTAAAAAGACAACAGCACAGCGGGCCCAAGCACAGGAAGATACCACTCAGCTACCATGAGTCTACGCTCAGGAAAACAATATACCCTAGAGGACGTCGACCAACCAAGTGAGAAGCATGAGCCTCTCCTAGCTAACGATGCCAAGTCACAGCCCTCTAAAGCATCCTCTAGGTCATCTCGGCGGTCCAGCAGACCGTCGTCATCGACAGCTTCTGCGGCCGCCAAAGCACGTGCCAAGGCAAAAGCTGCCCAGTCTCAATTGCCCTTCGCTGAAAAAGAAGCTGACCTTATGAAGCAGAGAGCTGACCTCGACGCTAGCGCGTTGAAGCAGAGAGCTGACCTCGACGCTAGTGTGATGAAGCAGAGAGCTGACCTCGACGCTAGTGTGACGAAGCAGACAGCACAGTCCTCTAAAGTATCCACTAGATCATCTCGGCAGTCCAGCAGACCGTCGTCATCGACAGCTTCTGCAGCCGCCAAAGCACGTGCCAAGGCAGAAGCTGCCCAGGCTCGATTGGCCCTTGCTGAAAAAGAAGCTAGCGTGATGAAGCAGAAAGCCGACCTCGACGCTAGCGTTACGAAGCAGAGAGCTGACCTCGCTGCCATTCTCCACATTCTCCAAAGCCAGAGAGCTGCCGCTGCCGCTAAAGCCGAAGCCGCAGCTTATGAAGAAGGTGAGGAGAGCGAAAGTGGGGAGCCCAGCCAGGAAACATATGATCTGGAACAGCCCCTCAGTCCAGTGCAACGTACAAGTGAGTATGTGCAACAACACTCCAAATTGTTCTCAAAGGAAACATTCAGGTATCTCGACGTAGAACCAGCTACTCACCACAGCAACAAACGGCCCGTTTTCGGAGACACTGAGCTTAAAAGAGAACAAAAAAGTAAGACTCACCTGCAGAGACCTCCACAACACTCGGCCAAGCAGTCCTCGTCCGAGCCGCAAGGCGCACAAGACCTCGCTAGGTACCTTACTCGCCGAGAATTATTAAGTTCAGGCCTCCTAGAATTCGATGACCGTCCTGAAAATTATTGGTCATGGAAAGCGTCCTTCCTGAGTACCACCAAGGACTTGAATCTGTCAGCCAGAGAAGAACTAGACTTGATGACAAAGTGGCTCGGAGCTGAGTCGTCAAGGCAGGCGAAGAGAATTCGCTCAGCGCTCGTCCTCAATCCCACAGCAGGCCTCAACCTGGTTTGGCAACGTCTTGAAGACTGTTATGGGACACCAGAAGTCATCGAACACGCACTGCTCAAGAAGATTGAGGACTTCCCGAAGCTAACCAACAAGGATAATGTCGAGCTCAGAGAACTGGGCGACATTCTCCTCGAACTGGAGTGTGCCAAGGGAGAAGGTTACCTGACCGGCCTCTCGTATTTGGATACAGCTCGTGGGGTAAACCCAATAGTGGAAAAGCTCCCCCACAATCTTCAAGAGAAATGGATAGCTAAGGGATCCAAGTACAAGGAGGAAAATGGAGTGGCATTTCTCCCTCTTCTCCAGATTTGTCCAACAACAGGCAAAGGTGAGGAATGATCCAAGTTTCACTTTCTCCACCTCCAGCAGTTACGCTCCTTCGGGAACAGAGAAATCCACAAAGTACAGCAACAAAGCCTCTGAGTGTGCACAAAACAGATGTTCCAGCCGAACCCTCAGTCAACCAATCCAGTTCTGCTGGGAATGAAGTGGATGACCCAGATCGTCAGTGTCCAATACACAAGAAGCCCCACCCACTCAGTGTCGAAGCTTTAGAGACAAGCCTATTGATGAGCGCACATCATACCTGAAAGAGAACCGCATCTGCTTCAGGTGTTGTGGGTCGACTATGCACATGGCAAAAGACTGCAAGGCGACAATCAAGTGCCTTGAGTGCAACAGCGAAAAACACATAGCAGCCCTGCATCCAGGTCCTCCTCCGTCAACCACTGAGAGTGCCACGGTTGACAAAGAGGATAGCGGGGAGCAAAGCGAAAGCACATCTTCAGTCACCTCCAAGTGTAGAGGTTTGCGGAAAAGCAAGCAGCCCACGCTCATGCTCCAAAATCTGCTTGGTTAAAGCATATCCTGCAGGGAGAAAGGAGAAGGCAATCAAAATGTATGCAGTGCTCGATGAGCAAAGTAACAAGTCTCTAGCGAAGACAGAATTCTTCAATCTCTTTGACGTCAAGGCCAGCGCCGCTCCATACACGCTAAAAACCTGCGCAGGGACAACAGAGACCATGGGTAGGAGAGTTGGGAACTTCATGATCGAGTCCATGGATGGGAAACTACAGCTTCCCCTCCCCACCTTGATTGAGTGCGACATGATGCCAGAGGATAGGACGGAAATCCCCTCCCCAGAGGTCGCACGCCATCAGCCCCACCTACAGCCAATTGCCAACAAGGTTCCAGCTGTGGACCCGGACGCTCCAATCCTCCTACTCTTGGGAAGAGACATCTTAAGGGTGCACAAGGTGCGTGAGCACATCAACGGGCCCCACGATGCTCCCTATGCGCAGCGGCTTGACTTGGGATGGGTCCTCGTGGGTGGAGTTTGCCTGGGAACAGTCCACAAACCAGCGGATGTCAGCGTCTATAAAGCAAACGTGTTGCACAACGGTCGCACATCCTGTCTCAGCCCATGCCCAAACAGGATCCAGGTCAAGGAGGACTACGATGACACGATGCAGCATCATAGGTCAACCTCCTCTGCCTGTGAGGAAGAGGCAGGCCCCACTGTGAGCACAGATGGCCTAGGATGCTCAGTGTTTGAAAGGTCCAAGGACGGTGGACACAGCTGGGCGGCACCCCTGCCGTTTCGCTCTCCTGGACGCCGTCTTCTGAGTAGCGGGGAGCAGGCTGCGGGGCGCCTCTGCTCGCTCAGGAGAACCCTGGTGCCGGTGTCCACCGACCCAGACATGCCTGCAGTCCTCACCCCAGCGATGCTCCTGACTCAAAAGATGAGTGCTATTTCAGCTCCCTCTGGAAACTTCGACATGGCCGAGCTGCACGGGAAGCAGTGGAAGCAAGTACAGTGTCGCGCAGACACTTCTTGGAAGAGATGGAGAGGAGAGTATTTGTCCACCCTACAGAGCCGTAGGAAATGGACAGAAGACAAGCCGAATGTCAAAGTGAGAGATGTCGTCTTGCTGAAAGACAGCCAAGCACACAAACGAATGGCCAGTGGGACTGGTCGTCAAAACTCTGCCGAGCAGGGACAAGAGGGTCCGCAAGGTGGAGGTGAAGATCGTCAAGGAGGGGACTGTCAAAGTGTTTCTGAGGCCAGTCTCAGAGATCGTAGTCCTCCTTTCCAAAGAAACCTAGAGAACGGACTCTGAGTATGTTGCAGCCAAAGGACGTTTTCTTCAGGTTTATTTTGTATCTGTAGTGGTACAAATGGAATTGTACCAAGCGGGGAGTGTGCTGTCTCTCCCTCTAACTTAACCTTACTGTATGTACATAACCTACTTATATGTATAACTTACCTGTTAGGGCCGTTGCCCCTTTAACTCACCTTTTAGGGCCATTGCCCCTTTAAGACGCGCCTTAGCGCGCTGACGTCACGTCACGTACGATGTGACGTGCGTGAGGCAGCTGCCGGCCTGACTCGGCTCTCCGGAAAGGCCGCCGGCACAGCCCGGCCTAGCGTCTTCGGCCGCATCGACCAGCCGCCGGGAGCGCCGCTATCTTCCGCTCCCGCGGCAAGCACCGGCCCAGCCTGGCCTCCAGCCCCGCTCCCGACTTAGGCCCCAACGGCCAGCGACGCAACGACCGGCAAACGTGACGACGTCACAACCCCGAGCGTGATGAGGTCATCACGCTCCCCACGGGACTGCGAGCTCATTCCTCGTGGAGCCGCCGCCGGAACAGGACCCGCGCCACGGTGCTCCTCAGTTGTATTGCCCCCATGCTTGAGTCTTGGAAATTGTTTGTCTGTAAGTATTTTAGAATGCTATAGACGATTAGCGTACACTGTATGTTGTAGAAAATGTTTAGTTGTAACTTTTCTCGGTCTAGCTGGTTATCTAGCAGCTGTATTTGATACACTATGTACAGGGCTAATTTAAAGAGAATGCCTTCCAGCCTGCTAAATGTATATTCGTTGCCAGACGTACTGTGTTGCCCAGACGTACCTAAATTTGTGTACACATACCAATTATGCGTCTGTATACTAATGCGTCCTTCCATTTCTGTGTTGTATTTCAGTTTTACAATAAGAATCTTTCAATAAAGCGTTACAAGAAAAGTCAAGCCCTGTGATTTTACGGGAAGATATCAAGTTGTTCGCTATCTGTCTAGCTCTGCATAGCCATGCGTTGCGAGGGCAGAAAAGTAAAAAGACAACAGCACAGCGGGCCCAAGCACAGGAAGATACCACTCAGCTACCATGAGTCTACGCTCAGGAAAACAATATACCCTAGAGGACGTCGACCAACCAAGTGAGAAGCATGAGCCTCTCCTAGCTAACGATGCCAAGTCACAGCCCTCTAAAGCATCCTCTAGGTCATCTCGGCGGTCCAGCAGACCGTCGTCATCGACAGCTTCTGCGGCCGCCAAAGCACGTGCCAAGGCAAAAGCTGCCCAGTCTCAATTGCCCTTCGCTGAAAAAGAAGCTGACCTTATGAAGCAGAGAGCTGACCTCGACGCTAGCGCGTTGAAGCAGAGAGCTGACCTCGACGCTAGTGTGATGAAGCAGAGAGCTGACCTCGACGCTAGTGTGACGAAGCAGACAGCACAGTCCTCTAAAGTATCCACTAGATCATCTCGGCAGTCCAGCAGACCGTCGTCATCGACAGCTTCTGCAGCCGCCAAAGCACGTGCCAAGGCAGAAGCTGCCCAGGCTCGATTGGCCCTTGCTGAAAAAGAAGCTAGCGTGATGAAGCAGAAAGCCGACCTCGACGCTAGCGTTACGAAGCAGAGAGCTGACCTCGCTGCCATTCTCCACATTCTCCAAAGCCAGAGAGCTGCCGCTGCCGCTAAAGCCGAAGCCGCAGCTTATGAAGAAGGTGAGGAGAGTGAAAGCGGGGAGCCCAGCCAGGAAACATATGATCTGGAACAGCCCCTCAGTCCAGTGCAACGTACAAGTGAGTATGTGCAACAACACTCCAAATTGTTCTCAAAGGAAACATTCAGGTATCTCGACGTAGAACCAGCTACTCACCACAGCAACAAACGGCCCATTTTCGGAGACACTGAGCTTAAAAGAGAAGAAACAAGTAAGACTCACCTGCAGAGACCTCCACAACACTCGGCCAAGCAGTCCTCGTCCGAGCCGCAAGGCGCACAAGACCTCGCTAGGTACCTTACTCGCCGAGAATTATTAAGTTCAGGCCTCCTAGAATTCGATGACCGTCCTGAAAATTATTGGTCATGGAAAGCGTCCTTCCTGAGTACCACCAAGGACTTGAATCTGTCAGCCAGAGAAGAACTAGACTTGATGACAAAGTGGCTCGGAGCTGAGTCGTCAAGGCAGGCGAAGAGAATTCGCTCAGCGCTCGTCCTCAATCCCACAGCAGGCCTCAACCTGGTTTGGCAACGTCTTGAAGACTGTTATGGGACACCAGAAGTCATCGAACACGCACTGCTCAAGAAGATTGAGGACTTCCCGAAGCTAACCAACAAGGATAATGTCGAGCTCAGAGAACTGGGCGACATTCTCCTCGAACTGGAGTGTGCCAAGGGAGAAGGTTACCTGACCGGCCTCTCGTATTTGGATACAGCTCGTGGGGTAAACCCAATAGTGGAAAAGCTCCCCCACAATCTTCAAGAGAAATGGATAGCTAAGGGATCCAAGTACAAGGAGGAAAATGGAGTGGCATTCCCCCCTTCTCCCTCTTCTCCAGATTTGTCCAACAACAGGCAAAGGTGAGGAATGATCCAAGTTTCACTTTCTCCACCTCCAGCAGTTACGCTCCTTCGGGAACAGAGAAATCCACAAAGTACAGCAACAAAGCCTCTGAGTGTGCACAAAACAGATGTTCCAGCCGAACCCTCAGTCAACCAATCCAGTTCTGCTGGGAATGAAGTGGATGACCCAGATCGTCAGTGTCCAATACACAAGAAGCCCCACCCACTCAGTGTCGAAGCTTTAGAGACAAGCCTATTGATGAGCGCACATCATACCTGAAAGAGAACCGCATCTGCTTCAGGTGTTGTGGGTCGACTATGCACATGGCAAAAGACTGCAAGGCGACAATCAAGTGCCTTGAGTGCAACAGCGAAAAACACATAGCAGCCCTGCATCCAGGTCCTCCTCCATCAACCACTGAGAGTGCCACGGTTGACAAAGAGGATAGCGGGGAGCAAAGCGAAAGCACATCTTCAGTCACCTCCAAGTGTAGAGGTTTGCGGAAATGCAAGCAGCCCACGCTCATGCTCCAAAATCTGCTTGGTTAAAGCATATCCTGCAGGGAGAAAGGAGAAGGTAATCAAAATGTATGCAGTGCTCGATGAGCAAAGTAACAAGTCTCTAGCGAAGACAGAATTCTTCAATCTCTTTGACGTCAAGGCCAGCGCCGCTCCGTACACGCTAAAAACCTGCGCAGGGACAACAGAGACCATGGGTAGGAGAGTTGGGAACTTCATGATCGAGTCCATGGATGGGAAACTACAGCTTCCCCTCCGCACCTTGATTGAGTGCGACATGATGCCAGAGGATAGGACGGAAATCCCCTCCCCAGAGGTCGCACGCCATCAGCCCCACCTACAGCCAATTGCCAACAAGATTCCAGCTGTGGACCCGGACGCTCCAATCCTCCTGCTCTTGGGAAGAGACATCTTAAGGGTGCACAAGGTGCGTGAGCACATCAACGGGCCCCACGATGCTCCCTATGCGCAGCGGCTTGACTTGGGATGGGTCCTCGTGGGTGGAGTTTGCCTGGGAACAGTCCACAAACCAGCGGATGTCAGCGTCTATAAAGCAAACGTGTTGCACAACGGTCGCACATCCTGTCTCAGCCCATGCCCAAACAGGATCCAGGTCAAGGAGGACTACGATGACACGATGCAGCATCATAGGTCAACCTCCTCTGCCTGTGAGGAAGAGGCAGGCCCCACTGTGAGCACAGATGGCCTAGGATGCTCAGTGTTTGAAAGGTCCAAGGACGATGGACACAGCTGGGCGGCACCCCTGCCGTTTCGCTCTCCTGGACGCCGTCTTCCGAGTAGCGGGGAGCAGGCTGCGGGGCGCCTCTGCTCGCTCAGGAGAACCCTGGTGCCGGTGTCCACCGACCCAGACATGCCTGCAGTCCTCACCCCAGCGATGCTCCTGACTCAAAAGATGAGTGCTATTTCAGCTCCCTCTGGAAACTTCGACATGGCCGAGCTGCACGGGAAGCAGTGGAAGCAAGTACAGTGTCGCGCAGACACTTCTTGGAAGAGATGGAGAGGAGAGTATTTGTCCACCCTACAGAGCCGTAGGAAATGGACAGAAGACAAGCCGAATGTCAAAGTGAGAGATGTCGTCTTGCTGAAAGACAGCCAAGCACACAAACGAATGGCCAGTGGGACTGGTCGTCAAAACTCTGCCGAGCAGGGACAAGAGGGTCCGCAAGGTGGAGGTGAAGATCGTCAAGGAGGGGACTGTCAAAGTGTTTCTGAGGCCAGTCTCAGAGATCGTAGTCCTCCTTTCCAAAGAAACCTAGAGAACGGACTCTGAGTATGTTGCAGCCAAAGGACGTTTTCTTCAGGTTTATTTTGTATCTGTAGTGGTACAAATGGAATTGTACCAAGCGGGGAGTGTGCTGTCTCTCCCTCTAACTTAACCTTACTGTATGTACATAACCTACTTATATATGTATAACTTACCTGTTAGGGCCGTTGCCCCTTTAACTCACCTTTTAGGGCCATTGCCCCTTTAAGACGCGCCTTAGCGCGCTGACGTCATGTCACGTACAATGTGACGTGCGTGAGGCGGCTGCCGGCCCGACTCGGCTCTCCGGAAAGGCCGCCGGCACAGCCCGGCCTAGCGTCTTCGGCCGCATCGACCAGCCGCCGGGAGCGCCGCTATCTTCCGCTCCCGCGGCAAGCACCGGCCCAGCCTGGCCTCCAGCCCCGCTCCCGACTTAGGCCCCAACGGCCAGCGACGCAACGACCGGCAAACGTGACGACATCACAACCCCGAGCGTGATGAGGTCATCACGCTCCCCACGGGACTGCGAGCTCATTCCTCGTGGAGCCGCCGCCGGAACAGGACCCGCGCCACGGTGCTCCTCAGTTGTATTGCCCCCATGCTTGAGTCTTGGAAATTGTTTGTCTGTAAGTATTTTAGAATGCTATAGACGATTAGCGTACACTGTATGTTGTAGAAAATGTTTAGTTGTAACTTTTCTCGGTCTAGCTGGTTAACTAGCAGCTGTATTTGATACACTATGTACAGGGCTAATTTAAAGAGAATGCCTTCCAGCCTGCTAAATGTATATTCGTTGCCAGACGTACTGTGTTGCCCAGGCGTACCTAAATTTGTGTACTCATATCAATTATGCGTCTGTATACTAATGCGTCCTTCCATTTCTGTGTTGTATTTCAGTTTTACAATAAGAATCTTTCAATAAAGCGTTACAAGAAAAGTCAAGCCTTGTGATTTTACGGGAAGATATCAAGTTGTTCGCTATCTGTCTAGCTCTGCATAGCCATGCGTTGCGAGGGCAGAAAACAGATTATTATCTGAACGGCAATAGATTGGGAGAAGGGGAAGTGCAACGAGACCTGGGTGTCCTTGTGCACCAGTCGCTGAAGGTAAGCATGCAGGTGCAGCAGGCGGTTAAGAAGGCAAATGGTATGTTGGCCTTCGTAGTGAGAGGGTTCGAGTACAGGAACAAGGATGTCTTGCTGCAGTTGTACAGGGCCTTGGTGAGACCACACCTTGAGTATTGTGTGCAGTTTTGGTCGCCTTATCTGTGGAAGGATGTTCTTGCCATGGAGGGAGTGCAGCGAAGATTCACCAGACTGATACCTGGGATAGCAGGAATGACGTATGAGGAGAGATTGGGTCGATTGGGCTTATACTCGCTGGAGTTTAGAAGAATGAGAGGGGATCTCATTGAAACTTATAAAATTCTAACAGGACTAGACAGACTAGATGCAGGAAGGATGTTCCCAATGGCGGAGGAGTCCAGAACCAGGGGTCACAGTCTAAGGATAAGGGGTAAGCTATTTAGGACAGAGATGAGGAGGAATTTCTTCACCCAGAGAGTGGTGAATGTAATGTATATACCTTTAAGAAGGGAACTATCTTTTACAGCTCATGTATACTGCAGTACCGGCAGTGACCACACCTGTATATAGCACTGAGTAGTAATCTGTACAGATCAGTTCCACTGTGAGCCACATTGAGTAAACACCTGTTGTACCGTTTCTCCTGCAGTCTGTGTCTTATCATACACAGACACAACATTGGCAACGAGGCAAGTTCGAACCTACCTGCAACTCTGCATCACCTCCCGGCGATTCATTCCTGGAGATCAGTGGATTGGAGGTCAAGGCCAGAGACTCGGGCGTCGACCACAGGCAACCACCCAGTCATCCAGCAGAGACTCGAGAATTGCGGGGGAGGCTGTCGAGAGCCAGGCTTGGCTTTCCAGTCGAGGTGGTTCAGCGAAACAGGCTGGCAACAGGTAGTGCGCAGACCCTTCCCGGACAGCGGCGGGCTAGAGCCCAACCAAGCGGCACAGCAAAGGGCCGAGCAGCATCGACGGGAGAGAGAGAGAGGGCAGAACGCACAGGGCACAGCCGGTGTTCAGGGGCCGAGCAGCGTCAGAGAGAGGGAGAGAGAGACGCGCAGAAACCCGCGAGGCACCGCCATTGCCACGAGGGCCGCCGAGAGCGGCGTTGGCAGCAGCGCAGGAGAAGCATGTGAAACCTACAGGGTGCCGCCATTGCCACGAGAACCGTCGGGAGCGGCGTTGGCAGCAGCGGGGGAGGAAGGAAAGCACGGGAGACGCCATTTTAAGTCATTGGGAGACGCCATTTTAAACCACACCCAAAATGCCGAAGAGTGGCAGTATCACCGCATTTGACAATGAAGTCAAAGATTGGACGACATATGTCGAATGAATAGAGGTGTACTGCAAGGCAAATGAGGTGTCAGATGACAAGAAAGCGTCGGTATTGTTAAATTTAATGGGTGCAAAGACGTATGGTTTATTACGAAATCTAGTAACCCCAACGAAGCCAATGGAAAAGAGTTTTGAAGACATAGTAACGATACTACAGGAACATTTAAACCCCACACCGCTGCTGATAGCAGAAAGATTCAAGTTTCACAAACGGAACCAGCATAAGGATGAAAGCAATGCTGATTATTTAACAGAACTGCGCAAACTATCGAAACACTGCCAGTTTGGAGCGGGACTGGCAGATACCTTAAGGGACAAGTTTGTGTGTGGGCTTCAAAGTGAAGGAACCCAGAAACGGCTTTTATCTGAAAAGGACCTTACGCTAACAATGAAGACGTTACTTATATTTTGTATACTAATCGGACTACTGAGTCTAATATGCCAAGGAGATGGGGAAAGATCCCGAAAGAAACGAGAATTACACGTGCATACTTTTTTGTACATGTCTTACGAATATGCTAGACGCAGTAAGTCAGTATGAAAACCCAAAGAACCAAGGCTGGGCTGACTGGATATTGGGAGGATGGCTGGGATCAGCAGGACAAATATTATTGCATGGACTGGTAATAGTGATAGCCCTGATCGTATGCATTGCTCTGTTTGTCACAACGATTAAGTGTTGCTGCAATAGGTTGGGCAAGGCAGTCTTGCCTGTGATGAATATGATGATACAGAGAGAAGTAAAGTCAGTAGAGGAAAAGAATGGTCCCCTGGATGAGGAACTGAGACGATTGAATAAAATACAATTATAGGGATTAGAAAACTTAGACAAGTATATATATGTATATACTCCACATGCTCTCCTCTTTCTGCAAAACACATTTTCCATTTAAATGGGAACTGCAGGCTAGGAAAAAGAGAGAGGACTCCTTTCAACAACAAGCCAGTGTCGTCGACTTTGTATATCACTTGGTCCGCACTTTGGGGGCTTACATAGAAGCACTTGTGCTTAGGAGAACCCCACAGGTTAGTTATAAACTGTGTGGGCCATGAATTAGTCCTCCTCTATAAGCTGCTGTTCCCTGTCTTTTAGAAAGTGCATAGTGGCACCCGCACTGCAGGCTAATATAAGCTGCAGGGAAATTAGAACACTGCAGGCTAATATAAGCTGCAGAAATATACAAAGACATAAACCTGAAATCAAATCAAACACAATTAAACCCCTACAAAAACACACGCCCAAACACTAAGAATAGACAGAGAAGAAAGACAATCTTAAACAAGGTCAACCATCAATACAGGTAAATCCCGGGGATGGTTCCAAATGGAAAAGAAATCGGTATCCTTGGCTAAAATTTAAATTTAGTACGAGGACCGATAGGAAGAGGTTAATTTCAGTTATGTTGTCCTAGTAAGGACAAAAGGGAAGAATGTGGAAGTACAGTTTCTCATTTAGACATAAAATGGCTTCCTGGGCATAGAATGAAATCCATTTAAACTTTAAAATGGCCAACAGCATGATTCACTAATCATGTTTCAAGGGAACGAGATAATTTAGGAATGCTATATACGTACTCCTTATCTGTAATAAGCTTACAAAGAGCCTCATTCACCAAACAAATAGCCAAGGACATGTTAAGGTAAACATCGGCCCACAGGCTCAGTTGGTACAGTGGGAGAACAGAAGGATCCCATATTAAAGGATTAATTAATCTTATCTCAAGGTATTTCTGTTCGTTATTCTAACGAAGCCTGGAATATGTTGTTCCAATAATTCGCAAGGTCTGTGCCTTTGTAACCAGGTATGATTCAATACTATGTCATGTGGCATAGAAAGCCTGTTTTGTTTCTGTACTGTATAAATATGTTACAAATTCTGTATTACTTTGAAGAGGTCTGATGTAGCCCTTGTCTACACAACTCTTCCCTTGCAAGCAAATAAAGCCTGTCTTTAACGATACTTTGTGTTTAAGAGTCTTACTAGGGAGTCGAGACTTCGACAGTGTGGGCTTCAAAGTGAAGGAACCCAGAAACGGCTTTTATCTGAAAAGGACCTTACGCTGGAAAAGGCTTTCAGCATTGCGGTATCATATGAAGCAGCAGCACGGGGCGCTGCAGAGATACAACAGAGACCGCAAGAATGTGACACAAACGAAATGTCATATGGAACAGAGAAGTGCTATCGCTGCAGCAGAACAACACACGACCAGAATGATTGCTGGTTCAAAGACAAAGTGTGCAGACAGTGTGGAAAAGTAGGACACATAGCACGAGTCTGCAGGTCGGGAAAGAAAACCAGCAATAAGAAACCTACCAAAGGAAAGTACAAGAAGGTACATAAGATGATGGAGAGTAGTTCAGACGAACAAAAGAGTGATAACGACTCCGAAAGCAGGGAACTGAGTTGTCTGAAACTACATAATGTGATCACAACGGAGGATCACCGAACCATTTGGGTCACTCTCAAGATAGCAGGAGTCCAGGTAAAGATGGAATTGGACACAGGATCAGCCCTAACAGTCATAAACTGATGGGACTACGAGCGGCTATTCTCACACATACCCTTGAGAGACACAAAAATTATTTTGAAGACGTACACGGGGCAAAAAGTCTACCCCAAAGGAAAAATAAGGGTGACCGTTATATATAATGGTAAGGAAACACCAAAACTAGACCTGTATGTATTGCAAGATGGAGGACCACCATTACTGGGACGTGAATGGATCCGGAAAATACAACTGGATTGGCATTCCATACAGGCATTGACTGTGGCTGACAAAAAGGATGATGACGTCACACCTGGGCGACTGTCAAAGATCCTAACTGACGTGAAAGAAGTGTTCCAGCAAGGACTCGGAACACTAAAAGGCATGACAGCGACGATTAAAATTGAAGAAAACGCAAGCCCAAAATTTTTTAAGGCCAGACCGGTACCTTATGCGATCCGCCCAGCCGTCGAAGCAGAGCTGGAGAGTCTGGAATGTTCAGGTGTACTGTCCAAGGTAGACTGGAGCGAGTGGGCTACACCCATCGTCCCTGTGATGAAAAAGTCGTTGAGCAGCACGCCTGGGGAACTGTGGTAAACCACTGTTAACTCTGTACATGTCTGTGTGGTAAACCACTGTTAACTCTGTACAGGTCCGGGCATGTCTCCACCCCTGGCTCCACCCCTAAGCCCGGGTATAAAGGTGACTCACCACCTTTCCCCCGGGAGCTCTTAGGATGGATCCACTAGCAGAGGCATGCTCCAGTTCTTAGTCAATAAAAGCCTACTTCGTATAAGTTCAACTCGTAGTCTTTGGTGTTGTTGATAGTGCATCAGGAACCAAGGAAGGTTCGCATCTGTGGGGACTTTAAGGTAACAGTGAACCCGGTCCTTCACACTGTACAATATCCACTTCCGCGGATTGAAGATATTTTCGCCTCGCTATCTGGAGGGAAACGCTTCACTAAGATTGATCTGGCCCAGGCGTATCTGCAAATGGAGGTAGAAGAAGCATCAAAAAAATACCTCACAATCAGCACCCATAAAGGTCTCTACCAATACAACCGGCTGGTATTCGGGGTAGCGTCAGCTCCGGCTATTTGGCAGAGGGCAATGGAACAAGTCCTGCAAGGGATCCCAGGGGCCCAGTGTTATTTGGACGACATCCTGGTCACGGGCGAAAATGACAGTGATCACCTTGCCAACCTGGAGCAGGTGCTCACTAGATTGCAGGAATATGGGCTCCGAGCTAACCACCCCAAATGCAAGTTTCTTAGAAAACAGATCTCGTATTGTGGCCACGTTATCGATAAAGAGGGGTTACATAAGTCCCCAGAGAAGATTGAGACAGTAGTCAAGGCTCCAGCACCGGAAAATGTGTCACAGCTGAGGTCGTTCCTCGGGCTGGTAAACTACTACCATAAGTTCTTGCCAAATTTGTCTACAATACTACACCCACTGAACACCCTACTGCAAACTGGGGTGCCATGGAAGTGGAGTGACGAATGTAGATGAGCTTTCCAGAAGAGCAAAACACTAATCACATCGAAAGAGGTATTGGCCCATTACAACCCAGCATTACCAATTCGGTTGGCATGTGATGGTCACCCTACGGCATTGGAGCGGTGCTGTCGCACAAATTCTCGGACGACTCAGAGAGGCCAATAGCCTTTGCGTCATGATCACTAACCTCAGCCGAGCGTAACTACGCCCAGATTGACAGGGAGGCCCTCAGCCTAGTGTGGGGAGTGAAAAAGTTCAATCACTATCTGCACGAGCAGAAATTCACCTTGCTGACTGATCACCAGCCTCTTGTCTCCATTTTTAATCCGAAGAAGGGCGTTCTGGTGATGACTGCGCAACGACTACAAAGATGGTCACTTTTTCTAGGGGCGCACCACTATGAGATCGAATATAAGGGCACGAAACAGCATAGAAATGCTGATGGGCTATCACGCCTGCCACTGCCTACTGCGGAGGAAGCACCAGCAGTGGATCCTGTCGAAATATTCCATTCGACTATAGTTGAATACCTACCGGTAACTAACGCTTGTATCGAAAAGGAAACCCGAAATGACCCGACACTGTCTCGGGTATATGATTTGACGGTGAAGGGATGGCCAGCACATGGCGACTCACTGTTGCCAGCATTCTCAACAAGGAGAGAACAGCTGTCAATGTGCCGGGGGACCTTGATGTGTGGATCCCGAGTGGTAATTCCACCCAAGTTAAGGGATAGAGTGCTCAATGAGCTTCATGAGGGTCACCTGGGAGGGGTAAAAATGAAAAGCCTAGCCAGGGCTTATGTGTGGTGGCTGGGAATCGATAAACAAATAGAGGACCTGACCAAGAGCTGCTCAGGATGCCAGAAAGTCCAAAATGCACCACCACAGGCCCCTCTACACCCATGGGAGTGGCCCTCATCTCCATGGCAACGGGTGCATATTGATTTTGCTGGTCCATTCATGGACTCAATGTTTTTAATAGCCATGGATGCGCACTCGAAATGGCCTGAGGTCATCAAAATGTCCTCCACCACCACAGAGAAAACTATTGCAGTCCTCTGGACCATTTTTGCCAGGAATGGCTTGCCAGAACAGATTTGCTCCGACAACGGACCACAGTTTGTGTCCGAAGAGTTCCGGAGGTTCTTGAAAAAGAATGGGGTAAGGCATTACACATCCGCCCCATATCATCCAGCCACAAATGGATTGGCTGAGAGGTTCGTTCAAACCTTTAAGAAGGCAATAAAGGCTAAGTACAATGACAACATTCCGCTGCAGCACAAGGTGGACAATTTCCTGTTCGCCTACCGGAATGCGACACATACAGTCACCAACCAGGCCCCAGCCATGATGTTCTTTAACCGAAGGTTAAGATCTCGCCTGGGTTTGCTCAGACCAAATGTACGAAGAGATGTTGAGAGTAAGCAATTCCAGCACATCCATGAGAAGCCAACAAGGAGCTTCAATGTAGGGCAACCAGTCTTGGCCCGCGACTACCAAACAGAAAAATGGCAGCCAGGAACGATATGCACACGGCAGGGCCCACTAATGTACACAGTGGACGTTGGGGAGAGCATTGTGAGACGCCATGCTGACCAGATCCTAGAGTCACAGGAACAAGTCAACCCCATGCCTCGCCCATACGTACCTGGTGATGAACCCGACGTACAGGTCGCATCTACCCCAGAAACAGTAGCATCGGAAGCTGATGAACCAACCGACGACAGGGGGCCAGAATCGCCTCCGCACCAAGAGCAAGACACTCGGGAAAGGCGCTATCCAGAAAGGATCAGGAAGCCTCCCCAAAGACTGAATATATAAATCGACTATTTTCAGCTAATGTTGCATGTTAAAAATGTTAATTGTAAATAGTTTGATATTTAATTGTTAAATGAGTGTTATGGTACTGTTAATCTAAAAGGGGAGGAATTGTAATGTATATACCTTTAAGAGGGGAACTATCTTTTACAGCTCATGTATACTGCAGTACTGGCAGTGACCACACCTGTATATAGCACTGAGTAGTAATCTGTACAGTCAGTTCAACTGTGAGCCACGTTTCTCCGTTGTACCGTTTCTCCTGCAGTCTGTGTCTTATTATACACAGACACAACAGTGAACCTGTGGAATTCTCTACCACAGAAGGCAGTTGAGGCCAATTCATTAAATATATTCAAGAAGGAGTTGGATATATTTCTTAAGGCTAAAGGGATCAAGGGATATGGGGAGAAGGCAGGGACAGGGTACTGAGTTTGGATGATCAGCCATGATCTCATTGAATGGCGGAGCAGGCTCGAGGGGCCAAATGGCCTACTCCTGCTCCTATCTTCGATGTTTCTATGTCTTGAATAACCCCAATGTATTTGCTTCTATTTCCTTCTTTAGTGGTAACTCCAAACACTCACTCTCAGTAAAGGTATTCTTCTGATCTGCATCTACTGTAAATGTGTTTTACATTTATCTCAACTGATCCTACTTTCTTCATGTGCTCTGGTGGAATATTCTGGGTTTAACTTATCCATGTGTTATTTTTGGATAGTGGTGGGTTAACCCACTTTCCTTGATCTTTGCTCTTACTTCATCCTCTTTATATTTGGGATCAATCTTATTGCTCTTTGTAGTGGCGCTTCTTAGTTTCCAAACAGGCAGGCCACTGGGCTGTGGGGCTTTTAACATCGAGTAGACGCGTGTCGAAATAAAACGTTCCCAAACGTAGCTTTGTCTTTTAAACGGTTTACTATAACACTTAACAAACAGAATTACAAAACAAACACGTATAAACGAACACGGTCAAAAACTGTACTGCTCCAAACCTCACAGCTTCTGCCTCTTTCACCACGTGCAGTTTAAAACTGTAAGATGGCTGCACCCATGTGTGGCTTAGGGACTGTTCCATTGTGGCAAGAATGAAGGGGGTGTCGGACTATACTACTGGAGCAAGAAAATAGGGGGTTTCTTAATACAATAAGTCGTTCAGGTAAATTAACTGTATTATGCCATTTAGCCACTATTTTAAAATATTTTCTTAAGCTTTTATGGCTCTTACACTCTTCTCAATTAGACATGTGGCAGTGACCACAGTGTCTAAGTGTATCTCTGACACGCCACTGCCTGCTGAATATTCCGCCATCTTGGTTTCCATCTGATTGTGATCGCTGCCCTTCCTCCCAGGGTGCCGTGCGGTGTCACCTGCCCTTCCTCCCAGGGTGCCGTGCGGTGTCACCGGCCCTTCCTTCCAGGGTGCCAAGCGGTGTCACCTGCCCTTCCTCCCAGGGTGCCGTGCGGTGATGGCGGCTGGGGCCCCGGGCTCAGGCAGTGTTGAGGCCGAGGCCGAGGCCGAGAGCGGGGGCTGGATCTCGGGCGGTGCGGATACCGAGGGCGGGCCGGCGCGGGAGTTGCTGGCGGACGGGCTCCTGGAACTGCTGAGACCGGCGGTGGGGGAGGTGGACCAGCAGGTGCAGTCGGTCAGGTGCGGCCGGGGCGGGGGTCCGGGGGAGAGGCCGGGGCGGTGGGCGGGGGTCCGGGGGAGAGGTCGGGGCGGCGGTGGGCGGGGGTCCGGAGCCGCGCTCGATCCTGTCTAACTCTGTTTTCTGTGTTTAGGGAGAGTCAGCTGGAGCTTCGCGAGCAGATCGACAACTTGGCGGCCGGTAAGCGCTGGGCCCGAGCCGGAGAGAAACCGGGGATCCGCCGGCGGAGGGGCCCGTGGGGGGGTCCCGGGGTCACGGCCCGTGGGGGGGGGGGGGGGTCCCGGGGTCACGGCCTGTGTCAGGGTCCCGGCCTTTCCCTTAATAATGAAGCAATGTTCAGTTTGTGTTTTTGAAGCCTGTTCCTTTTTAAATTGTGAATCTTCCGGCCGCTGGTTGGTGCAGTTGTGGTCCCTGTGGACAGGTGAATCCCCGGTCTGAGGCTAATCTTTGGTGGGCCTGAAATCGGTCATTTGTACCCGGGTGAGTCAAGATATCGGCTGGAGCTCCTGCTCCTAATGACCTGCTGGAAAATGGGAGCAAACTGGAAAATTCCATTCCCAGCGTCTCATCCTGAGCCTGTAATTCATGTTTTAAAGACTAGTTGAAGGATCGATGATTGTTAGTTTTGGTAGAATATTTGCAGCCGGTCATGTGTGGTTGTTGATTTTTATTTCTGTTCAGAATTATGTAGAATTAATGAAGACCATAAAGCGTCACTTGATCTGGATCCATACGTGAAAAAGTTGCTGAATGCCCGGAGGAGGGTGGTGCTAGTCAACAACATTTTACAGAATGCACAGGTGAGAACAGCATCCACTATGGTTTGGACCGTGTGCTGGGACCTTTTACACACAGTCATTGAGAAGCTGCGGATGTACAGCCCTCTCTGTACAAGTTATTGAAATGTTTTGGTGGGCAGACAATATGATTGTTTTGGGAATGCTTAATCTGGGCGCCTCTGGGAATGTTTTCATTTCCATGCTACCCTCCAGCCTGTGAAGTGCAAAATGATCTGGGCCTAGAGGAAAACTTATGTTTTGTTACTTCAACCAGAAACGGGCACCAATATCCTCGCGGGGAGGTTAGCTAGTGATGTTGGGAGGGTTTCAACTAAGTTGACTGGGGAATGGGCACCAGGATGTAGCATTAGAAAGGAATAACAAAGGGCACAAAGGATTGGGAGAGACGGATAACACTAAAGTAAGAAATAGTAAGCTATTAGGTGGGATCAGACTAAGCGAGAACACAGGATGGTCTAAGATAGATTTACAGTGTATGTATGTGAACGCACGAAGCATAGTAAACAAGCTTGGTGAGCTGCAGGCACAAATAGCCACATGGGAATATGATGTCATGGCAATAATGGAGACCTGGCTCAAAAAAGGGCATGATTGGGTATTAAATATTCCTGGATATAATGTGTTCAGGAAGGATAGGGAAGGAAAGATTGGAGGTGGTGTGGCAGTATTGATCAAGGAGAATGTTAGTGCTGGAGAGGCAGGATGTCCTGGAGGGCTCCAGGGCAGAATCTATATGGCTAGAGTTAAGAAATAATAGAGGTGCTGTACTTAAAGTAGATAAGTCATCAGGACCAGATGGGATGCATCCTAGGATGCTGAGGGAAATGAAGGAAGAAATCGTGGAGGTGCTGGCCATAATCTTCCAATCCTCCTTAGAAACGGGGGTGGTGCCAGAGGACTGAAGAATTGCAAATGTTACACCCTTGTTCAAAAAAGGGTGTAAAGATAAACCCAACAACTACAGGCCAGTCAGTTTAACCTCGGTAGTGGGGAAGCTTAATCGGTGACAAATTTAACGGTCACTTGGACAAATGTGGATTAATTAAGCAAAGCCAGCATGGATTTGTTAAAGGCAAATCGTGTTTAACCAACTTGATCGAGTTTTTTGATGAGGTAACAGAGGGTTGCTGAGGGCAATGCGGTTGACGTGGTGTACATGGATTTCCAAAAGGCGTTCGACAAAGTGCCACATAATAGGCTTGGCAACACAGTTGAAGCCCATGGAATAAAAGGGACAGTGGCAGCATGGATACAGAATTGGCTAAGTAACAGGAAACAGAGAGTCGTGGTGAACGGTTGTTTTTCGGCCTGGAGGAAGGTATACAGTGGTGTTCCCCAGGGGTCGGTACTAGGGCCACTGCTTTTCTTGATATAAATGACTTGGACGTGGGTGTACAGGGTACAATTTCAAAATTTGCAAATGACACAGAACTTGGAAGCATAGTGAAGTGAGGAGGATAGTGATAGACTTCAAGAGGACATAGACAGGCTGGTGGAATGGGCGGACACGTGGCAGATGAAATTTAACGCAGAAAAGTGCTACATTTTGGTAGAAAGAATGAGAGGCAATATAAACTAAAGGGTACAATCCTAAAGTGGGTGCATGAACAGAGAGACCTGGGGGTATATGTGCACAAATGGTTGAAAGTGGCAGGGCAAGTTGAGAAAGCGGTTAAAAAAGCTTACAGGATCCTGGGCTTCATAACCCTGTGGGAGTACCTTTACCACACGGACTGCAGCGGTTCAAGAAGGCAGCTCACACCACCTTCTCGAGGGCAATTCGGGACGGGCAATATATGCTGACCTTGCCAGCGACGCCCACATTCCATGAACGAATAAAAAAAAAAGGTATAGAGTACAAAAGTGTGGAAATTATGATGAACCTGTATAAAACACTGGTTCAGCCTCAACTGGAGTATCGTGTCCAATTCTGGGCACCGCACTTTAGGAAGATGTAAAGACCTTAGAGAGGGTGCAGAAAAAATTTACGAGAATGATTCCAGGGATGAGGGACTTCAGTTACGTGGATAGACTGGAGAAGCTGGGATTGTTCTCCTTAGAGCAGAGAAGATTGAGAGGAGATTTGATCGAGGTGCTCAAAATCATGAGGGATCTGGACAGAGTAGATAGAGAGAAACTGTTGCCATTGGCAGGAGGGTCGAGAACCAGAGGACACAGATTTAATGTGATTGGCAAAAGAACCAAAGGCGACATGAGGAAAAACTTTTTACACAGCGAGTGGTTAGGATCTGGAATGCACTGCCTGAAAGGGTGGTGGAGGCAGACTCGAGCATGGCTTTCAAAAGGGAGTTGGATAAGTACCTGAAGGACGAAGGAGTTGGATATATTTCTTAAGGCTGAAGGGATCAAGGGGTATGGGGAGAAAGCAGGGACAGGGTACTGAATTTGAATGATCAGCCATGATCGCATTGAATGGCGGAGCAGGCTCGAGGGGCCAAATGGCCTACTCCTGCTCCTATCTTCTATGTAAGAACATTTGCAGGGCTACGGGGAAAGGGCGGGGGAGTGGGACTAGCTGAAGCGCTCTTGCAGAGAGCCGGCACGGGCTCAACGGGCCGAATGACCACCTTCTGTGCTGTAACCATTCTATGAAATACACTATTTTAACAATGCCCTTTGATCTTTGGACAGGAACGACTGAGACGGCTAAACCATAATGTCGCTAAGGAAACAGCTCGTCGCAAAGCCTTGCTAGAGTCTGGGATATTGCTTCCTGGTTCTCCAAGTAAATGAAGAGCTCTTGGAAAGGACTGAACTGCCACAAACTGGTAGAGGATTCACTCAATTGTGACTCAACGCATAGAGACTAAGACTAAACTGGAGAGCTTGTGTGGAGAGGAGAGAGAAAAGGTTAAAATCTGTCAGTATAGTATCTGACTGATACAGTTCTTAATCTCTACCACAGGTCATTACAACAATTGTCTAACTCATTGGAGCCCTCCTTTGGTAGAGTTAGACCAGTGTATCTTCCCAGAGGACCTCCATGTTTGGACAGGGTTGCATTACGGAGCAATTAGAACCGCTGCAGCCCGTTTATATGCAACAAACACTGGAGTGTTTCTTAAATGGTCCGTGTATTTTTGAATAATGTCCATGCACCAGTCAGAATAGAGATGTTTAATTCATGCAGCTTTAATCTCTGCACCTTCCTGCTTATTAATTTTCAAATTGATGAGTGATTGTGTGACTAAATCCCTTTCTAGTGACTGCCCTGGCAGAGTTCATAAGATGCTGGTCACAAGCTTTGTTTAAAGTGCTTCCAAGTACTGATCCAGAAATGGAACAGTCAGTGCCCTTGCTGAGAATCATGCCCCTAAATCGAAACATGCTTTCCCCCTGATCCAACTGTTCCTATAAGGCAGTGAGACTCTTTCCCCATCTGAACTGATGCTACAAAGTGGTGAAGCCTTGCAGCCTCTGTGTTTGACTCTAGCTGAGCCAAAGTCACTGTTAAAGACCATTGTGCACCTGAAGGTAGTGAACCCTTTCCCACCTGTTCACAAATGAGTAATGCAGTAACTTTTTTGTGATGCAAAACATGTCTTTTGCACAGTCATTGTGATGATCTGTGGTTGTTTTGGGCTCTTTCCTGCACTGCACCCTGTCCCTCCAGCCCAAAACCACTTTTAATAAATTGTTACTGGTGTCAGTGACATTGTATAATGAGCCACTTAATGGTTCAGAGGTAAATGTAGGGCCTGGGCTGCTGCTGAGCTTTACAGAAGTGAACGGTCTAAGGATCCATCCTGGACTGAGTTAGGGGCAAATAGAATTCAAAATTCACCAAATCGTTGCTTGCTTTTTTTGTAAATATCCCAGTTCGCAGTTCTAATGAGCAGTGAGCGCTTAGCTTTTTGGCAAAGCTTTGAACAATAGTTTAAAAAGAACAGATTATTTTATTTACTAGTCTGGACTGGGATTCACATCAAGGTGCCGGAGTACTTTATGTAATCGCTGACAGAATGATGTACCTTGGGACAAAATACTTGCACAGTTTCTGTGACCTGTCACGATTTGGAAGTGATCTGTACATGATGTAATAATTGTAAATAAACTCATAAAAGATGTTTAGACTTGCACTATCACTCTGCAAAGTTGTGGGGACTATTTGGAAAAAATGTTGTACTCGCAGATGGGATAGAACTTTCCATTTCTAGCTCCCAATATCAAATGCTCATATCGTGGCTTATTGGGGCATTGCTCCTTCTACACTGCCCCATTGAGCACTCTTGAGATGGGTTGTGCAGGCTAGAAACACTCCACGGTAGTAAAGGGACTAGGTTAAATAGAGAAAGAGGTTAGAGTAAAAGTGAGCTTTAAACATATATACACCAAGTGTAGGAGAGATAATACAGTCAGAAAATTAGAAATATAGAAGGGAAACATTAGGAAAGTTAAAACTATAAAAGACTGGCAGTTTATTTAAAGGGAAATAGCAAGGGGTTTTACAAGCACAAAGTAAAAGGATTGTTAAAAAGAGTGTGACCACTTGCAAATAATAGGAGGCTAAATATAAACGAAAGGGGAAAGGAGAGCACAAGACAGACTAAACAAAAGCAGGGCATAAATGGCCAGGGAACGAATAGTTATAGAACAGGAGTGTAAAAAGATGGTTAAAATAAAGAAGAACTGCTATTAAAAATTAGTTAAACTGTCTGTACAGCAATGCATACAGTGTCCTTAATAAAACAGGCGAACTGGAGCTGATAATACGTTGTGAAGAATTAGAAATAGTAGGAATTACTGAGACATGGCTACAGAAAAATCAGGAACGGGAATTAAACATTGCAGGGTATAACACCTTTAGAAAAGAAAGTGAGGGAAAAGGGGAGGTCAAAGTAGCTACTTATTAGAGATATAATGGCAGTGGAAAAATCTGTAAGACAAAAATAGAATCCATGTGAATAGAGATAAAAGATACATACCATCTAATCGTGGAAGGGAGGTGGAGGAAGAAATATCCAGACAAATTAGGGAAATGAGTAAAAAACATAGAATAATAATCATGGGGGCTTTCAACTACCTTGAAATTAATTGTCCAGAAGGGGTAGGTAAAGGGGATACGGGAATGGAGTTCCTACAATGTGTATACGACTCCTTTCTAACCCAGTATGTAAGAAGCCCAACAAGGGAGGATTTGCTACTAGGTCTAATAATGGAGAATGAATCAGAGCAGATAAGAGAAGTAAAAGTAGGGGAACAGTGAGGAAGATAGTTTTTATTCGTTCATAGGATGTGGGCATCGCTGGCAAGGCCAGTATTTATTGCCTATCCTTAATTGCCCTTGAGAAGGTGGTGGTGAGCTGCTGCCTTGAACTGCTGCAGTCTGTGTGGTGAAGGTCTTCGCACAGAGCTGTTAGGGAGGGAGTTCCAGGATTTCGACCCAGCGACGAAGGAACGGCAATATATTTCCAAGTCAGGGTGGTGTGTGACTTGGAGGGAGTGAATGTTTAAGGTGGTGGATGGGGTGCCAATCAAGCGGGCTGCTTTGTCCTGGATGGTGTCGAGCTTCTTGAGTGTTGCTGTACTCATCCAGGCAAGTGGCGAGTATCCCATCACACTCCTGACTTGTGCCTTGTAGATGGTGGAAAGGCTTTGAGGAGTCAGGAGGTGAGACACTCGCTGCAGAATACCCAGCCTCTGACCTCCAATCAAATCAACTTTTATTGTCATTGTTAGTGCATAAGTGCAGTACAACGAAATGTAGGCTTGTGGCTCCCGAGAGTGTACATTTAGATTAAGACATTTAAACATTCCACATACATTTGTCTTGTAATACATTAACATAAACATAACCATAATAAAGTGCATTGGCAGATGTGCAGGCTTTAGAGTTTATTTGTGGAGTTCAGTAGGATGACAGCCCTGGGAAAGAAGCTGTTCCTAAATCTGGTCGTACGGGTGCGAATGCATCTGTAGCGTCTCCCAGATGGCAGGAGGGCGAACAGACTGTGGGTGGGGTCTTTGATGATGGACCGTGACCTCCGTAGACAGCGTTTCTGGTATATGTGCTCTATGGTCGGTAGCCGGGTGCCGGTAATGCGTTGGGCAGTTTTGACTACCCGCTGCAGGGCTTTCCGGTCATAGTAGCTACAGCTGCCATACCATACTGTGATACAGTTCATCAGGATGCTCTCTAATGTGCAGTGGTAAAAGTTAGAGAGGATCAGGGGTGACAGGTTACATCCCTTCAGCCTCCTTAGGAAATATAGGCGCTGCTGGGCCTTCTTCACCAGAGAGGAGGTATTGAGGGACCAGGAGAGGTCTTCCGTGATGTGGACTCCGAGGAACTTAAAGCTGTCCACCCTTTCCACCACAGCCCCATTGATGTGGATGGGGGTGTGACTTCCGCCTTTAGACTTCCTGAAGTCCACAATGATTTCCTTGGTTTTCTTGATGTTAAGGACCAGGTTGTTATCGGCGCACCACTTCACGACCTGCACTTGCAGCCACAGTATTTATGTAGCTGGCCCAGTTAAGTTTCTGGTCAATGGTGACCCCCCAGGACGTTGATGGTGGGGGATTCAGCAATGGTAATCCCATTGAATGTCATGGGGAGGTGGCTAGACTCTCATTTTGGAGATGGTCATTGCCTGGCACGTGTGTGGTGCGAATGTTAAGTGTCATTTATCAGCCCAAGCCTGAATGTTGTCCAGGTCTTGCTGCATGCGGGCATGGACTGCTTCATTATCTGTTGCGAATGGAACTGAACACTGCAATCATTAGCGAACATAGAATGGTTACAGCACAGAAGGAAACCATTCGACCCGTCAAGCCTGTGCACTTCAGCTAGTCCCACTCCACCGCTCTTTCCCCATAGCCCTGCAGATTTTTTTCCTTCAGGTACTTATCCAATTCCCTTTTGAAAACCACGATTGAATCTACTTCCACCACCCTTTCAGGCAGCGCATTCCAGATCCTAACCACTCACTACGTAAAAAAGTTTTTCCTCATGTCGCCTTTGGTTCTTCTGCCAATCACCTTAAATCTGTGTCCTCTGGTTCTTGACCCTCTTGCCAATGGGAACAGTTTCTGTCTAGACCCCTCATGATTTTGAACACCTATCAAATCTCCTCTCAACCTTCTGCTCTAAGGAGAACAACTCCAGTCTATCCACGTAACTGAAGTCCCTCATCCCTGGAACCATTCTTGTAAATCTTTCTAAGGCCTTCACATCCTTCCTAAAGTACGGTGACCAGAATTGGACACAATACTCCAGTTGAGGCCGGACCAGTGTTTTATAAAGGTTCATCGTAACTTCCTTGCTTTTGTACTCTATGCCTCTATGAAGCCCAGGATCCCGTATGCTTTTTTAACCGCTTTCTCAACCTGCCCTGCCACCTTCAATGATTTATGCACATACACCACCAGGTCTCTCTGTTCATGCACCCCCTTTAGAATTGTACCCTTTAGTTTATATTGCCTCTCCTCGTTCTTCCTACCAAAATGTATCACTTCACACTTTTCTGTGTTAAATTTCATCTGCCACGTGTCTGCCCATTCCACCAGCCTGTCTATGCCCTCTTGAACATCCGCTCTTCTACATCCCCTCTTCTGACCTGATGGAGGAAAGGTCATTGACGAAGCAGCTTCAGATGGTTGGGCCTAGGACACTGCCCTGAGGAACTCCTGCAGCGATGTCTTTGGGCTGAGATGATTGGCCTCCCAACAACCACAACCATCTTCCTTTGTGCTAGGTATGACTCCAGTCAGTGGAGAGTTTTCCCCCTGATTCCCATTGACTTCAATTTTACTAGGGCTCCTTGATGCCACACTCGGGCAAATGCTGCCTTGATGTTAAGGGCAGTCACTCTTACCTCACCTCTAGAATTCAGCTCTTTTGTCCATGTTTGGACCAAGGCTGTAATGAGGTCTGGAGCCGAGTGGTCTTGGTGAAACCCAAACTGAACATTGGTGAGCAGGTTATTGGTGAGTAAGTGCCACTTACTAGCACTGTCGACGACACAGTCCATCACTTTGCTGATAATTGCACTGTAATGGTCTTCAAGAGGACATAGACAGGCTGATGGAATGGGTGGACACATGGCAGATGAAATTCAATGCAGAAAAGTGTGAGGTAATACATTTTGGTAGAAAGAATGAGAATACAACCTAAATGGTACAATTTTAAATGGGGTACAAGAAGATAGAGACCTGGGGGTGCTTGTGCACAAATCTTTGATGGTGGCAGGACAGGTTAATAAAGCATATGGGATCCTGGACTTTATAAATAGAGGCATAGAATACAAAAGCTAAGAAGTTATGCTAAATCTATATAAAACACTAGTTTGGCCTCAGCTGGAGTATTGTGCCCAATTCTGGGCACCACACTTTAGGAAGAACGTAAAGGCTTTAGAGAGGGTACAGAAGAGATTTACTAGAATGGATCCAAGAATGAAGGATTACAGTTACGTGGATAGACTGGAGAAGCTGGGGTTGTTCTCTTTTGAGCAGAGAAGGCTAAAAGGAGATTTGATAAAGGTGTTTAAAATCATGAAGGATTTAGATAGAGTAAATAAAGCAAAACTATTTACAATCTACACTAATGACTTGGATGAAGGGACCGAGTGTAATGTAGCCAAGTTTGCGGATGATACAAAGATGGGTGGGAAAGCAAGTTGTGCAGAGGACTCAAAGAACCTGCAAAGGGATATAAACAGGTTAAGTGAGTGGGCAAACATTTGGCAGATAGAGTATAATGTGGGAAAGTGTGAGGTTATCCACTTTGGAAGGAAAAATAAAAAAGCAAATTATTATTTAAATAGAGTCATAGAGTTATACAGCACAGAAAGAGGCCCTTCGGCCCATCGTGTCCGCGCCGGCCATCAAGCCCTGTCTAATCTAATCCCATTTTCCAGCACTTGGTCCGTAGCCTTGTATGCTATGGCGTTTCAAGTGCTCATCTAAATGCTTCTTGAATGTTGTGAGGGTTCCTGCCTCTACCACCCTTTCAGGCAGTGCGTTCCAGATTCCAACCACCCTCTGGGTGAAAAGGTTTTTCCTCAAATCCCCTCTAAACCTCCTGCCCCTTACCTTGAAACTATGCCCCCTGGTTATTGACCCCTCTACTAAGGAGAAAAGTTTCTTTCTATCTACCCTATCTATGCCCCTCATAATTTTATACACCTCAATCAGGTCCCCCCTCAGCCTTCTCTGCTCTAAGGAAAACAACCCCAGCCTGTCCAGTCTCTCTTCATAGCTGAAGCGCTCCAGCCCAGGTAACATCCCGGTGAATCTCCTCTGCACCCTCTCCAATGCAATCACATCCTTCCTATAGTGTGGCGACCAGAACTGCACACAGTATTCCAGCTGTGGCCTAACTAGCGTTTTGTACAGCTCCATCATAACCTCCCTGCTCTTATATTCTATGCCTCGGCTAATGAAGGCAAGTATCCCATATGCCTTTTTAACCATCTTATCTACCTTATCTATGGCGAGAGATTACAAAATGCTACAGTTCAGAGGAACCTGGGGGTCCTTGTGCATGAAACACAAAAAGTTACCATGCAGGTACAGGAAGTAATCAAAAAGGCAAATGGAATGTTGGCCCTTATTTCAAGGGGGTTGGAGTATAAAAGCAGGGAAGTCCTGCTACAACTGTACAGGGTATTGGTGAGACCACACCTGGAGTACCGCGTGCAGTTTTGGTCTCCTTATTTAAGGAAGGATATACTTGCATTGGAGACGATTCACTAGATTAATTCCAGAGATGAGGGGTTGACTTATGAGGAAAGGTTGAGCAGGTTGGGCCTATACTCATTGGAATTTAGAAGAATGAGAGGTGATCTTATTGAAACATATAAGATACTGAGGGGGCTCGACAGGGTAGATGCAGAGAGGATGTTTCCCCTCGTGGGGAAATCTAGAACTCGGGGGCACAGTTTTAGAATAAAGGGCCGCCCTTTTAGAACTGAGATGAGGAGGAATTTCTTCTCTCAGAGGGTCGTAAATCTGTGGAATTCTCTGCCCCAGAGAGCCGTGGAGGCTGGGTCATTACATACATTTAAGGTGGAGATAGACAGATTTTTTACAAGATAAGGGAGTGAAGGGTTATGGGAGCGGGCAGGGAAGTGGCTTTGAGCCCAAGATCAGCCATGATCTTATTGAATGGCGGAGCAGGCTCGAGGGGCCAAGTGGCCTATTCCTGCTCCTATTTCTTATGTTCTTAAACTGTTTCCAATGGCTGATAACCAGAGGGCACACATTTAAGGTGATTGGCAAAACAGGAGATATGACATGAGAAAAAACCTTTTCACACAACGAGTGGTTAGGATTTCGACTGCACTGCCTGATAGGGTGGTAAACAGATTCAATCATAGCCTTCAAAAGAAAGAAAGACTTGCATTTATATAGCGCCTTTCACGACTACCAGACGTCCCAAAATGCTTTACAGCCAATGAAGTCGTTTTGGAAGTGCAGTCGCTAATGTAGGAAACGTGGCAGCCAATTTGTGCACAGCAAGCTCCCAAAACAACAATGTGATAATGACCAGATAATCTATTTTAGTGATATTGATTGAGGGATAAATATTGGCCAGGACATCGTCGCTGGGTCAAGATCCTGGAACTCCCTACCTAACAGCCTGCGGGAGTACCTTCACCACACGGACTGCAGCAGTTCAAGAAGGCACCTCACCACCACCTTCTCAAGGGCAACTAGGGATGGGCAATAAATGTTGGCCTTGCCAGCGACGCCCACATCCCACAAACGAATAAAATAAAAAATAAAAATAATTCCCCTGCTCTTCTTCGAAATAGTGCCATGGGATCCTATATGCCCACCTGAGAGACCAGACAGGGCCTCGGTTTAACGTCTCATCTGAAAGACGGCATCTCCAACAATGCAGCACTCCCTCAATACTGCCCCTCCTCCGACAGTGCAGCGCTCCCTCAGTACTGACCCTCCGTCAGTGCAGCGCTCCCTCATTACTGCCCCTCTGATAGTGCGGCGCTCCCTCAGTATTGCCCCTCCAACAGTGCGACGCTCCCTCAGTACTGCCCCTCCGACAGTGCGGCGCTCCCTCAGTACTGCCCCTCCGACAGTGCGGTGCTCCCTCAGTACTGCCCTTCCGACAGTGCGGCGCTCCCTCAGTACTGCCCTTCCGACAGTGCGGCACTCCCTCAATACTGCCCCTCCTCCGACAGTGCAGCGCTCCCTCGGTACTGACCCTCCGTCAGTGCGGCGCTCCCTCAGTACTGCCCCTCCGACAGTGCGGCGCTCCCTCAGTACTGCCCCTCAGACAGTGCGGCGCTCCCTCAGTACTGCCCCTCCGACAGTGTGGCGCTCCCTCAGTACTGCCCCTCCGACAGTGTGGCGCTCCCTCAATACTGCCCCTCCTCCGACAGTGCAGCGCTCCCTCGGTACTGACTGATATGCCATCAATGACTCAAAGACAAGGATTCAACTGAAGGCTTTTAATCACTAAGAACATAGCAGCATAGCAGGTCTTCCCACATCAGGTTCGTCTGGTAGTGAATGACTCATACAGCTCCTGAGACCTTTATATGGCAAAAGACAGGGGCGTAGCCAATACACACAATAGGAACAAAAGGGGGCGGTTCACACAATTCAAGCAGGTAAAATACAAGCAGGTAAAACACATGGGCTGATGAAGGCATATTTCATCACACTGACCCTCCATCAGTGCAGCGCTCCCTCATTACTGCCCCTCTGATAGTGCGGCGCTCCCTCATTACTGCCCCTCTGACAGTGCGACGCTCCCTCAGTATTGCCCCTCCGACAGTGCAGCGCTCCCTCGGTACTGCCCCTCCGACAGTGCGACGCTCCCTCATTACTGCCCCTCTGACAGTGCGACGCTCCCTCAGTATTGCCCCTCCGACAGTGCAGCGCTCCCTCAGTACCGCCCCTCCGACAGTGCGACGCTCCCTCAGTACTGCCCTTCCGACAGTGCGGCGCTCCCTCAGGACTGCCCCTCCGACAGTGCGACGCTCCCTCAGGACTGCCCCTCCAACAGTGCGGCGCTCCCTCAGTACTGCCCCTCCGACAGTGCGGCGCTCCCTCAGTACTGCCCCTGCGACAGTGCGGCGCTCCCTCAGTACTGCCCCTCCGACAGTGCGGCGCTCCCTCAGTACTGCCCCTCCGACAGTGCGGCGCTCCCTCAGTACTGCCCCTCCGACAGTGCGGCGCTCCCTCAGTACTGCCCCTCCGACAGTGCGGCGCTCCCTCAGTACTGCCCCTCCGACAGTGCGGCGCTCCCTCAGTACTGCCCCTCCGACAGTGCGGCGCTCCCTCAGGACTGCCCCTCCGACAGTGCGACGCTCCCTCAGTACTGCCCCTCCGACAGTGCGGCGCTCCCTCAGTACCGCCCCTCCGACAGTGCGGCGCTCCCTCAGTACTGCCCCTCCGACAGTGCGGCGCTCCCTCAGTACTGCCCCTCCGACAGTGCGGCACTCCCTCAGGACTGCACTAGAGCGTCAACCTTCTGACTCAGAGACAAAGGTGCTACCAACTGAGCCACGACTGACAGAAGGGAATTGGATAAATACTTGAAGGAGAAATAATTGCAGGGATATGGGGAAAGAGCGGGGGAGTTGGACTAACTGGATTGCTCTTCGAAAGAGCCGCACAGACTCGATGGGCTGAATGGCCTCCTGTGCTGTACTATTCTATGATTCTATGATTTGTGCTTGAGACAAAGGGAATGGCAGACTTGCTTGATAATCATTTTGCATCTTTTTTGTAGGAGGATATGGTAAAAGCACTACTGGAAATAAATATTCGATAGAAAATGTGCAGCTGGCAGGCATCCCAGAATACTGAAGGAGTTGGGAGGAGCGAGACTGGAGGCTGCTGGATGTTACTCCCTGAAAGGGTTAGGGTTAGGGGTCTAGTGTAGAGTATAGAGGTCTCAGCTCCAAAGGGAGGTATTAGAGGTTTAGTGTAGAGTATAGAGTCAGGGTTAGGTTTAGAGCTCTAGTGCAGAGTATAGTGTATAGAGGGTCAAGGGTAGAGGTCTAGTGCAGGTTGTAGAGTTAGGGATAGAGCTTCAGTGTATAGAGGGTTAGAGTTAGAGCTCCAGGGCATTTGTAGAGTGTGGAGGGTTAGGGGTCTAGTGTAGAGTGCAGAGTCAGGGTTAGGGTTCGGGCTCAAATGCAGGGTGCAGAGTGTAGATGACACAGGATGAAATGTGGGTTAGGGTTAGAGCTCTAGAGTATAGAGGATTAGGGGTCTAGTGTATCTAGAGCATAGTATAGTTAGGGTTCCAGTGCAGGTGTAGAGTGCAGAGGTCAGGGATAGAACTCTAGTGTATAGTGTAGAGGGTTAGAGTTAGGGCTCCAGTGTAGAGAGAGGTTTAGGGGTCTAATGTATATATTATAGTGTAGAGAGGACTATAGTTAGAGCTCCAGTGTATTGTATAGTATAGTCAGAGTTAGAGCTCTAGTGTATATCTTAGTGTAGAGAGAGGGTTATAGTAGAGAGAGAGGGATATAGTATAGAGAGGTTTAGGGCTCTAGTTAATATTGTAGTGTAGAGAGGGTCAGGGTTAGGGGTCTAGTATATTTTAGTATAGAGAGAGGTTTATAGTTAGGGCTCCAGTGTAGAGAGAGGGTTATAGTTAGGGTTCCAGTGTATATTATAGTATAGAGTCAGGGTTAGAGCTCAAGTGTATATTATAGTAGAGAGAAGGCTATAGTTAAGGCCCAAATGTATATTATAGTGTAGAGAGAGGGTTATAGTTAGGGATCCAGTGTATATTATAGTATAGAGAGGGCTATAGTATAGAGAGGGCTATAGTATAGAGAGGGCTATAGTATAGAGAGGGCTATAGTATAGAGGGTCAGGGTTAAGAGTCTAGTGTATATTATAGTGTAGAGAGAGGTTTATAGTTTAGAGAGGTTTATAGTTTAGAGAGGTTTATAGTGTAGAGCGGTTTATAGTTAGAGAGGTTTATAGTTTAGAGAGGTTTATAGTGTAGAGAGGTTTATAGTTAGAGAGGTTTATAGTGTAGAGAGGTTATAGTGTAGAGAGGTTTATAGTTAGAGAGGTTTATAGTTAGAGTGGTTTATAGTGTAGAGAGGTTATAGTTTAGAGAGGTTTATAGTTAGAGAGGTTTATAGTTAGAGTGGTTTATGGTGTAGAGAGGTTTATAGTTTAGAGAGGTTTATAGTGTAGAGAGGTTTATAGTTAGAGAGGTTTATAGTGTAGAGAGGTTTATAGTTAGAGAGGTTTATAGTTAGAGAGGTTTATAGTGTAGAGAGGTTTATAGTGTAGAGAGGTTTATAGTTTAGAGAGGTTTATAGTGTAGAGAGGTTTATAGTTAGAGAGGTTTATAGTGTAGAGAGGTTTATGGTGTAGAGAGGTTTATAGTGTAGAGGTTTATAGTGTAGAGAGGTTTATAGTTAGAGAGGTTTATAGTGTAGAGAGGTTTATAGTTAGAGAGGTTTATAGTTTAGAGAGGTTTATAGTTAGAGAGGTTTATAGTTTAGAGAGGTTTATAGTTAGAGAGGTTTATAGTGTAGAGAGGTTTATAGTTAGAGAGGTTTATAGTGTAGAGAGGTTTATAGTTTAGAGAGGTTTATAGTTTAGAGAGGTTTATAGTTAGAGAGGTTTATAGTGTAGAGAGGTTTATAGTTAGAGAGGTTTATAGTGTAGAGAGGTTTATAGTTAGAGAGGTTTATAGTGTAGAGAGGTTTATAGTTTAGAGAGGTTTATAGTTTAGAGAGGTTTATAGTTTAGAGAGGTTTATAGTGTAGAGAGGTTTATAGTTAGAGAGGTTTATAGTGTAGAGAGGTTTATAGTGTAGAGAGGTTTATAGTTAGAGAGGTTTATAGTGTAGAGAGGTTTATAGTGTAGAGAGGTTTATAGTGTAGAGAGGTTTATAGTTTAGAGAGGTTTATAGTTTAGAGAGGTTTATAGTGTAGAGAGGTTTATGGTGTAGAGAGGTTTATAGTGTAGAGAGGTTTATAGTGTAGAGAGGTTTATAGTGTAGAGAGGTTTATAGTTAGAGAGGTTTATAGTGTAGAGAGGTTTATAGTGTAGAGAGGTTTATAGTGTAGAGAGGTTTATAGTTTAGAGAGGTTTATAGTGTAGAGAGGTTTATAGTGTAGAGAGGTTTATAGTGTAGAGAGGTTTATAGTTAGAGAGGTTTATAGTTTAGAGAGGTTTATAGTGTAGAGAGGTTTATAGTGTAGAGAGGTTTATAGTTTAGAGAGGTTTATAGTTAGAGAGGTTTATAGTGTAGAGAGGTTTATAGTGTAGAGAGGTTTATAGTGTAGAGAGGTTTATAGTTTAGAGAGGTTTATAGTGTAGAGAGGTTTATAGTGTAGAGAGGTTTATAGTGTAGAGAGGTTTATAGTTTAGAGAGGTTTATAGTTAGAGAGGTTTATAGTTTAGAGAGGTTTATAGTGTAGAGAGGTTTATAGTTAGAGAGGTTTATAGTTTAGAGAGGTTTATAGTGTAGAGAGGTTTATAGTTTAGAGAGGTTTATAGTTAGAGAGGTTTATAGTGTAGAGAGGTTTATAGTGTAGAGAGGTTTATAGTTAGAGAGGTTTATAGTGTAGAGAGGTTTATAGTTAGAGAGGTTTATAGTTTAGAGAGGTTTATAGTGTAGAGAGGTTTATAGTGTAGAGAGGTTTATAGTTTAGAGAGGTTTATAGTTAGAGAGGTTTATAGTGTAGAGAGGTTTATAGTTAGAGAGGTTTATAGTGTAGAGAGGTTTATAGTTAGAGAGGTTTATAGTTTAGAGAGGTTTATAGTTAGAGAGGTTTATAGTTTAGAGAGGTTTATAGTTAGAGAGGTTTATAGTGTAGAGAGGTTTATAGTTTAGAGAGGTTTATAGTTAGAGAGGTTTATAGTGTAGAGAGGTTTATAGTTTAGAGAGGTTTATAGTGTAGAGAGGTTTATAGTTAGAGAGGTTTATAGTGTAGAGAGGTTTATAGTTAGAGAGGTTTATAGTTTAGAGAGGTTTATAGTGTAGAGAGGTTTATAGTTTAGAGAGGTTTATAGTTAGAGAGGTTTATAGTGTAGAGAGGTTTATAGTTAGAGAGGTTTATAGTGTAGAGAGGTTTATAGTTAGAGAGGTTTATAGTTTAGAGAGGTTTATAGTTAGAGAGGTTTATAGTTTAGAGAGGTTTATAGTTAGAGAGGTTTATAGTGTAGAGAGGTTTATAGTTTAGAGAGGTTTATAGTGTAGAGAGGTTTATAGTTAGAGAGGTTTATAGTGTAGAGAGGTTTATAGTGTAGAGAGGTTTATAGTGTAGAGAGGTTTATAGTTTAGAGAGGTTTATAGTTAGAGAGGTTTATAGTGTAGAGAGGTTTATAGTTTAGAGAGGTTTATAGTTAGAGAGGTTTATAGTGTAGAGAGGTTTATAGTTTAGAGAGGTTTATAGTGTAGAGAGGTTTATAGTTAGAGAGGTTTATAGTTTAGAGAGGTTTATAGTGTAGAGAGGTTTATAGTTAGAGAGGTTTATAGTTTAGAGAGGTTTATAGTTTAGAGAGGTTTATAGTTAGAGAGGTTTATAGTGTAGAGAGGTTTATAGTTAGAGAGGTTTATAGTTAGAGAGGTTTATAGTTTAGAGAGGTTTATAGTGTAGAGAGGTTTATAGTTAGAGAGGTTTATAGTGTAGAGAGGTTTATAGTTAGAGAGGTTATAGTGTAGAGAGGTTTATAGTGTAGAGAGGTTTATAGTTAGAGAGGTTTATAGTGTAGAGAGGTTTATAGTTAGAGAGGTTTATAGTTTAGAGAGGTTTATAGTTTAGAGAGGTTTATAGTTAGAGAGGTTTATAGTTTAGAGAGGTTTATAGTGTAGAGAGGTTTATAGTTAGAGAGGTTTATAGTTTAGAGAGGTTTATAGTGTAGAGAGGTTTATAGTTAGAGAGGTTTATAGTTTAGAGAGGTTTATAGTTTAGAGAGGTTTATAGTTAGAGAGGTTTATAGTTAGAGAGGTTTATAGTTTAGAGAGGTTTATAGTGTAGAGAGGTTTATAGTTAGAGAGGTTTATAGTTTAGAGAGGTTTATAGTTTAGAGAGGTTTATAGTGTAGAGAGGTTTATAGTGTAGAGAGGTTTATAGTGTAGAGAGGTTTATAGTTAGAGAGGTTTATAGTTTAGAGAGGTTTATAGTTAGAGAGGTTTATAGTGTAGAGAGGTTTATAGTGTAGAGAGGTTTATAGTTAGAGAGGTTTATAGTTTAGAGAGGTTTATAGTTAGAGAGGTTTATAGTTAGAGAGGTTTATAGTTAGAGAGGTTTATAGTGTAGAGAGGTTTATAGTTAGAGAGGTTTATAGTTAGAGAGGTTTATAGTTTAGAGAGGTTTATAGTGTAGAGAGGTTTATAGTTAGAGAGGTTTATAGTGTAGAGAGGTTTATAGTTAGAGAGGTTATAGTGTAGAGAGGTTTATAGTGTAGAGAGGTTTATAGTTAGAGAGGTTTATAGTTAGAGAGGTTTATAGTTTAGAGAGGTTTATAGTTTAGAGAGGTTTATAGTTAGAGAGGTTTATAGTGTAGAGAGGTTTATAGTTAGAGAGGTTATTATCGTGTCGAGAGGCGCAGGTGTATATGACACAGGATGAAATGGGAATGTTGTTGCCGGGCAACCAGAAGCTGTGTCGGAAGCCGCACGATGGAGTGACGTCATCCCCACGTGCCCGGATGAAGGTCTAGTTAAAATGATATATTGACGCTATGACGTGTGACGCAGCTACTTTACGATGGTGCCGGTTATCCACTCCATCAGCAGAGTGGCGCAGCGGAAGCGTGCTGGGCCCATAACCCAGAGGTCGATGGATCGAAACCATCCTCTGCTAGCACTTCTTTTCCAACATCATTTTTAACTATAACATTTACTCACATTTAAAAAAAATTCTACATTCACTTTTTCTTAATCTTAACTCTCATTCCAGCTTCGGGTCATTACCTGCTTTTCAAAAGGGCAGCATCTCAAGTTGTCTGTTGGCCTTTAAAAGATAAGAAAGACCTGGCATTTATATCATAGAATTGTAGAAGTTTACAGCACAGAAGGAGGCCATTCAGCCCATCGTGTATGTGCCACACACAGCGCCTTTCACGACTGAGTGCGGTTTAAACAGAGTGCTGCGAGTTGGGTGAGTCAGGGAGTCTCAATTGTTTGCTGAAATCAAACATAGAAACATAGAAGATAGGAGCAGGAGTAGGCCATTCGGCCCTTCGAGCCTGCTCCGCCATTCAATGAGATCATGGCTGATCATCCAAATTCAGTACCCTGTCCCTGCCTTCTCCCCATATCCCTTGATCCCTTTAGCCTTAAGAAATATATCCAACTCCTTCTTGAATATATTTAATGAACTGGCCTCCACCGCCCTCTGTGGCAGAGAATTCCACAGGTTCACCACTTTTTGTTTCACATTTACTGCTACTGTTTAAAATCTAAATTTCTCGGCTTTAAGCAGGGTTATAAAGGGATAAACAAGGTCTAAAATTCAGAGCAACTGAAGGCAGTTAATTAGGGAAACTAGATTAAACTGGTTCTCCTGTAGCAGAACCCAGCAAGCTCCTTTGTTTCAGGGCCTATAAAAACAATTTTGCACTGCGTGCGGTTTAAACAGAGTGCTGCGAGTTAGGTGAGGAGTGGAAAGAGGAGCTCCCTTGTTTCGCCTTTGTTTTTCCTAACTCTTCACCCTGTAGAAATTGGTTCTTACTTTACACCAAGGAAAGAGTCCAAGAGCGGGAGCAGTCAAACAGCAACAACTGCGAAACCGCTAAAGTGACGTCACAACCAGGGAAGGAGCTGATTGGTAAGTAGGACCTGGTGCGTATTTCTACAGTCCAGTCGTTAAAGTCAAAGTAAGGTCTCTAGTTTAGAGTAAGTAGTGTTTAAAGGGAAGTAAGGTCCCTAGTGTATTTAATATTCTTTAATTTAAAGGAAGTAAAGGGAGTAAATTAAGGGTAGGACATGGCAGGGCAGCTCGGCAGCGTGGAGTGCTCCTCCTGTGCTATGTGGGAAGTCAGGGACACTTTAGGTGTCCAGGGCGAACACATGCACAGGAAGTGTCTCCAGCTGCAGCTACTCAAAATCCACATTTCGGAGCTGGAGCTGCGGCTGGAGTCACTGTGGAGCATCCGCAAAAAGTTAACATGCAGGTGCAGCAAGTAATTAGGAAGGCAAATGGAATGTTGGCCTTTATTTCAAGGGCAATAGAGTATAAAAGTAGGGAAGTCTTGCTACAACTGTCTTCTTCTCCTTTTTAGGCAGTCCCTCGGAACCGAGGATGACTTGCTTCCACACTAAAAATGATTTCTCAGGTGACTGATGAGTCCAATGCGGGACCTACAGTCTCTGTCACAGGTGGGGCAGACGGTGGTTGAAGGGGTGGGTGGGTGGGGTACTTGGGTTGACGTGCGCTCCTTGCACTTGGCTTCCGCTTGCTCCTGGCGAAGAGACTCGAGGTGTTCGGCGCCTTCCCGGATGCTTCTCCTCCACTTTATGCGGTCTTGGGCCAGGAATTCCCAGGTGTCGGTGGGGATGTTGCACTTTTTCAAAGAGGCTTTGAGGGTGTCCTTGAAGCGTTTCCTCTGTCCACCTGGGGCTATCTTGCCGTGTCAGAGCTCCAAGTAGAGCGCTTGTTTTGGGAGTCTCGTATCGGGCATGCAGACAATGTGACCCGTCCATCGGAGCTGATCAAGCGTGGTCAAAGCTTCGATGCTGGGGATGTTGGCCTGAGCAAGAACACTGACGTTGGTGCGCCTATCCTGCCAATGGATTTGCAGGATCTTGTGGAGGCAGCGTTGGTGGTACCTCTCCAGTGCTTTGAGGTGCCTGCTGTACATGGTCCATGTCTCTGAGGCATACAGGAGGGCGGGTATCACTACTGCTCTGTAGACCATGAGCTTGGTGCCGGGTTTGAGGTCCTGGTCTTCAAACACTCTTTTCCTCAGGCGACCGAAGGCTGCACTGGCACACTGAAGGCGGAGTTGGACTTCGTCATCGACGTCTGCCCTTGTTGACAGTAAGCTCCCGAGGTATGGAAAGTGGTCCACGTTGTCCAAGGCCTTGTTATGGATTTTGATAATCGGGGAGCAGTACTGTGTGGCGGGGGCAGGTTGGTAGAGGACCTTTGTCTTATAGATGATTAGTGTAAGGCCTATGCTCTCGTACGCTTCGGTGAAGGTGTTGGTGATGGTTTGGAGTTCGACCTCCGAGGGTGCGCAGACACAAGCGTTGTCTGCATACTGTAACTCGATGACAGAGGATGGGACGACCTTGGATCTGGACTGGAGGCAACGGAGGTTGAACAGTTTCCCATTTGTTCTGCAAATTAGCTCCACTCCAGTGGGGAGCTTACTGAGGGTGAGATGAAGCATTGCAGCGAGGAAGATCGAGAAGAGCGTTGGTGCGATGACACAGCCTTGCTTGACCCCGGTCCGTACGTGAATTGGGTCTGTGGTGGATCCATTTGTCAGGATCAGGGCTTGCATGTGAAGCAGGCGGAGGATGGTGACAAACTTTTGAGGGCAGCCGAATTTGAGGAGGACTCTCCATAATCTCTCATGGTTGACAGTGTCGAAGGCCTTTGTGAGATCAAAGAAGGCCATGTACAGCGGTTGGTGCTGTTCCCTGCATTTCTCTTGCAATTGACACACGGTGAAGATCATGTCCATTGTGCCCCTTAGTGGGCAGAATCCGCATTGTGACTCTGGGAGGAGCTCTTCAGCCACTGGGAGAAGGCGATTGAGGAGGATTCTTGCGATGACTTTCCCTGTGGCAGACAGCAGGGAAACTCCTCTGTAAGGGCCCAACTGTATAGGGCGCTGGTGAGACCTCACCTAGAGTACTGCGTACAGTTTTGATCCCCTTATTTAAGGAGGGATATACTTGCCTTGGAGGCAGTTCAGAGAAGGTTCACGAGGTTGATTCCTGAGATGAAGGGGTTGTCTTATGAGGAAAGGTTGAGCAGGTTGGGCCGATACTCATTGGAGTTTAGAAGAATGAGAGGGGCTCTTATGAAACATATAAGATTCTGAGGGGGTTGGACAGGGTAGATGCTGAGAGGATGTTTCCCCTCATCAGGGAATCTAGAATGAGGGGGCATGGTCTCAGAATAAGGGGTCGCCCATTTAAGATGGAGATGAGGAGGAATTTCTTCTCAGAGGGTCGTGAATCTTTGGAATTCTCTACCCCAGAGAGCTGTGGAGGCGAAGCCATTGAATATATTCAAGGCAGAGATTGACAGAGATTTGAGCAACAGGGGAGTCGAGGGTTATGGGGAACGGGCAGGAAAGTGGAGTTGAGGCCAAAATCGGATCAGCCATGATCTCATTAAATGGCAGAGCAGGCTCGAGGGGCCGAATGGCCTGCTCCTGCTCCTATTTCTTATGTTCTTATTGAGGTGTATAAAATTATGAGGGGCCTAGATAGAGCGGATAGATAGGACCTATTTCCCTTGGCAGGGAGGTCAATAACCAGGGGGCATAGATTTAGAGTAATTGGTCGGAGATTGAGAGGGGAAATTGAGGAGAAATGTTTTCACCCAGAGGGTGGGGGGGGGTCTGGAACTCACTGCCTGAAAGGGTGGTCGAGGCAGAGACACTGATCACATTTAAAAAGTACTTCGATACTCACTTGAAGTGCCGTAACCTACAGGGCTACGGACCAAGAGCTGGAAAGTGGGATTAGGCTGGAGAGCTTTTTGTCGGTGGGCGTGGACAAGATGGGCCAAATGGCCTCCTTCTGTGCGGTAAATTTCTTTCATTCTATGATCATAAATGTGAGGTCAAGGGCCATGTAGAGCGGTTGGTGCTCTTCCCTGCGTTTCTCTTGTAATTGACGCTGCTTAGCATTCTGCTATAAATACCAAATGGTGGAAATCTCCCCGTCCCAACTTTTAGATGTGACTGCTGCATCTCTGCACTGTGTCCCCCCACCGTGACTGCTGTATCTCTGCACTGTGACCACCCCCCCGTGACTGCTGTATCTCTGCACTGTGTCCCCCCCCCGTGACTGCTGTATCTCTGCACTGTGTCCCCCCGTGACTGCTGTATCTCTGCACTGTCCCGCCCGTGACTGCTGTATCTCTGCACTGTGTCCCCCCCCCACCGTGACTGCTGTATCTCTGCACTGTGTCCCCCCCCGTGACTGCTGTATCTCTGCACTGTGACCACCCCCGTGACTGCTGTATCTCTGCACTGTGTCCTCCCACCGTGACTGCTGTATCTCTGCACTGTGTCCCCTCCGTGACTGCTGTATCTCTGCACTGTGTCCCCCCGTGACTGCTGTATCTCTGCACTGTGTCCCCCCCCGTGACTGCTGGATCTCTGCACTGTGTCCCCCCCCGTGACTGCTGTATCTCTGCACTGTGTCCCCCCATGACTGCTGTATCTCTGCACTGTGTCCCCCCCCGTGACTGCTGTATCTCTGCACTGTCCCCCCCCCCCGTGACTGCTGTATCTCTGCACTGTGTCCCCCCGTGACTGCTGTATCTCTGCACTGTGTCCCCCCCCGTGACTGCTGTATCTCTGCACTGTGTCCCCCCGTGACTGCTGTATCTCTGCACTGTGTCCCCCCCCGTGACTGCTGGATCTCTGCACTGTGACCACCCCCGTGACTGCTGTATCTCTGCACTGTGTCCCCCCCCGTGACTGCTGTATCTCTGCACTGTGTCCCCCACCACCGTGACTGCTGTATCTCTGCACTGTGTCCCCACACCGTGACTGCTGTATCTCTGCACTGTGTCCCCCCCGTGACTGCTGTATCTCTGCACTGTGTCCACCCCGTGACTGCTGTATCTCTGCACTGTGTCGCCCCCCGTGACTGCTGTATCTCTGCACTGTGACCCCCCCGTGACTGCTGTATCTCTGCACTGTGTCCCCCCCCCCCCGTGACTGCTGTATCTCTGCACTGTGTCCCCCCCCCGTGACTGCTGTATCTCTGCACTGTGTCCCCCCCCACCGTGACTGCTGTATCTCTGCACTGTGTCCCCCCACCGTGACTGCTGTATCTCTGCACTGTGTCCCCCCCCGTGACTGCTGTATCTCTGCACTGTGTCCCCCCCCCCGTGACTGCTGTATCTCTGCACTGTGTCCCCCCCCCCGTGACTGCTGTATCTCTGCACTGTGTCCCCCCACCGTGACTGCTGTATCTCTGCACTGTGACCCCCCACCGTGACTGCTGTATCTCTGCACTGTGTCCCCCACCGTGACTGCTGTATCTCTGCACTGTGTCCCCCCCCGTGACTGCTGTATGTCTGCACTCTGACCCCCCACCGTGACTGCTGTATCTCTGCACTGTGTCCCCCCCCGTGACTGCTGTATCTCTGCACTGTGACCCCCCCGTGACTGCTGTATCTCTGCACTGTGACCCCCCCGTGACTGCTGTATCTCTGCACTCTGACCCCCCTGTGACTGCTGTATCTCTGCAGTGTCCCCCCCCCCGTGACTGCTGTATCTCTGCATTGTGTCCCCCCCCCGTGACTGCTGTATCTCTGCACTGTGTCCCCCCGTGACTGCTGTATCTCTGCACTGTGTCCCCCCCCGTGACTGCTGGATCTCTGCACTGTGACCACCCCCGTGACTGCTGTATCTCTGCACTGTGTCCCCCCCCCGTGACTGCTGTATCTCTGCACTGTGTCCCCCACCACCGTGACTGCTGTATCTCTGCACTGTGTCCCCACACCGTGACTGCTGTATCTCTGCACTGTGTCCCCCCCGTGACTGCTGTATCTCTGCACTGTGTCCACCCCGTGACTGCTGTATCTCTGCACTGTGAACCCCCCGTGACTGCTGTACCTCTGCACTGTGTCCCCCCCCCGTGACTGCTGTATCTCTGCACTGTGTCCCCCACCCCGTGACTGCTGTATCTCTGCACTGTGTCCCCCCCCCCGTGACTGCTGTATCTCTGCACTGTGTCCCCCCCCCCGTGACTGCTGTATCTCTGCACTGTGTCCCCCCCCACCGTGACTGCTGTATCTCTGCACTGTGTCCCCCCACCGTGACTGCTGTATCTCTGCACTGTGTCCCCCCCCGTGACTGCTGTATCTCTGCACTGTGTCCCCCCCCCGTGACTGCTGTATCTCTGCACTGTGTCCCCCCACCGTGACTGCTGTATCTCTGCACTGTGTCCCCCCCCGTGACTGCTGTATCTCTGCACTGTGACCCCCCCGTGACTGCTGTATCTCTGCACTGTGACCCCCCCGTGACTGCTGTATCTCTGCACTCTGACCCCCCTGTGACTGCTGTATCTCTGCAGTGTCCCCACCCCCCGTGACTGCTGTATCTCTGCACTCTGACCACCCCCGTGACTGCTGTATCTCTGCACTGTGACCCCCCTGTGACTGCTGTATCTCTGCACTGTGTCCCCCCCCGTGACTGCTGTATCTCTGCACTGTGACCCCCCCGTGACTGCTGTATCTCTGCACTGTGACCCCCCCGTGACTGCTGTATCTCTGCACTGTGACCCCCCCCGTTGTTGTGTATGTAATATGTGTGCTACTTTGAACCTATGGACAGGACTGCACTACTTGTTGGGCGTAGTGATACGCAGTACCACTCCTGGCCATAGGGGTATAAATAGTACTGTGGGTACTGATCTCCCCTCAGTTCCCGCCTGTGGGCATGAAGTAAAGACCTACGTATAGTCCCTACCTCCAACCAGTAAAGACCTGTTTTATTGTTACGGATTAAGTCTGAGTATTAATTACTTGAACAACTCACAGATTTAACACCCGTGACTGCTGTATCTCTGCACTGTGACCCCCCACCGTGACTGTTGTACCTCTGCACTGTGTCCCCCCCCGTGACTGCTGTATCTCTGCACTGTGACCCCCCCGTGACTGCTGTATCTCTGCACTGTGACCCCCCCGTGACTGCTGTATCTCTGCACTCTGACCCCCCTGTGACTGCTGTATCTCTGCAGTGTCCCCCCCCCGTGACTGCTGTATCTCTGCACTGTGTCCCCCCCCCGTGACTGCTGTATCTCTGCACTGTGTCCCCCCGTGACTGCTGTATCTCTGCACTGTGTCCCCCCGTGACTGCTGTATCTCTGCACTGTGTCCCCCCCCGTGACTGCTGGATCTCTGCACTGTGACCACCCCCGTGACTGCTGTATCTCTGCACTGTGTCCCCCCGTGACTGCTGTATCTCTGCACTGTGTCCCCCCCCGTGACTGCTGGATCTCTGCACTGTGACCACCCCCGTGACTGCTGTATCTCTGCACTGTGTCCCCCCCCCGTGACTGCTGTATCTCTGCACTGTGTCCCCCACCACCGTGACTGCTGTATCTCTGCACTGTGTCCCCACACCGTGACTGCTGTATCTCTGCACTGTGTCCCCCCCGTGACTGCTGTATCTCTGCACTGTGTCCACCCCGTGACTGCTGTATCTCTGCACTGTGTCGCCCCCCGTGACTGCTGTATCTCTGCACTGTGACCCCCCCGTGACTGCTGTATCTCTGCACTGTGTCCCCCCCCCGTGACTGCTGTATCTCTGCACTGTGTCCCCCCCCCCGTGACTGCTGTATCTCTGCACTGTGTCCCCCCCCACCGTGACTGCTGTATCTCTGCACTGTGTCCCCCCACCGTGACTGCTGTATCTCTGCACTGTGTCACCCCCCGTGACTGCTGTATCTCTGCACTGTGTCCCCCCCCCGTGACTGCTGTATCTCTGCACTGTGTCCCCCCCCCCGTGACTGCTGTATCTCTGCACTGTGACCCCCCACCGTGACTGCTGTATCTCTGCACTGTGTCCTCCCCGTGACTGCTGTATCTCTGCGCTGTGTCCCCCCCCGTGACTGCTGTATCTCTGCACTGTGACGACCCCCCGTGACTGCTGTATCTCTGCACTGTGTCCCCCCACCGTGACTGCTGTATCTCTGCACTGTGACCCCCCACCGTGACTGCTGTATCTCTGCACTGTGTCCCCCCCCGTGACTGCTGTATCTCTGCACTGTGACCCCCCCGTGACTGCTGTATCTCTGCACTGTGACCCCCCCGTGACTGCTGTATCTCTGCACTCTGACCCCCCTGTGACTGCTGTATCTCTGCAGTGTCCCCCCCCCCCGTGACTGCTGTATCTCTGCACTCTGACCACCCCCGTGACTGCTGTATCTCTGCACTGTGACCCCCCTGTGACTGCTGTATCTCTGCACTGTGTCCCCCCCCCGTGACTGCTGTATCTCTGCACTGTGACCCCCCCGTGACTGCTGTATCTCTGCACTGTGACCCCCCCCGTTGTTGTGTATGTAATATGTGTGCTACTTTGAACCTATGGACAGGACTGCACTACTTGTTGGGCGTAGTGATACGCAGTACCACTCCTGGCCATAGGGGTATAAATAGTACTGTGGGTACTGATCTCCCCTCAGTTCCCGCCTGTGGGCATGAAGTAAAGACCTACGTATAGTCCCTACCTCCAACCAGTAAAGACCTGTTTTATTGTTACGGATTAAGTCTGAGTATTAATTACTTGAACAACTCACAGATTTAACACCCGTGACTGCTGTATCTCTGCACTGTGACCCCCCCCCCCGTGACTGCTGTATCTCTGCACTGTGTCCCCCCCCCGTGACTGCTGTATCTCTGCACTGTGTCGCCCCCCGTGACTGCTGTATCTCTGCACTGTGACCCCCCCGTGACTGCTGTATCTCTGCACTGTGTCCCCCCCCCGTGACTGCTGTATCTCTGCACTGTGTCCCCCCCCCCGTGACTGCTGTATCTCTGCACTGTGTCCCCCCCCACCGTGACTGCTGTATCTCTGCACTGTGTCCCCCCACCGTGACTGCTGTATCTCTGCACTGTGTCCGCCCCCGTGACTGCTGTATCTCTGCACTGTGTCCCCCCCCCCCCGTGACTGCTGTATCTCTGCACTGTGTCCCCCCCCCCCGTGACTGCTGTATCTCTGCACTGTGTCCCCCCACCGTGACTGCTGTATCTCTGCACTGTGACCCCCCACCGTGACTGCTGTATCTCTGCACTGTGTCCTCCCCGTGACTGCTGTATCTCTGCACTGTGTCCCCCCCCGTGACTGCTGTATCTCTGCACTGTGACGACCCCCCGTGACTGCTGTATCTCTGCACTGTGTCCCCCCACCGTGACTGCTGTATCTCTGCACTGTGACCCCCCACCGTGACTGCTGTATCTCTGCACTGTGTCCCCCCCCGTGACTGCTGTATCTCTGCACTGTGACCCCCCCGTGACTGCTGTATCTCTGCACTGTGACCCCCCCGTGACTGCTGTATCTCTGCACTCTGACCCCCCTGTGACTGCTGTATCTCTGCAGTGTCCCCCCCCCCGTGACTGCTGTATCTCTGCACTCTGACCACCCCCGTGACTGCTGTATCTCTGCACTTTGACCCCCCTGTGACTGCTGTATCTCTGCACTGTGTCCCCCCCCCCGTGACTGCTGTATCTCTGCACTGTGACCCCCCCGTGACTGCTGTATCTCTGCACTGTGACCCCCCCCGTTGTTGTGTATGTAATATGTGTGCTACTTTGAACCTATGGACAGGACTGCACTACTTGTTGGGCATAGTGATACGCAGTACCACTCCTGGCCATAGGGGTATAAATAGTACTGTGGGTACTGATCTCCCCTCAGTTCCCGCCTGTGGGCATGAAGTAAAGACCTACGTATAGTCCCTACCTCCAACCAGTAAAGACCTGTTTTATTGTTACGGATTAAGTCTGAGTATTAATTACTTGAACAACTGATTTAACACCCGTGACTGCTGTATCTCTGCACTGTGACCCCCCCCCCGTGACTGCTGTATCTCTGCATTGTGACCCCCCCCGTGACTGCTGTATCTCTGCACTGTGACCCCCCCCGTGACTGCTGTATCTCTGCACTGTGACCCCCCCCCGTGACTGCTGTATCTCTGCACTGTGTCCCCCCTCCGTGACTGCTGTATCTCTGCACTGTGACCACCCCCCCCCCCCCGTGACTGCTGTATCTCTGCACTGTGACCCCCCGTGACTGCTGTATCTCTGCACTGTGTCCCCCCAACGTGACTGCTGTATCTCTGCACTGTGTCCCCCCCCCGTGACTGCTGTATCTCTGCACTGTGTCCCCCCCCACCGTGACTGCTGTATCTCTGCACTGTGTCCCCCCACCGTGACTGCTGTATCTCTGCACTGTGTCCCCCCCCGTGACTGCTGTATCTCTGCACTGTGTCCCCCCCCCCGTGACTGCTGTATCTCTGCACTGTGTCCCCCCACCGTGACTGCTGTATCTCTGCACTGTGACCCCCCACCGTGACTGCTGTATCTCTGCACTGTGTCCTCCCCGTGACTGCTGTATCTCTGCACTGTGTCCCCCCCCGTGACTGCTGTATCTCTGCACTGTGACGACCCCCCGTGACTGCTGTATCTCTGCACTGTGACCCCCCACCGTGACTGCTGTATCTCTGCACTGTGTCCCCCCCGTGACTGCTGTATCTCTGCACTGTGACCCCCCCCGTGACTGCTGTATCTCTGCACTGTGACCCCCCCGTGACTGCTGTATCTCTGCACTCTGACCCCCCTGTGACTGCTGTATCTCTGCAGTGTCCCCCCCCCCCCGTGACTGCTGTATCTCTGCACTGTGTCCCCCCCCGTGACTGCTGTATCTCTGCACTGTGTCCCCCCCCGTGACTGCTGTATCTCTGCACTGTGTCCCCCCGTGACTGCTGTATCTCTGCACTGTGTCCCCCCCCCGTGACTGCTGGATCTCTGCACTGTGACCACCCCCGTGACTGCTGTATCTCTGCCCTGTGTCCCCCCCCGTGACTGCTGTATCTCTGCACTGTGTCCCCCACCACCGTGACTGCTGTATCTCTGCACTGTGTCCCCACACCGTGACTGCTGTATCTCTGCACTGTGTCCCCCCCGTGACTGCTGTATCTCTGCACTGTGTCCCCCCCATGACTGCTGTATCTCTGCACTGTGTCCACCCCGTGACTGCTGTATCTCTGCACTGTGTCGCCCCCCGTGACTGCTGTATCTCTGCACTGTGACCCCCCCCGTGACTGCTGTATCTCTGCACTGTGTCCCCCCCCCCGTGACTGCTGTATCTCTGCACTGTGTCCTCCCCCCGTGACTGCTGTATCTCTGCACTGTGTCCCCCCCCACCGTGACTGCTGTATCTCTGCACTGTGTCCCCCCACCGTGACTGCTGTATCTCTGCACTGTGTCCCCCCCCGTGACTGCTGTATCTCTGCACTGTGTCCCCCCCCCCCCGTGACTGCTGTATCTCTGCACTGTGTCCCCCCCCCCGTGACTGCTGTATCTCTGCACTGTGTCCCCCCACCGTGACTGCTGTATCTCTGCACTGTGACCCCCCACCGTGACTGCTGTATCTCTGTACTGTGTCCTCCCCGTGACTGCTGTATCTCTGCACTGTGTCCCCCCCTGTGACTGCTGTATCTCTGCACTGTGACGACCCCCCGTGACTGCTGTATCTCTGCACTGTGTCCCCCCACCGTGACTGCTGTATCTCTGCACTGTGACCCCCCACCGTGACTGCTGTATCTCTGCACTGTGTCCCCCCCCGTGACTGCTGTATGTCTGCACTGTGACCCCCCCGTGACTGCTGTATCTCTGCACTGTGACCCCCCCGTGACTGCTGTATCTCTGCACTCTGACCCCCCTGTGACTGCTGTATCTCTGCAGTGTCCCCCCCCCCCGTGACTGCTGTATCTCTGCACTCTGACCACCCCCGTGACTGCTGTATCTCTGCACTGTGACCCCCCCGTGACTGCTGTATCTCTGCACTGTGACCCCCCCGTGACTGCTGTATCTCTGCACTGTGACCCCCCCCGTTGTTGTGTATGTAATATGTGTGCTACTTTGAACCTATGGACAGGACTGCACTACTTGTTGGGCGTAGTGATACGCAGTACCACTCCTGGCCATAGGGGTATAAATAGTACTGTGGGTACTGATCTCCCCTCAGTTCCCGCCTGTGGGCATGAAGTAAAGACCTACGTATAGTCCCTACCTCCAACCAGTAAAGACCTGTTTTATTGTTACGGATTAAGTCTGAGTATTAATTACTTGAACAACTCACAGATTTAACACCCGTGACTGCTGTATCTCTGCACTGTGACCCCCCCCCCGTGACTGCTGTATCTCTGCACTGTGTCCCCCCCCCGTGACTGCTGTATCTCTGCACTGTGTCGCCCCCCGTGACTGCTGTATCTCTGCACTGTGACCCCCCCGTGACTGCTGTATCTCTGCACTGTGTCCCCCCCCCGTGACTGCTGTATCTCTGCACTGTGTCCCCCCCCCCGTGACTGCTGTATCTCTGCACTGTGTCCCCCCCCACCGTGACTGCTGTATCTCTGCACTGTGTCCCCCCACCGTGACTGCTGTATCTCTGCACTGTGTCCGCCCCCGTGACTGCTGTATCTCTGCACTGTGTCCCCCCCCCCCGTGACTGCTGTATCTCTGCACTGTGTCCCCCCCCCCGTGACTGCTGTATCTCTGCACTGTGTCCCCCCACCGTGACTGCTGTATCTCTGCACTGTGACCCCCCACCGTGACTGCTGTATCTCTGCACTGTGTCCTCCCCGTGACTGCTGTATCTCTGCACTGTGTCCCCCCCCGTGACTGCTGTATCTCTGCACTGTGACGACCCCCCGTGACTGCTGTATCTCTGCACTGTGTCCCCCCACCGTGACTGCTGTATCTCTGCACTGTGACCCCCCACCGTGACTGCTGTATCTCTGCACTGTGTCCCCCCCCGTGACTGCTGTATCTCTGCACTGTGACCCCCCCGTGACTGCTGTATCTCTGCACTGTGACCCCCCCGTGACTGCTGTATCTCTGCACTCTGACCCCCCTGTGACTGCTGTATCTCTGCAGTGTCCCCCCCCCCGTGACTGCTGTATCTCTGCACTCTGACCACCCCCGTGACTGCTGTATCTCTGCACTTTGACCCCCCTGTGACTGCTGTATCTCTGCACTGTGTCCCCCCCCCCGTGACTGCTGTATCTCTGCACTGTGACCCCCCCGTGACTGCTGTATCTCTGCACTGTGACCCCCCCCGTTGTTGTGTATGTAATATGTGTGCTACTTTGAACCTATGGACAGGACTGCACTACTTGTTGGGCATAGTGATACGCAGTACCACTCCTGGCCATAGGGGTATAAATAGTACTGTGGGTACTGATCTCCCCTCAGTTCCCGCCTGTGGGCATGAAGTAAAGACCTACGTATAGTCCCTACCTCCAACCAGTAAAGACCTGTTTTATTGTTACGGATTAAGTCTGAGTATTAATTACTTGAACAACTCACAGATTTAACACCCGTGACTGCTGTATCTCTGCACTGTGACCCCCCCCCCGTGACTGCTGTATCTCTGCATTGTGACCCCCCCGTGACTGCTGTATCTCTGCACTGTGACCCCCCCGTGACTGCTGTATCTCTGCACTGTGACCCCCCCCCGTGACTGCTGTATCTCTGCACTGTGTCCCCCTCCGTGACTGCTGTATCTCTGCACTGTGACCACCCCCCCCCCCCCGTGACTGCTGTATCTCTGCACTGTGACCCCCCGTGACTGCTGTATCTCTGCACTGTGTCCCCCCAACGTGACTGCTGTATCTCTGCACTGTGTCCCCCCCCCGTGACTGCTGTATCTCTGCACTGTGTCCCCCCCCACCGTGACTGCTGTATCTCTGCACTGTGTCCCCCCACCGTGACTGCTGTATCTCTGCACTGTGTCCCCCCCCGTGACTGCTGTATCTCTGCACTGTGTCCCCCCCCCCGTGACTGCTGTATCTCTGCACTGTGTCCCCCCACCGTGACTGCTGTATCTCTGCACTGTGACCCCCCACCGTGACTGCTGTATCTCTGCACTGTGTCCTCCCCGTGACTGCTGTATCTCTGCACTGTGTCCCCCCCCGTGACTGCTGTATCTCTGCACTGTGACGACCCCCCGTGACTGCTGTATCTCTGCACTGTGACCCCCCACCGTGACTGCTGTATCTCTGCACTGTGTCCCCCCCGTGACTGCTGTATCTCTGCACTGTGACCCCCCCGTGACTGCTGTATCTCTGCACTGTGACCCCCCCGTGACTGCTGTATCTCTGCACTCTGACCCCCCTGTGACTGCTGTATCTCTGCAGTGTCCCCCCCCCCCCGTGACTGCTGTATCTCTGCACTGTGTCCCCCCCCGTGACTGCTGTATCTCTGCACTGTGTCCCCCCCCGTGACTGCTGTATCTCTGCACTGTGTCCCCCCGTGACTGCTGTATCTCTGCACTGTGTCCCCCCCCCGTGACTGCTGGATCTCTGCACTGTGACCACCCCCGTGACTGCTGTATCTCTGCCCTGTGTCCCCCCCCGTGACTGCTGTATCTCTGCACTGTGTCCCCCACCACCGTGACTGCTGTATCTCTGCACTGTGTCCCCACACCGTGACTGCTGTATCTCTGCACTGTGTCCCCCCCGTGACTGCTGTATCTCTGCACTGTGTCCCCCCGTGACTGCTGTATCTCTGCACTGTGTCCCCCCCATGACTGCTGTATCTCTGCACTGTGTCCACCCCGTGACTGCTGTATCTCTGCACTGTGTCGCCCCCCGTGACTGCTGTATCTCTGCACTGTGACCCCCCCGTGACTGCTGTATCTCTGCACTGTGTCCCCCCCCCCGTGACTGCTGTATCTCTGCACTGTGTCCTCCCCCCGTGACTGCTGTATCTCTGCACTGTGTCCCCCCCCACCGTGACTGCTGTATCTCTGCACTGTGTCCCCCCACCGTGACTGCTGTATCTCTGCACTGTGTCCCCCCCGTGACTGCTGTATCTCTGCACTGTGTCCCCCCCCCCCCGTGACTGCTGTATCTCTGCACTGTGTCCCCCCCCCCGTGACTGCTGTATCTCTGCACTGTGTCCCCCCACCGTGACTGCTGTATCTCTGCACTGTGACCCCCCACCGTGACTGCTGTATCTCTGTACTGTGTCCTCCCCGTGACTGCTGTATCTCTGCACTGTGTCCCCCCCTGTGACTGCTGTATCTCTGCACTGTAACGACCCCCCGTGACTGCTGTATCTCTGCACTGTGTCCCCCCACCGTGACTGCTGTATCTCTGCACTGTGACCCCCCACCGTGACTGCTGTATCTCTGCACTGTGTCCCCCCCCGTGACTGCTGTATGTCTGCACTGTGACCCCCCCGTGACTGCTGTATCTCTGCACTGTGACCCCCCCGTGACTGCTGTATCTCTGCACTCTGACCCCCCTGTGACTGCTGTATCTCTGCAGTGTCCCCCCCCCCCGTGACTGCTGTATCTCTGCACTCTGACCACCCCCGTGACTGCTGTATCTCTGCACTGTGACCCCCCCGTGACTGCTGTATCTCTGCACTGTGACCCCCCCGTGACTGCTGTATCTCTGCACTGTGACCCCCCCCGTTGTTGTGTATGTAATATGTGTGCTACTTTGAACCTATGGACAGGACTGCACTACTTGTTGGGCGTAGTGATACGCAGTACCACTCCTGGCCATAGGGGTATAAATAGTACTGTGGGTACTGATCTCCCCTCAGTTCCCGCCTGTGGGCATGAAGTAAAGACCTACGTATAGTCCCTACCTCCAACCAGTAAAGACCTGTTTTATTGTTACGGATTAAGTCTGAGTATTAGTTACTTGAACAACTCACAGATTTAACACCCGTGACTGCTGTATCTCTGCACTGTGACCCCCCCCCGTGACTGCTGTATCTCTGCATTGTGACCCCCCCGTGACTGCTGTATCTCTGCACTGTGACCCCCCCGTGACTGCTGTATCTCTGCACTGTGTCCCCCTCCGTGACTGCTGTATCTCTGCACCGTGCCCCCCCCCCCCCGTGACTGCTGTATCTCTGCACCGTGCCCCCCCCCCCGTGACTGCTGTATCTCTGCACCGTGCCCCCCCCCCCCCCCCCGTGACTGCTGTATCTCTGCACTGTGCCCCCCCCCCCGTGACTGCTGTATCTCTGCACCGTGCCCCCCCCTCCACCCCCGGTGACTGCTGTATCTCTGCACTGTGCCCCCTCCCCCCGTGACTGCTGTATCTCTGCACCGTGCCCCCCGCCCCCCCCCCCCGTGACTGCTGTATCTCTGCACTGTGTCCCCCCCGTGACTGCTGTATCTCTGCACCGTGCCCCCCCCCCGACTGCTGTATCTCTGCACCGTGCCCCCCCCCCCCCGTGACTGCTGTATCTCTGCACCGTGCCCCCCCCCCCGTGACTGCTGTATCTCTGCACTGTGCCCCCCCCCCCGTGACTGCTGTATCTCTGCACCGTGCCCCCCGCCCCCCCCCCCCGGTGACTGCTGTATCTCTGCACTGTGCCCCCCCCCCCCGTGACTGCTGTATCTCTGCACTGTGCCCCCCCCCCGTGACTGCTGTATCTCTGCACCGTGCCCCCCGCCCCCCCCCCCCCCCGGTGACTGCTGTATCTCTGCACCGTGACCCCCACCGTGACTGCTGTATCTCTGCACTGTGTCCCCCCCGTGACTGCTGTATCTCTGCACTGTGACCCCCCCCCCGTGACTGCTGTATCTCTGCACTGTGTCCCCCCACCGTGACTGCTGTATCTCTGCACTGTGTCCCCCCCCCCGTGACTGCTGTATCTCTGCACTGTGTCCCCCCACCGTGACTGCTGTATCTCTGCACTGTGTCCCCCCCGTGACTGCTGTATCTCTGCACTGTGTCCCCCCCCCGTGACTGCTGTATCTCTGCACTGTGTCCCCCCCGTGACTGCTGTATCTCTGCACTGTGACCCTGACCCTTGTGTCTGCTGTATCTCTGCACTGTGTCTGCGCTTCCCGCTCGATTTATACTTCGCCGCCTCCGCTGCTCCGCTCTACCCGCTCTCTGGGCCTCGCGCTTGGTTTATACTCCGCCTTCTCACTGCTCCAGTCTGGTTGCAGGGATGAAGGATTAGTGTTAAATGGATAGACTCGAGAAGCTGGGATTGTTCTCCTTGGAGCAGAGAAGACGAAGAGGAGATTTGACAGAGGTGTTTAAAATCATGAAGGATTTAGATAGAGTAAATAAAGAGAAACTATTCCCATTGGCAGAAGGGTCGATTGGCAAAAGAACCTGAGGAAAAACCTTTTTATGCAACAAGTGTTTAGGATTTCTCCTCTTCTTTGCCGAACACCTCGCGTCTCTTCGCCAGAAGCAAGCGGAAGGAGCGCACGTCAACCCAAGCACCCCACCCACCCGCTCCTTCAGTCACTGTCTGCCCCACCTGTGACAGAGACTGTAGGTCCATTGGACTCATCAGTCACCTGAGAACTCATTTTTAATGTGAAAGCAAGTCATCCTCGGTTCCGAGGGACTGCCTGAGGAGGTTAGGATTTGGAAAGCGCGGCCTGATCGGGCGGTGGATACAGATTCAATCGCAGCCTTCAAAAGGGAATTGGATAAATACTTGAAGGAGAAAACATTGTAGGGATTTGGGGAAAGAGCCGGGAGTGGGACTAACTGGATTGTTCTTCGAAAGAGCCAGCGCAAACTCAATGGGCCGAATGGCCTCCTTCTGTGCTATGATGGTTAATCCATATTTATCACAAGCTAGCGAAAATCTATTGCAAAGTCGTTTAAACTCCACTTCACTGTAACCAGCACTGCATCATGGGTGGAAACAGATATTTGCTCGTGGTACTGAAGTTTTCCATCGATCTTTTACGGAGTAATACAGTTTCGAAACTAGGTGTGAAAGTGTAACAAAGCAGAGAAAAGAATATACCAAAACACACAAACTAACGAACATTTGTGTAATTAATAGCATTGTGCAGTTAACAGTTCTTCATATCAGGTGATGACTCCATTTCTTGTGAAAGATTTATTGCCTTTTCCATAAATAAGATTGGATAGAGTCTGCAGGTGAATGCGCTTTGATGTAGCCAAGTTCTGGGTCCCAGATCACAAAATCCACGTCCTGTGGTGTTCTGAAACAGGAAGGGAAAAAAATCCCATCAGCTCTTAAAATTCTAATTGTGGGCACTGGTTAAAATGATACAATTCATTTCTGTCTGCCTTGTGTGCATGTCAGCACACACTGGGTAAAAGGAACGATTCATACCCGTCTGGTACTGTACTGTTTGTGTGCGTCTCAGTGTCAGCTCCTTGCATGTACAGTACACACTGGGTAAAAGGAACGATTCATACCAGTCTGGTACTATACTGTTTGTGTGTGTCTCAGTGTCAGCTCCTTGCATGTACAGCACACACTGGGTAAAAGGAATGATTCATACCCGTCTGGTACTGTACTGTTTGTGTGTGTCTCTGTCAGCTCCTTGCATGTACAGTACACACTGGGTAAAAGGAACGATTCATACCAGTCTGGTACTGTACTGTTTGTGTGTGTCTCTGTCAGCTCCTTGCATGTACAGTACACACTGGGTAAAAGGAACGATTCATACCAGTCTGGTACTGTACTGTTTGTGTGTGTCTCTGTCAGCTCCTTGCATGTACAGTACACACTGGGTAAAAGGAACGATTCATACCAGTCTGGTACTGTACTGTTTGTGTGTGTCTCAGTGTCAGCTCCTTGCATGTCAGCACACACTGGGTAAAAGGAACGATTCATACCCGTCTGGTACTGTACTGTTTGTGTGTGTCTCAGTGTCAGCTCCTTGCATGTACAGTAGACACTGGGTAAAAGGAACGATTCATACCCGTCTGGTACTGTACTGTTTGTGTGTGTCTCAGTGTCAGCTCCTTGCATGTACAGTACACACTGGGTAAAAGGAACGATTCATACCCGCCTGGTACTGTACTGTTTGTGTGTGTCTCAGTGTCAGCTCCTTGCATGTACAGCACACACTGGGTAAAAGGAACGATTCATACCCGTCTGGTACTGTACTGTTTGTGTGTGTCTCTCAGTGTCAGCTCCTTGCATGTACAGCACACACTGGGTAAAAGGAACGATTCATACCCGTCTGGTACTGTACTGTTTGTGTGTGTCTCAGTGTCAGCTCCTTGCATGTCAGCACACACTGGGTAAAAGGAACGATTCATACCCGTCTGGTACTGTACTGTTTGTGTGTGTCTCTGTCAGCTCCTTGCATGTCAGCACACACTGGGTAAAAGGAACGATTCATACCCGTCTGGTACTGTACTGTTTGTGTGTGTCTCAGTGTCAGCTCCTTGCATGTACAGTAGACACTGGGTAAAAGAAATTCACTTACATCATTTGGTACTGTACAGGACTGAAAAAGACCATTTCAGCCCATCTGCTCAGTCCCAAAGTTGGAAAAATACTAGAGACTACTCTCTCCATAACTGCTTTCTCTGCCGAATATCTATCCAGCTGTCACTTGAATTTTCCAACACCTTTCACGGACTCTGCTCATTCAGCTTCCCTGTTGGCTGCTCAAATCTGTGACTCTGGTTATTGAGATTGTGATTACATTTAATAGGTTGCAGTTTATCTGTACCTTTAATAACCTTGTATAATTCATGAAGGTTTCCCTCAAGTGTTTGCCAATGTGAACAGCACCAGTTGCAGATACCGAAGGTACTAATCGGTTTCGGTGTCTTTCAATGTGACCTATCCAATGGGAGGAACCACCTTCACGCTCTAAAATGGCTAAACGAGGATTCTACCTTAAGTCCTGTAAAGATTACCACCGAGACATCAGGGAAATACATTTAACGGCAGCCACAATGGAGAATGTAAACAGCTATGTTATTCCTTAGAGAAAACAGAATTGTAATGAAACAGGACTAAATGGATGGAGCATGCCCCTCAAACAGAAGACACAGTTTGATAATATTAGATCAAAGAGGCTTATAAAGAGTAGCAAGCCTGAGGATTGGGAGGATTTTAGAATTCAACAAAGGAGGACCAAGAAATTGATAAAGGGAAAATAGAATGAGAGTAAACTAGCGAGGGACATAAAAACAGACTGTAAAAGCTTCTATAGGTATGTAAAAAGGAAAAGATTAGCGAAAGTAAATGTGGGTCCCTTACAGGCTGAGACAGGAGAAATTATAATGGAGAATAAGGAAATGGCAGAGAAATTAAACAAATACTTTGTTCCTGTCTTCACAGAAGACACAAAAACCTCCCCGGAAATAGTGGAGAACCAAGACTCTAGCGCGAATAAGGAACTGAAAGAAATTAGCGTTAGTAAAATTTAAAAAAAATACTGGAGAAATTAATGGGACTGAAAGCAGATAAATCCCCTGGACCTGATGGCCTACATCCTAGGGTTTTAAAAGAGGTGGAAATAGAGATAGTGGATGCATTGGTTGTCATTTTCCAAAATTCCATAGATTCTGGAACGATTCCTGCAGATTGGAAGGTAGCAAATGTAACCCCACTATTTAAGAAAGGAGGGAGAGAGAAAACGGGGAACTACAGACCGGACATCAGTATTAGGGAAAATGCTAGAATCTATTATTAAGGACGTGGTAACAGGCCACTTAGAAAATAATAATAGGATTGGGCAGAGTCAACACCGATTTATGAAAAGGAAATCATGTTCAACAAATCCGTTAGCTTTTTAGAAACACAGAAAAATAGGAGCAGGAGTAGGCCATTCGGCCCTTCGAGCCTGCACCGCCATTCAATATGATCATGGCTGATCCTTTATCTCAATTCCCGCTCTCCCCATACTCCTTGTTGCCTTTTGCAGTTGCAACTAGCAGAATAGTGGATGTGGTGTATTTGGATTTTCAGAAAGCATTCGATAAGGTTCCACACAAGAGGTTATTAAACAAAATTAGGTCTCATGGGATTGGGGCTAATATACTAGCATAGATTGAGGATTGGTTAACGGACAGAAAACAGAGAGTAGGAATAAATGGGTCATTTTTGGGTTGGCAGGCTGTAACTAGTGGGGTACCACAAGGATCAGTGCTTGGGCCCCAGCTATTCACAATCTATATCATTGATTTGGATGAGGGGACCAAATGTAATATGTCCAAGTTTACTGATGATACAGAGCTGGGTGGGAATGTAAGTTGTGAGGAGGATGCAAGGAGGCTTCAAGGGGATATAGACAGGCTAAGTGAGTGGGCAAGAACATGGCAAATGGAATATAATGTGGAGAAATGTGAAGTTATCCACTTTGGTAGGAAAAATAGAAAAGCAGAGTATTTTTTAAACGGTGAGATTGGGAAATGTTGGTGTTCAGAGGGACCTGGGTGTCCTTGTACACGAATCGCTGAAAGTTAACAAGCAGGTACAGCAAGCAATTAGGAAAGCAAATGGTATGTTGGCCTTTATTACAAGAGGATTTGAGTATAAGAGTAAAGGCGTCTTACTGCAATTATATAGGGCCCTGGTGAGACCACACCTGGAGTATTGTGGACAGTTTTGGTCTCCTTACCTAAGGAAGGATATACTTGCCATAGAGGGAGTGCACCAAAGGTTCACCAGACTGAATCCTGGGATGGGGAGATTGTCCCATGAGGAGAGATTGAGTAGACTGGGCCTATATTCTCTGGAGTTTAGAAGAATGAGAGGTGATCTCATTGAAACATACAAAATTCTGAGGGGGATTGACAAGGTAGATGCTGAGAGGATGTTCCCCCCTGGCTGGAGAGTCTAGACAAGGGGTCACAGTCTCAGGATAAGGGGTCGGCCATTGAAGACTGAGATGAGGAGGAATTTCTTCACTGAGGGCGGTGAATCTTTGGAATTCTCTGCCCCAGAGGGCTGTGGAGGCTCAGTCGTTGAGTATATTCAAGGCTGAGATCGAGAGATTTTGGGATAAAGGGAATCAAGAGATATGGGGATAGTGCAGGAAAATGGAGCTGAGGTAGATGATCAGCCATGATCTTATTGAGTGGCGGAGCAGGCTCGAGGGGTCGAATGGCCGACTCCAGCTCCTATTTCTTATGTTCTAATGTAAAATGACGTCATTTTAGTAAACATTTCACAGAGAAACAGTTGGAACTGTTTGTTGTAACAGGTGATTCTCACCTGTTCAATATGTCGACGACTGCAGTCCCGTCTGGGCGGAGGAATGCCACGGTTTCCAGCTCAGTAGCAGCACTGGGATCAAGTCCAACACGCTGAGAGCCCTCGGGAACAAACTTACTGCAAAGAAAGGAAAATGTTCAAGCAGAGCGAAGTGCTTCCAACCCCCAGCAGACTCGCCTTGCACCCAGCCGGTGAGAACGAGGTGATGTGATACCCAGTCATTGCTCTTGTTGACTTTTTCCAACACCTGTTTAAACAACAGACAAGTATGTTCCTACAAGCCTGCTGAAAATGCGACAGAATGAGACAGACGCTTTGGCCGCAAGCTGAGAGAGACAGACAGGAGGAACCAGCACTCCGTGCACATCCCAGGATGCATGAACACTTAGCAAGGCAGAGTGAAGCCAGAAGTGGTGACAGTAAAACCAAACAAGGTGCTTCGCCTCTATAAATAAAACATCAGGCAGATCACCGTATCCCCGCCCAGCAGCAAGAGGTCAGAGCTGGTGTCTACCTGTGGGTTGTGGGGATAATGTTGCAAATGGAACATATTCTCAGTATAAAGTCCTGTCACACTGAACGGTGTTTGATGAACACCAGTAACGGCAGAGAATGTTTACCTGGTTTTGTCTGCTACCTAATATGCCTAAGCTTTGGTATCTGCAGCTGTGCAAACAACACACACTGCGGAATTATATCACGTGCAAGACAAATAGCTCTTACCTGAAGTGCGCCATGTGGTAGAACATGGGCTGTTTGTAGAACGTGTCCTGATTACTGTCCACAATGACTGGACTGTCTACAAAGTTTTTCACCCAGTTAGGACCACCTCGCAAATCCAAGGCGATGTTCCAATCTGTCCAACCGGCTACAAAATAATTCAGATTCTGGAGTGCGTGTCAGAAACAACAGAAATATCAGCATTTCACACCATGGTCGGTTCCCCTCCTCAGTAATCCCCAGAGCCAAGATTACTCCGTGTCAGCCCACCCACCCATCCCCATGCTGCTGCTTTGCTACTCTGGCCAATGATCATAAAGGAACCAGTGTGATTTTGCTCAGCAATGGCTGGTGGTGCTGAGGCTAATTGTGGCAGCCTCTGCCAATGCCATTATTAACCAGACACCAGGTGGCAGTGAGCGGATGTAAGGGGTAATGCCTTTGATTTGTCCCCTTTGAGTTAGCACACAGCAATCACAATTCAAATAACAAACTCATTGTGGGACATGTACAGAATCCCGCCATCACTGTCGGGGGTCACCGCGCTCGTTTCCATTCAGTCGCCTTCTCCTTCTCGGCCCACTCACCTGAATGATGTCGTGGCTGTACATGGCGCCTCGTTCCCAACTGCCCAACTGCACCGTGTGTTCCCACGGCAAGTATCCGGTGCAGGCCTCTGTGGCAAATAGGTAATATTCTGGGAAAAGATGGTGTGTGGCACCCAGAGTTTTATCAGCTGGAATCAGCATGTCGAGGTACCAGTGCACTGCGATGCCATGCACATACTGAGCAGCACGCACATCACCCAGGACCTGATATAACAAAGGAAAAGCTGTTTTAGTGCCAGTGTTGTTGAGCCTTGGCCACATCCAGCACAGACCAGGCCGGACAAATCCTGAGGCTGACTCTCTGGTTCAACGGTTTCAGTGCAAGTGGCCTGGGCTTGCTTTTCACCCATTCCCCAAGCCAAGTTCAGGGGGAAGATAAATGCACTGAATGTCTGTTTTTCACCCCTCGCCCGCGCACCCTTTACTTCCACACACATCCCTCGTGCTCCCTTCCCTCGCGCTCCCGTCCCCTCGCATACCCCTTACACAAACCTCTCGCGCACCCCTCCTCCGCATACCCCTTACGCACACAAACCTCTCTCGCGCACCCCTCCCCCCATGTACCCCTTACACACACCTCTCCCCGCGCACCCCTCCACCTCAGACCAGTCTGTCAGTGCTGTAAGATAATTGCACTGTGGGACGGTGCCTTTGGTGCTCTACAGGTGTCATTCGAAGGTGGTTTTATTTCACTGGATGAAGGAGAAGCATTAACTCAGGTAAAAACAGAAAAGGATCTCGCCTCCAGCTTCTGAACACTCGCTGTGGCGCTGAGATGACTCAATATGGGTTACATAATTTCAGCACTTGCTAATGCACACAGAGAGAAGCATACTTTACCACTGAATACCCTGCTCCATCATTCTATATTAGTTACTAAGAAAAAGCTGAATTTAGATCCAATTAAAACTAGCTTGTCATTTCTGATTCTTATTCTCAAATCACGCTCACCACTTTTGCCCAGTACGGTAACAAGATCCTCTGGTCATCTAGGATCATGAGCTGCACATTCTTGTGAGTACTGTTCTGTAACGCAGGCCCAAGATTAAGCACAATGAAGTCTCGCTGCATCTCCGCTGTGAACCCCATGCACTGGAAGCTGTAGTCAGTTATGAACCCTGTGGTGGGTTCATTCTGTGCTGTCACTGCCCAGAAAGTGAGGTTGTGTTTTGCATATTCATCCAGAAACCTGGAGAGAGAGAATCCAACAGTGAAACACCGCAACAAGACTGATGGGAAATGGACAACAAAATAAACTAGAGATTAGTCTCGATAGCAAAATACTGCAGATGCTGGAAATCCGAAACAACAACAGAAAATGCTGGAAAAACTCAGCAGGTCAGGCAACATCCGTGGAGAGAAAATAGAGTCAACGTTTCGGGGCAAACCCTTTGTTATTTCGGATTTCCAGCATCTGCAGTATTTTGCTATCGTACCAGTCTTGACAAAGGGTTTGCCCCGAAACGTTGACTCTATTTTCTTTTCACGGATGTTGCCTGGCCCGCTGAGTTTTTCCAGCATTTTCTGTTGTTATTAGAGATTAGTCTCATTCTGCTACAAGATTAAATTGTCCCCTTTTTACCTTGGGATGATAATTAAAAGCAACACGTGTGAGTTTAAGCCCCTGAATGTGAAGACTCTGCTCTGCAGGCTGTGTTGAGTTCTTGATCAATGGCATGTGATGGGGAGGCTCGGAGTAACTGGGGGGGGGGGGGGGGGGTGCAGGTATGGGGAAAACAGGTTGGAAAATGACATACCCTACAGGTGAAACACGGTGGCATAGTGGTTAGCACTGTTGCCTCACAGCGCCAGGGACCCGGGTTCAAATCCGGCCTCGGGTGACTGTGTGGAGTTTGCACATTCTCCCCGTGTTTGCGTGGGTTTCCTCCGGGTGCTCCGGTTTCCTCCCACAGTCCAAAGATGTGCGGGTTAGGTTGATTGGCCATGATAAAAATTGGCCCTTAGTGTTGGGGGGGATTAAATACGTGGGGTTACGGGGATAGGGCTTGGGTGGGATGGCTGTCGGTGTAGGGACCGGGTGCTAGGGTTTGGATGATCAGCCATGATCTCGTTGAATGGCGGAGCAGGCTCGAAGGGCCGAATGGCCTACTCCTGCTCCTAGTTTCTATGTTTCTATGAAACGGGCCTTGTGGAGATTTACAGGAAGAATGTGTGAGAATAACGAGAACTGTGCTCGGTAACAAAGTCATTCTATAGGTTACCACTCATTGAGATATTGGCGAATTTTGATAAATTGATTTCCTGTGTGTAATTCTTTTATAAAGAGATTAACAACCTGCGTCAAGTAATGCTCAGATCAGAGGCCAGAAACGGGAGCAGAAAAACTAGCATTTGACTTTGTGACTGGCATGTCTTGTTCCAAAGTCAACAGATTTTAATCACAGTTAAAGAACAGAATTGCTCAAGGCCAAGTGATGGCTACCAGTAGGCTCCTCACAGTCCAGCGCATCCCCATCAGGGACTGAAAGAGAGCTAAGCCTCTCTGCCTCCTGGTGGTCCTTGCATTTTTTCGCAAATCTTCACATCAGCGTCAGCTGTGCTGCCGTCACACATTTGGCAAGAGAATATGGGGGAGGGGCTGCTGTAAGAGGGTGCAGAATAACAGGAGTTGATCCAATCACATTGTCTCTCTCACCTGATGAAGTAGTTTGCCCATGACTTGTAGTATTCGCCCCCAGGCTCTCCCTTCAGTGTCCCCTTCCCAATCGTTGAATTGCTTGTTTTCATCCAGGCTGGAGCACTCCATGCACTTGCAAACAAGGACAAGGGGCGTCGGGACAGTGCCTGGGCCGCCTGCACTATTGGGATCTAGTGAGAGAAAAAAACCAAATGCGATTGGACAGAAGCCACCAAGCAGGAGGGGGAGCGGAATATGGTGTCGTGGCTGACTGTTGAGTCCTGCTGACGAGCTGTCCTCTAACTTTTATTAGGTACTTACCATTGGGCCACAGCCCCTACGAGGCTGCTTTGTATCCCGAGATGGGGAGAGAGAAACAGACAGGAAAGGATTCCTGGGTGGGATCACTCGAACTTCCTGGGAGCACCAACAGGTCAGTATCTGACTGACTGTCTCTCCCCACTCTCAATGTCCCATTTAAATCTCTAAAGGAGCTGAAGATTTCACCTTCATTTCAGTGTCTTCCTCGGTCAGATTGAAGTGCTCCAGATCCAGGTCTCTGGGATGGTCATCATACGTGTACACATGTGTAGAAAAATCACAACTCGCCATCGGCACACGGATAATATTGTACTCAATTCCTGCATTTGGGAAAATTGGAAAGATTAAAAAGTTACATTTCTCTTTCCTTGCTAAAATTCAAGTTCGGTTTTCATTTTACTGGAGTGAAGGAGAATGTAGGAGCAGCACCCAGACTGGTCTGGCCAATCGCTGCTTCAAGGCTGAACTGAGAACAGATTCTCTGATTTACACAGGGAGAGGGCGATACTATCAGCACTTGTTATACAGAAGCATACTTAACATGCAAAGGTGCTCCCCATCTGAGCAATGCATTTAACTCGTGTCACTTGAAACATGAGGGAGCCATTGTGGAACTGGGCAGGAAATAACTTTAGTGCAAACCAATGGGCTAATGCTGAGGATTCACAGACTATCCCTGTAGGGATAATGGGTATGGACCATCACAGACTATCCCCGTAGGGTTAATGGGTATGGACCGTCACAGACTATCCCCGTAGGGATAATGGGTATGGACCGTCACAGACTATCCCCGTAGGGTTAATGGGTATGGACCGTCACAGACTATCCCCGTAGGGATAATGGGTATGGACCGTCACAGACTATCCCTGTAAAGATAATAGGTATGGACCATCACAGACTATACCTGCAGAGATAATAGGTATGGACCATCACAGACTATCCCCGTAGGGTTAATGGGTATGGACCATCACAGACTATCCCCGTAGGGTTAATGGGTATGGACCATCACAGACTATACCTGTAGAGATAATGGGTATGGACCATCACAGACTATCCCCGTAGGGTTAATGGGTATGGACCGTCACAGACTATCCCCGTAGGGTTAATGGGTATGGACCATCACAGACTATACCCGTAGGGATAATAGGTATGGACCGTCACAGACTATACCCGTAGGGATAATAGGTATGGACCGTCACAGACTATCCCCGTAGGGTTAATGGGTATGGACCGTCACAGACTATCCCCGTAGGGATAATAGGTATGGACCATCACAGACTATCCCTGTAGAGATAATGGGTATGGCCCATCACAGACTATACCCGTAGGGATAATGGGTATGGACCATCACAGACTATACCCGTAGGGATAATGGGTATGGACATCACAGACTATACCTGTAGAGATAATGGGTATGGGCCGTCACAGACTATCCCTGTAGGGATAATGGGTATGGACATCACAGACTATCCCTGTAGAGATAATGGGTATGGGCCGTCACAGACTATCCCTGTAGGGATAATGGGTATGGACCATCACAGACTATCCCTGTAGGGATAATGGGTATGGACCATCACAGACTATACCTGTAGGGATAATGGGTATGGACCGTCACAGACTATCCCTGTAGGGATAATGGGTATGGACCATCACAGACTATACCTGTAGGGATAATGGGTATGGACCATCACAGACTTTACCTGTAGAGATAATGGGTATGGGCCATCACAGACTATACCTGTAGGGATAATGGGTATGGCCCATCACAGACTATCCCTGTAGGGATAATGGGTATGGACCGTCACAGACTATACCCGTAAGGATAATGGGTATGGACCATCACAGACTATCCCTGTAGAGATAATGAGTATGGCCCATCACAGACTATCCCTGTAGGGATAATGGGTATGGACCATCACAGACTATCCCTGTAGGGATAATGGGTATGGACATCACAGACTATACCTGTAGGGATAATGGGTATGGACCGTCACAGACTATCCCTGTAGGGATAATGGGTATGGACATCACAGACTATACCCGTAGGGATAATGGGTATGGACCGTCACAGACTATACCTGTAGGGATAATGGGTATGGACATCACAGACTATCCCTGTAGGGATAATGGGTATGGACCGTCACAGACTATACCTGTAGAGATAATGGGTATGGACCATCACAGACTATACCCGTAGAGATAATGGGTATGGACCGTCACAGACTATACCCGTAGAGATAATGGGTATGGCCCATCACAGACTATCCCTGTAGAGATAATGGGTATGGCCCATCACAGACTATACCCGTAGGGATAATGGGTATGGGCCATCACAGACTATACCTGTAGGGATAATGGGTATGGAACATCACAGACTATACCTGTAGGGATAATGGGTACAGACCGTCACAGACTATACCTGTAGGGATAATGGGTATAGACCGTCACAGACTATACCTGTAGGGATAATGGGTATGGACCGTCACAGACTATACCTGTAGGGATAATGGGTATGGACCATCACAGACTATCCCTGTAGGGATAATGGGTATGGACCGTCACAGACTATACCTGTAGGGATAATGGGTATGGACCGTCACAGACTATACCCGTAGGGATAATGGGTATGGACTGTCACAGACTATCCCTGTAGGGATAACGGGTATGGACCGTCACAGACTATCCCTGTAGGGATAATGGGTATGGACCGTCACGGACTATACCCGTAGGGATAATGGGTATGGGCCGTCACAGACTATCCCTGTAGGGATAATGGGTATGGACATCACAGACTATACCTGTAGAGATAATGGGTATGGGCCATCACAGACTATACCCGTAGGGATAATGGGTATGGACATCACAGACTATACCCGTAGAGATAATGGGTATGGCCCATCACAGACTATCCCTGTAGGGATAATGGGTATGGACCGTCACAGACTATCCCTGTAGGGATAATGGGTATGGGCCGTCACAGACTATCCCTGTAGGGATAATGGGTAGGGACCATCACAGACTATACCTGTAGGGATAATGGGTATGGACCGTCACAGACTATACCTGTAGGGATAATGGGTATGGACATCACAGACTATCCCCGTAGGGATAATGGGTATGGACCATCACAGACTATACCCGTAGAGATAATGGGTATGGACCAGCACGGAATATCCCTGTAAAGATAATGGTTATGGACCATCACAGACTATACCTGTAGGGATAATGGGTATGGACCGTCACAGACTATACCTGTAGGGATAATGGTTATGGGCCATCACAGACTATGCCTGTAGAGATAATGGGTATGGCCCATCACAGACTATACCCGTAGGGATAATGGGTATGGACCGTCACAGACTATACCTGTAGGGATAATGGGTATGGAACATCACAGACTATCCCTGTAGGGATAATGGTTATGGGCCATCACAGACTATGCCTGTAGAGATAATGGGTATGGCCCATCACAGACTATACCCGTAGGGATAATGGGTATGGACCGTCACAGACTATACCCGTAGGGATAATGGGTATGGACCGTCACAGACTATACCCGTAGGGATAATGGGTATGGACCATCACAGACTATCCCTGTAGGGATAATGGGTATGGACATCACAGACTATCCCCGTAGGGATAATGGGTATGGACCATCACAGACTATACCCGTAGAGATAATGGGTATGGACCATCACGGAATATCCCTGTAAAGATAATGGTTATGGACCATCACAGACTATACCTGTAGGGATAATGGGTATGGACCGTCACAGACTATACCTGTAGGGATAATGGGTATGGACCGTCACAGACTATACCCGTAGGGATAATGGGTATGGACCGTCACAGACTATACCCGTAGGGATAATGGGTATGGATCATCACAGACTATCCCTGTAGGGATAATGGGTGTGGACCATCACAGACTATAGCTGTAGGGATAATGGGTATGGGCCATCAGACTATAGCCGTTGGGATAATGGGTATGGACTGTCACAAACTATACCTGTAGGGATAATGGGTATGGACCGTCACAGACTATACCTGTAGGGATAATGGGTACGGGCCATCAGACCAAAGCCTTAGGGATAATGGGTATGGACTGTCACAAACTATACCTGTAGGGATAATGGGTATGGACATCACAGACTATCCCTGTAGGGATAATGGGTATGGACCATCACAGACTATCCCTGCAGGGATAATGGGTATGGACTGTCACAAACTATACCTGTAGGGATAATGGGTATGGACATCACAGACTATCCCTGTAGGGATAATGGGTATGGACCATCACAGACTATCCCTGTAGGGATAATGGGTATGGACATCACGGACTATACCCGTACAGATAATGGGTATGGACATCACAGATATTCAATGCAAATTAAAAATTTCCCAGATGTTCCAGTAAAAGAAGAATTGGAAAGGAGTTGAACATCGTAGGAAAATGTCAAATCCCCCAAACTAAAAATATAAAGGTGGTCCTGGATAAGAAAATGCAATTCAGCTCATTCCTCCAATACACAATTTAAATTTATGTAGTTTCACCCTACCAATGACACTTTAGTAATATTCTGGGCTTATCTTATTTACAATATTTCCTATTTTACATTCCTCAAAGATGCCCCCAATCTCTTGTCTACACTATAGGTCTTCAGCTTCTCTAATATTTCCTCATTGTTCATCTCCTTTATACTGGGTAGGTGGAATATGGTGAGAAGGTGGGGTTGAGGAGTATGGTGAGAAAGTGGTATTGAGGGATATGGTGAGAAGGTGGGGTTGAGGGATATGGTGAGAAGGTGGGATGAGGGATATGGTGAGAAAGTGGTATTGAGGGATATGGCGAGAAGGTGGGGTTGAGGGATATGGCGAGAAGGTGGGGTTGAGGGATATGGCGAGAAGGTGGGGTTGAGGGATATGGCGAGAAGGCGGGGTTGAGGGATATGGCGAGAAGGTGGGGTTGAGGGATATGGTGAGAAGGTGGGATTGAGGGATATGGTGAGAAGGTGGGATTGAGGGATATGGTGAGAAGGTGGGATTGAGGGATATGGCGAGAAGGTGGGGTTGAGGGATATGGCGAGAAGGTGGGGTTGAGGGATATGGCGAGAAGGTGGGATTGAGGGATATGGTGAGAAGGTGGGATTGAGGGATATGGCGAGAAGGTGGGGTTGAGGGATATGGCGAGAAGGTAGGGTTGAGGGATATGGCGAGAAGGTGGGATTGAGGGATATGGTGAGAAGGTGGGATTGAGGGATATGGTGAGAAGGTGGGATGAGGGATATAGTGAGAAGGTGGGATGAGGGATATGGTGAGAAGGTGGGATGAGGGATATGGTGAGAAGGTGGGATGAGGGATGTGGTGAGAAGGTGGGATGAGGGATATAGTGAGAAGGTGGGATGAGGGATGTGGTGAGAAGGTGGGATGAGGGATATGGTGAGAAGGTGGGGTTGAGGGATATGATGAGAAGGTGGGGTTGAGGGATATGATGAGAAGGTGGGATGAGGGATATGGTGAGAAGGTGGGATGAGGGATATAGTGAGAAGGTGGGATGAGGGATATGGTGAGAAGGTGGGATTGAGGGATATGGTGAGAAGGTGGGATGAGGGATATAGTGAGAAGGTGGGATGAGGGATATAGTGAGAAGGTGGGATGAGGGATATGGTGAGAAGGTGGGATGAGGGATATGGTGAGAAGGTGGGGTTGAGGGATATGATGAGAAGGTGGGATGAGGGATATGGTGAGAAGGTGGGGTTGAGGGATATGGTGAGAAGGTGGGATGAGGGATGTGGTGAGAAGGTGGGATGAGGGATATAGTGAGAAGGTGGGATGAGGGATATGGTGAGAAGGTGGGATGAGGGATGTGGTGAGAAGGTGGGATGAGGGATATAGTGAGAAGGTGGGATGAGGGATGTGGTGAGAAGGTGGGATTGAGGGATATGGTGAGAAGGTGGGATGAGGGATATAGTGAGAAGGTGGGATGAGGGATATAGTGAGAAGGTGGGATGAGGGATATGGTGAGAAGGTGGGGTTGAGGGATATGATGAGAAGGTGGGATGAGGGATATGGCGAGAAGGTGGGATGAGGGATATAGTGAGAAGGTGGGATTGAGGGATATAGTGAGAAGGTGGGATGAGGGATACGGTGAGAAGGTGGGATGAGGGATGTGGCGAGAAGGTGGGATGAGGGATATGGCGAGAAGGTGGGATGAGGGATGTGGTGAGAAGGTGGGATGAGGGATATAGTGAGAAGGTGGGATGAGGGATACGGTGAGAAGGTGGGATGAGGGATACGGTGAGAAGGTGGGATGAGGGATATAGTGAGAAGGTGGGATGAGGGATATGGCGAGAAGGTGGGATGAGGGATATGGCGAGAAGGTGGGATGAGGGATATGGCGAGAAGGTGGGATGAGGGATGTGGTGAGATGGTGGGATGAGGGATATGGTGAGAAGGTGGGATGAGGGATGTGGTGAGAAGGTGGGATGAGGGATGTGGTGAGAAGGTGGGATGAGGGATATGGTGAGAAGGTGGGATGAGGGATGTGGTGAGATGGTGGCTAGGTGGGGTTGATAGAAAAATTGTATTTCTTTACTGAATTATTCAGCAAAATTCCAGAGCAACAAAAAGTTACCATGCAGGTACGGCAAGTAATCAAAAAGGCAAATGGAATGTTGGCCTTTATTGTAAGGGGGTTGCAGTATAAAAGCAGAGAAGTCCTGCTACAACTGTACAGGGTATTGGTGAGACCGCACCTGGAGTACTGCGTAGTTTTGGTCTCCTTATTTAAAGGAAGGATATACTTGCATTGAAGGCAGTTCAGAGACGATTCACTCGGTTAATTCCTGAGATGAGGGGGTTGACTTATGAAGAAAAGTTGAGCAGGTTGGGCCGACACTCATTGGAATTTAGAAGAATGAGAGGTGATCTTATTGAAACATAAGATACTCCTCGTGGGGAAATCTAGAACTCGGGGGTATAGTTTCAGAATAAAGGGTCGCCCTTTTAGAACTGAGATGAGGAGAAGTTTCTTCTCTCAGAGGGTCGTAAATCTGTGGAATTCTCTGCCCCAGAGAGCTGTGGAGGCTGGGTCATTAAATACATTTAAGGTGGAGATAGACAGATTTTTGCAAGATAAGGGAGTGAAGGGTTATGGGGAGCGGGCGGGGATGTGGCTTTGAGCCCAAGATCAGCCGTGATGTTATTGAATGGCGGAGCAGGCTCGAGGGGCCGAGTGGCCTATTTCTTCTGTTCTAGACTGGAGCTTTCCTGTAGTGCAGAGAGGGACACATGGGAAAATGAGCAGCACCATAGCGGAGCACGAGGTGTGAGCACTGAGCATATAACCATATTGCTTGGTCATGATTCTGTTGGCATTGCAGCTTGGCTTGACTTTAATTCTGTTTCACACAAACCTTCTTCAGAGAAGTAGGATCGGAGGAGATTTTCCTGGGATCCGGCAGAAAGAGACAGAATGTTAATCGCTGCAGCATCGGTTACTGCACCGCCAAATCCTTTCATCCGCTGGTATTTCTTCTTCACGTCAAAGGTCAGCTGCAGACCTAGGAAAACATGCCACCATTAAAGGATCATGTTTGACGAATCTTAGAGTTTTTTTTGAGGTTGTAACTAGCAGAATAGATAAGGGGGAACCAGTGGATGTGGTGTATTTGGATTTTCAGAAGGCTTTTGATAAGGTTCCACACAAGAGGTTATTAAACAAAATTAGGGCTCATGGGATTGCAGGTAATATACTAGCATGGATTGAGGATTGGTTAACGGACAGAAAACAGAGAGTAGGAATAAACGGGTCATTTTTGGGATGGCAGGCTGTAACTAGATGGGTACCGCAAGGATCAGTGCTTGGGCCTCAGCTATTCACAATCTACATCAATGATTTGGATGAGGGGACCAAATGTAATCTATCCAAGTTCGCTGATGATACAAAGCTGGGTGGGAATAAAAGTTGTGAGGAGGATGCAAAGAGGCTTCAAGTGGGCAAGAACATGACAGATGGAATACAACGCGGAGAAATGTGAAGTTATCCACTTTGGTAGGAAAAATAGAAAAGCAGAGTATTTTTTAAATGGCGAGAGATTGGGAAATGTTGGTGTTGAGGGACCTGGGTGTCCTTGTACACGAATCACGGAAAGTTAACATGCAGGTACAGCAAGCAATTAGGAAAGCAAATGGTCTGTGGTAAACCACTGTTTGTATTCCACTGTGTACATGCCTGGACATGCCTCGGCTGACTCCTCCCACAAGTCCTAGTATAAAGGTGACTGCTCCCCAGCCCTTTGTATTTCTGGACCGGTCGACCACTCGAGGCAGACCTTCATTCTTTTGTTAATAAAAGCCTTTAGTTACTCTCTTAACTCTCAGTCTTTTATGAGTAATTGATAGCGCATCAATTTTATTAACAAAATTTTTATAATGGAGAAGATCCTCACACCAGCATGCCTGGACTTAGATCATCGGGAGGCGGACTCATCCACCAAGTTTACTCACTGGCTTAAGTGTTTCGAAAAATTCCTGACCGCCTCCGCAGCAATCAAATCGGACGAGGACAAACTGGATGTCCTGACCTCCAAAGTGAACCACCGAGTGTACTCGGTCATCCAAGACGCGACCTCGTACGCGGACGCTATCAAGCTCCTCAAGGACCAGTACACGCGCCCAGTGAACGAAGTGTACGCCAGGCACCTTCTGGGGAGTCGTAAACAACAACCTGGGCAATCGACTGTGGAATACCTTCAGGCACTGTCTGTGCTTGGCCGGGCCTGTGGTTGTAAGGATGTAAAGGCCGCCGTGTACACAGAGGAACTTATCCGGGACGCTTTTGTAGCGGGCCACAGATCCAATTACACCCGACAGCGACTGTTGGAGCAGAGTGACCTCGACCTCAACAAGGCCTCTGAACTCGCACTATCATTGGATGCAGCCTACCGGGGCATGGATGCCTACTCCTCTGCACCGTGGACGCCGCGGGGAATGACAGCCTGGGACACGGTAGGACCGCCTCATAGCGCCGTGCCACCCCAGCCACACCCCAACTACCGCAGCAGTGTCCCAAGGCCAGACAGCAGTGCCCCAAGGCCAGAAATGCTACTTCTGTAGCCAGGCAAAACACTCCAGAGCGCGCTGCCCGGCGAAAAACGCGATCTGCTCGGGCTGCGGGAAGAAGGGACACTACGCTAGCGTCTGCAGGGCCAAAGCCACCCCGAACCCCAGCAGCGCCGCGTGTGGGCCATGCGGGCCACCATCTTGGGCCTCCCCGGCCATGTGCAAACCACTGGTACAGCAGCCATTTTGGACGCCTCCAGCCACATGGGGATCATGGACGCCGCCATCTTGGACGACAGCCGGAACGCAGCAGGCCCCCAACACCGCCTCATCTGATACCCGCAGCGACACACCGACCCCTACGCTGGCATCCGTTACACTGGACCAAGCGAGACCGCACCAGCTGGCCAGTTCCACAATGGACATTAAGGTAAATGGCCACGATACAATCTGCCTTTTTGACTCTGGGAGCACGGAGAGCTTCATCCACCCCGACACGGTGCGGCGTTGCTCTCTCCCAGTCCTGCCTGCGCACCAGCGGATTTCTATGGCCTCCGAGTCCCAGTCGGCGGACATCGGCGGCTACTGCGTAGTGACACTCGTAGTAGACGGGACCGTGTACGATCATTTTAAACTTCTGGTCCTGCCCGACCTCTGCGCTGCCGTCCTGCTGGGGTTAGATTTTCAGTGCCACCTTAAAAGTGTTACGATGGCGTACGGTGGACCCCTACCCCCACTCACAGTCCGCAGCCAGCAGCTTCCAAATTGCCCGCCGCGCACCAGGTGCAACCTCTCCACACTCAGAGTCACCCCCCCACTACTGTTTGCTAACCTCACCCCCGACTGTAAGCCCATCGCCACAAAGAGCAGGCGATACAGTGCCAGGGACAAGGTTTTCATTAAAACCGAAGTGGAGCGGCTCCTGAAGGAAGGGATTATTGAGGGCAGCACCAGCCCCTGGCGAGCCCAGGTTGTGGTCGTTAAGACCGGCGAGAAGCAGCGCCTGGTCATCGACTACAGCCAGACAATAAATCGCTACACCCTGCTGGACGCCTACCCACTCCCCCGCATAGCTGATATGGTCAACCAGATCGCGCAGTACCGCGTCTTCTCGACCATTGACCTGAAATCAGCGTACCACCAGCTCCCTATCCGCCCTGAGGACCGCCAGTATACTGCCTTTGAGGCAAACGGCCGCCTCTACCACTTCCTTAGGGTTCCCTTTGGCGTCACCAACGGGGTCTCCGTCTTCCAAAGGGAGATGGACTGGATGGTAGATCAAAATGCGTTGCAGGCCACTTTCCCATATCTGGACAATGTGACCATCTGCGGCCGTGACTTGCAGGACCATGACGCAAACCTCGAAAAATTCCTCCGCACCGCCCAACTCCTGAACCTGACATATAACAAGGAGAAGTGCATATTCCGCACAAACCGCCTCGCCATCCTTGGCTGTGTTGTGGAACACGGAGTCATCGGCCCCGACCCCGACCGGATGTGTCCCCTTATGGAACTCCCACTGCCCCAAGGCCCTGAAGAGGTGCCTAGGGTTTTTCTCCTATTATGCCCAGTGGGTCCCCTACTATGCGGACAAGGCCCATCCGCTGATCAAGTCCACCTCTTTTCCCTTGACGGCAGAGGCCCGCTTAGCCTTCCACCGTATCAAGGAAGACATTGCCAAAGCCACCATGCACGCAGTGGACGAATCCATCCCCTTCCAGGTGGAAAGCGACGCATCCGACTTTGCCCTGGCCGCTACCCTCAATCAGGCGGGGAGACCCGTGGCCTTCTTTTCACGAACCCTCCAAGGCCCGGAGACCAGACACTCCGCTGTTGAGAAGGAGGCCCAGGCGATTGTGGAGGCTGTGCGTCATTGGAGGCACTACCTGGCCGGAAAACGATTTACCCTGCTCACTGACCAGCGTTCAGTTGCTTTTATGTTTAACAACAAGCAGAGGGGCAAAATCAAAAATGACAAGATCTTGAGGTGGAGAATCGAACTTTCCACCTACAATTATGAGATCTTGTACCGGCCCGGGAAGCTCAATGAACCCCCGGATGCGCTATCGCGTGGCACCTGCGCCAGCGCGCAGATCGATAGACTGCGGGCCCTCCACAATGACCTCTGCCACCCGGGGGTCACCAGGTTCTTCCACTTCATCAAGGCCCGCAACCTGCCTTACTCTATTGAGGAGGTCAGGACCATGACCAGGAACTGCCAAGTCTGCGCTGAGTGCAAACCACACTTTTATAGACCAGACAGGGCCCACCTGATAAAAGCCACTCGCCCCTTCGAGCGCCTGAGCGTTGATTTTAAAGGGCCTCTCCCCTCCTCCGACCGCAATGTGTACTTCCTCAATATTATTGATGAGTACTCCCGTTTCCCGTTTGCCATCCCCTGCCCGGACATGACCAGTGCCACGGTCATTAAATGTCTGAACGACCTCTTCACCCTGTTCGGTTTCCCCAGCTATATCCATAGCGACCGGGGCTCATCGTTTATGAGCGACGAACTCCGTCAGTACCTGCTAACTAGGGGTATTGCCACAAGCAGGACCACCAGTTACAACCCCCGGGGGAACGGACAGGTGGAAAGAGAAAATGCGACAGTTTGGAAGGCCGCCCTGCTAGCCTTAAAGTCTAGGGGCCTTCCAACCTCCCGCTGGCAGGATGTGCTCCCCGATGCGCTCCACTCTATTCGGTCACTGCTCTGCACTGCCACTAACGCCACCCCTCATGAGAAAATGTTTGTCTTCCCAAGGAAGTCCACATCGGGGACATCGCTACCACCATGGCTGACGTCCCCAGGGCCGGTCCTACTGAGAAGACACGTGAGGACCCATAAAACGGACCCCCTGGTCGAGAGGGTCGACCTCCTCCACGCCAACCCCCAGTATGCTTACATTGCATACCCGGACGGGCGGGAGGACACAGTCTCCATAAGAGACCTTGCACCCTCGGGGGCCGCAGTAACCCACTACTCACTACCACCCCCCCCCACGATCCGATATCCAGCCCCAGCAGACAGCAGGCCTGGGCCCCGCGACCCGCTCGACATCTACGAGGACGACACGCCTGTGCCACAGCCTACGCTGGACTCGACGCCGGAAGCTCCACTACCCCTGCCGTCGCCACGCCGATCACAGCGGCAGACAAGACCTCCGGAGAGACTCCAATACACTAACTTTTAATACACTTCACCCCGCCGGACTCAATTTTAAACAAGGGGTGAATGTGGTAAACCACTGTTTGTATTCCACTGTGTACATGCCTGGACATGCCTCGGCTGACTCCTCCCACAAGTCCTAGTATAAAGGTGACTGCTCCCCAGCCCTTTGTATTTCTGGACCGGTCGACCACTCGAGGCAGACCTTCATTCTTTTGTTAATAAAAGCCTTTAGTTACTCTCTTAACTCTCAGTCTTTTATGAGTAATTGATAGCGCATCAGGGGACCAAATGTAATCTATCCAAGTTCGCTGACGATACAAAGCTGGGTGGGAATAAAAGTTGTGAGGAGGATGCAAAGAGGCTTCAAGTGGGCAAGAACATGACAGATGGAATACAACGCGGAGAAATGTGAAGTTATCCACTTTGGTAGGAAAAATAGAAAAGCAGAGTATTTTTTAAATGGTGAGAGATTGGGAAATGTTGGTGTTGAGGGACCTGGGTGTCCTTGTACACGAATCACTGAAAGTTAACATGCAGGTACAGCAAGCAATTAGGAAAGCAAATGGTATGTTGGCCTTTATTACAAGAGGATTTGAGTATAAGAGTAAAGACGTCTTACTGCGATTATATAGGGCCCTGGTGAGACCACACCTGGAGTATTGTGTACAGTTTTGGTCTCCTTACCTAAGGAAGGATATACTTGCCATAGAGGGAGTGCAACGAAGGTTCACCAGACTGATTCCTGGGATGGGGAGATTGTCCTATGAGGAGAGATTGAGGAGACTGGGCCTATATTCTCTGGAGTTTAGAAGAATGAGAGGTGATCTCATTGAAACATACACAATTCTTACAGGGATTGACAGGGTAGATGCTGAGAGGCTGTTTCCCCCTGGCTGGGGAGTCTAGAACCAGGGGTCACAGTCTCAGGATAAGGGGTCGGCCATTTAGGACTGAGATGAGGAGAAATTTCTTCACTCAGAGGGCGGTGAATCTTTGGAATTCTCTGCCCCAGAGGGCTGTGGAGGCTCAGTCGTTGAGTATATTTAAGACAGAAATCGATTGATTTTTGGATATTAAGGGAATCGAGGGATATGAGGATAGTGCAGGAAAATGGAGTTGAGGTCAAAAATCAGCCATGATCTTATTAATGGCGGCGCAGGCTCGAGGGGCCGAATGGCCGACTCCTGCTTCTATTTCTTATGTTACTATGAACTGGAAATGTGGAGATGGATTTAAAGGAAAACTCAGCAATATCCAGCTCTGCCGTCGATTCATAAAAGGCCAGAATCAGGATTGAAGGGTGCATGAAGGAGTCCAAGGCTGGAGGAGGTCGCAAAGATATGACCCCTTAAAGGGAATTTGAGGACAACGATGAACTTAAACTGGTGGCTAGGGAGCCAATGTAGGTTGACAAGGACAGGAGTGATGGGTGAGCGAGACCTGGTGCGGGATAGGATACAGATAGCAGAGTTTTGGATGAGCTGAGGTTTATGGTGGAGGAGGACAGGAGGGTAGCCAGAGGGGTATTGGAATAGTGAAATCTGCAGGTGACAACTGCATGGATGAGGGTTTCAGCAGCAGATGAGCAGAGGCAGGGGCAGAGTTGGGCGATATTACGGCGGTGGAAGTAGGCGGTCTTGGTGATGGAGTGGATACGGGGGTCAGAAGCTCGCTCAAGGTCAAATAGGATGCCGAGGTTGCGAACAGTCTGCTTCAGCCTCAAAGTTGCCAGGGAGAGGGATGGAGTCGTTGGCGAGGGAACGGAGTGTTTGTGACGGTGGCCAAAGACAATGGCCCGTAATTTCCGACAGGAGGCTTCCTGCATGCAGATGCCGCCTATCGGGGAAAAAAAATCTACGCCCTTACCCAAGGGCTCCCAAGGTCCGGCCATTTCCGATCCTGGGCCTCTCCACGGCGAAATGCGCAGGGCCCACGTATCCCAGGGGCGCACGCGGTTCGCAAGCATCCCTGGGATCACGTGGGCCAGGCAGGCCAATGGTTGAAAGGAATCCTCCTTTATACAGACAAATAGACTGTCAAAAGTATGAATGGGGATCACTGAAAAAAGACATCAAAACATTCAATACATTTAAAAAAAAACTATCACGTTTTTAAAGAGTTAAAATTACATTAAATTTAAGTTTTTTTAAGGGGCTAAAAGTAAACTTACCTTTTTAAAAGTATTTTTTAATTATAAATAAATGAGTGAAAAATTTTTTTTTTTTTTTTTACTTTTTTAAACTCATGCTGGTAAAAGCAGGCCGTACGCTTTTACTAGGCGTAAGATTTTTAAGTGATTTCAGCGGGCGGAGGTTCTGCAGAAAGCGGAACTCTCCACCCGCAGAGGCCCTTCTCCAGGGCAGGCGTCTGATCTGTTAAGAGGATTATTGACAGATCGGAAATGCCGGTTTTCAGCGCATGCCTGAATCCGGCATTTCCCATGTCACACCCATAAGCATCGGAAAATACGGGCCAATGACTTCGATCTTCCCAATGATTGGCTGAAGGAAATTGCGACTCATCCAATACCAGATGTCGGACAAGCAGTCTGAAAAATCATAGACAGTGGAGTGGTCAAGACATGTGGTGGTGAGGTAGAGCTGGGTGCCGTCAACGTACATGTGAAACCTGACATCATGTTTTCGGATGATGTTACCAAGGGGCAGCACGTAGATGAGAAATAGGAGGGGGCCAAGGATAGATCCTTAGATAGATTCCCAAGGTAACCTTGCAGGGACAGGAAGAGAAGCCATTGCAGGAGATTCTCTGGCTACGATCGGACAGGCGTGTGAAATCAAGTGAAGGCAACAACTACCTGCATTTATATAAAATATCCCATGCTGCTTCACAGGAGTATTATCAAACAAAATTTTACACTGAGACACAAAGAGATAGTAGGCCAGGTGACCAAAACCTTGGTCAAAGAGGTAGGTTATAAGGAGCATCGTAAAGGAGAGAGGGGTTAAGGGAGGGAATTCCAGAGCTTAGGGCCTTAGCAGCTGAAGGCACGGCCGCTAATGGCAGAGAGATGAAAATCCGGGCGGTGCAAGAGGCCAGAATTGGAGGAGCGCAGCTATCTCGGAGGGCTGAAAGAGATTACAGAGATAGGGAGGGGCGTGCCCATGGAGGGATTTGCAAACAAGGATGAGAATTTTAAAACGGAGGTGTTGTCAGACTGGGAGCCAATGTAGGTCAGCGAGCACAGGGTGGGTGATGTATGAACGGGACTCGGTGCGAGTTAGGATACGGGGCAGCGAGCACAGGGTGGGTGATGTATGAACGGACTCGGTGCGAGTTAGGATACGGGGCAGCGAGCACAGGGTGGGTGATGGGTGAACGGGACTGGGTGCGAGTTAGGATACGGGTCAGCGAGCACAGGGTGGGTCATGCGTGAACGGGACTGGGTGTGAGTTAGGATACGGGTCAGCGAGCACAGGGTGGGTGATGGGTGAATGGGACTGGGTGCGAGTTAGGATACGGGGCAGCGAGCACAGGGTGGGTGATGGGTGAACGGGACTCGGTGCGAGTTAGGATACGGGGCAGCGAGCACACGGTGGGTGATGGGTGAACGGACTCGGTGTGAGTTAGGATACGGGTCAGCGAGCACAGGGTGGGTGATGTATGAACGGACTGGGTGCGAGTTAGGATACGGGTCAGCGAGCACAGGGTGGGTGATGTGTGAACGGACTCGGTGCGAGTTAGGATACGGGTCAGCGAGCACAGGGTGGGTGATGTGTGAACGGACTCGGTGCGAGTTAGGATACGGGTCAGCGAGCACAGGGTGGGTGATGTATGAACGGACTCGGTGCGAGTTAGGATACGGGTCAGCGAGCACAGGGTGGGTGATGTATGAACGGACTCGGTGCGAGTTAGGATACGGGTCAGCGAGCACAGGGTGGGTGATGTATGAACGGACTCGGTGCGAGTTAGGATACGGGGCAGCGAGCACAGGGTGGGTGATGGGTGAACGGACTCGGTGTGAGTTAGGATACGGGGCAGCGAGCACAGGGTGGGTGATGGGTGAACGGACTGGGTGTGAGTTAGGATACGGGTCAGCGAGCACAGGGTGGGTGATGGGTGAACGGACTGGGTGCGAGTTAGGACACGGGTCAGCGAGCACAGGGTGGGTGATGTGTGAACGGACTCGGTGCAAGTTAGGATACGGGTCAGCGAGCACAGGGTGGGTGATGTATGAACGGACTCGGTGCGAGTTAGGATACGGGTCAGCGAGCACAGGGTGGGTGATGTATGAACAGACTCGGTGCGAGTTAGGATACGGGTCAGCGAGCACAGGGTGGGTGATGTATGAACGGACTCGGTGCGAGTTAGGACACGGGGCAGCGAGCACAGGGTGGGTGATGTGTGAACGGACTGGGTGCGAGTTAGGATACGGGTCAGCGAGCACAGGGTGGGTGATGTGTGAACGGACTCGGTGCGAGTTAGGATACGGGGCAGCGAGCACAGGGTGGGTGATGTATGAACGGACTGGGTGCGAGTTAGGACACGGGTCAGCGAGCAGGGTGGGTGATGTATGAACAGACTCGGTGCGAGTTAGGATACGGGTCAGCGAGCACAGGGTGGGTGATGTATGAACGGACTCGGTGTGAGTTAGGATACGGGGCAGCGAGCACAGGGTGGGTGATGTGTGAACGGACTCGGTGCGAGTTAGGATACGGGTCAGCGAGCACAGGGTGGGTGATGTATGAACGGACTCGGTGCGAGTTAGGATACGGGTCAGCGAGCACAGGGTGGGTGATGTATGAACAGACTCGGTGCGAGTTAGGATACGGGTCAGCGAGCACAGGGTGGGTGATGTATGAACGGACTCGGTGCGAGTTAGGATACGGGTCAGCGAGCACAGGGTGGGTGATTTGTGAACGGGACTCGGTGCGAGTTAGGACACGGGGCAGCGAGCACAGGGTGGGTGATGTGTGAACGGACTGGGTGTGAGTTAGGATACGGGTCAGCGAGCACAGGGTGGGTGATGTGTGAACGGACTCGGTGCGAGTTAGGATACGGGGCAGCGAGCACAGGGTGGGTGATGGGTGAACGGGACTGGGTGCGAGTTAGGATACGGGTCAGCGAGCACAGGGTGGGTCATGCGTGAACGGGACTGGGTGTGAGTTAGGATACGGGTCAGCGAGCACAGGGTGGGTGATGGGTGAATGGGACTGGGTGCGAGTTAGGATACGGGGCAGCGAGCACAGGGTGGGTGATGGGTGAACGGGACTCGGTGCGAGTTAGGATACGGGGCAGCGAGCACACGGTGGGTGATGGGTGAACGGACTCGGTGTGAGTTAGGATACGGGTCAGCGAGCACAGGGTGGGTGATGTATGAACGGACTGGGTGCGAGTTAGGATACGGGTCAGCGAGCACAGGGTGGGTGATGTGTGAACGGACTCGGTGCGAGTTAGGATACGGGTCAGCGAGCACAGGGTGGGTGATGTGTGAACGGACTCGGTGCGAGTTAGGATACGGGTCAGCGAGCACAGGGTGGGTGATGTATGAACGGACTCGGTGCGAGTTAGGATACGGGTCAGCGAGCACAGGGTGGGTGATGTATGAACGGACTCGGTGCGAGTTAGGATACGGGTCAGCGAGCACAGGGTGGGTGATGTATGAACGGACTCGGTGCGAGTTAGGATACGGGGCAGCGAGCACAGGGTGGGTGATGGGTGAACGGACTCGGTGTGAGTTAGGATACGGGGCAGCGAGCACAGGGTGGGTGATGGGTGAACGGACTGGGTGTGAGTTAGGATACGGGTCAGCGAGCACAGGGTGGGTGATGGGTGAACGGACTGGGTGCGAGTTAGGACACGGGTCAGCGAGCACAGGGTGGGTGATGTGTGAACGGACTCGGTGCAAGTTAGGATACGGGTCAGCGAGCACAGGGTGGGTGATGTATGAACGGACTCGGTGCGAGTTAGGATACGGGTCAGCGAGCACAGGGTGGGTGATGTATGAACAGACTCGGTGCGAGTTAGGATACGGGTCAGCGAGCACAGGGTGGGTGATGTATGAACGGACTCGGTGCGAGTTAGGACACGGGGCAGCGAGCACAGGGTGGGTGATGTGTGAACGGACTGGGTGCGAGTTAGGATACGGGTCAGCGAGCACAGGGTGGGTGATGTGTGAACGGACTCGGTGCGAGTTAGGATACGGGGCAGCGAGCACAGGGTGGGTGATGTATGAACGGACTGGGTGCGAGTTAGGACACGGGTCAGCGAGCAGGGTGGGTGATGTATGAACAGACTCGGTGCGAGTTAGGATACGGGTCAGCGAGCACAGGGTGGGTGATGTATGAACGGACTCGGTGCGAGTTAGGATACGGGTCAGCGAGCACAGGGTGGGTGATGTATGAACAGACTCAGTGCGAGTTAGGATACGGGTCAGCGAGCACAGGGTGGGTGATGTATGAACGGACTCGGTGCGAGTTAGGATACGGGTCAGCGAGCACAGGGTGGGTGATTTGTGAACGGGACTCGGTGCGAGTTAGGACACGGGGCAGCGAGCACAGGGTGGGTGATGTGTGAACGGACTGGGTGTGAGTTAGGATACGGGTCAGCGAGCACAGGGTGGGTGATGTGTGAACGGACTCGGTGCGAGTTAGGATACGGGGCAGCGAGCACAGGGTGGGTGATGTATGAACGGACTCGGTGCGAGTTAGGATACGGGTCAGCGAGCACAGGGTGGGTGATGTATGAACGGACTCGGTGCGAGTTAGGATACCGGTCAGCGAGCACAGGGTGGGTGATGTATGAACGGACTGGTGCGAGTTAGGATACGGGTCAGCGAGCACAGGGTGGGTGATGGGTGAACGGACTCGGTGCGAGTTAGGATACGGGTCAGCGAGCACAGGGTGGGTGATGTGTGAACAGACTCGGTGTGAGTTTGGATACGGGTCAGCGAGCACAGGGTGGGTGATGTGTGAACAGACTCGGTGTGAGTTAGGACACGGGTCAGCGAGCACAGGGTGGGTGATGTGTGAACGGACTCGGTGCGAGTTAGGATACGGGTCAGCGAGCACAGGGTGGGTGATGTGTGAACGGACTCGGTGCGAGTTGGGACACGGGGCAGTGAGCACAGGGTGGGTGATGGGTGAACGGGACTGGGTGTGAGTTAGGATACGGGTCAGCGAGCACAGGGTGGGTGATGTGTGAACGGACTCGGTGCGAGTTAGGATACGGGTCAGCGAGCACAGGGTGGGTGATGGGTGAACGGACTGGGTGTGAGTTAGGATACGGGTCAGCGAGCACAGGGTGGGTGATGTGTGAACGGACTCGGTGCGAGTTAGGATACGGGTCAGCGAGCACAGGGTGGGTGATGTGTGAACGGACTCGGTGCGAGTTGGGACACGGGGCAGTGAGCACAGGGTGGGTGATGGGTGAACGGGACTGGGTGTGAGTTAGGATACGGGTCAGCGAGCACAGGGTGGGTGATGTGTGAACGGACTCGGTGCGAGTTAGGATACGGGTCAGCGAGCACAGGGTGGGTGATGGGTGAACGGACTGGGTGTGAGTTAGGATACGGGGCAGTGAGCACAGGGTGGGTGATGTGTGAACGGACTGGGTGTGAGTTAGGATACGGGTCAGCGAGCACAGGGTGGGTGATGGGTGAACGGACTCGGTGCGAGTTAGGATACGGGTCAGCGAGCACAGGGTGGGTGATGTATGAACGGACTGGGTGCGAGTTAGGATACGGGTCAGCGAGCACAGGGTGGGTGATGTATGAACGGACTCGGTGCGAGTTAGGACACGGGTCAGCGAGCACAGGGTGGGTGATGTATGAACGGACTCGGTGCGAGTTAGGATACGGGGCAGCGAGCACAGGGTGGGTGATGTGTGAACGGACTCGGTGCGAGTTAGGATACGGGTCAGCGAGCACAGGGTGGGTGATGTATGAACGGACTCGGTGCGAGTTAGGATACGGGTCAGCGAGCACAGGGTGGGTGATGTATGAACGGACTCGGTGCGAGTTAGGATACGGGTCAGCGAGCACAGGGTGGGTGATGTGTGAACGGACTCGGTGCGAGTTAGGATACGGGTCAGCGAGCACAGGGTGGGTGATGTATGAACGGACTGGGTGTGAGTTAGGATACGGGTCAGCGAGCACAGGGTGGGTGATGTGTGAACGGACTCGGTGCGAGTTCGGATACGGGTCAGCGAGCACAGGGTGGGTGATGTGTGAACGGACTCGGTGCGAGTTAGGATACGGGTCAGCGAGCACAGGGTGGGTGATGGGTGAACGGACTCGGTGCGAGTTAGGATACGGGTCAGCGAGCACAGGGTGGGTGATGGGTGAACGGGACTGGGTGTGAGTTAGGATACGGGTCAGCGAGCACAGGGTGGGTGATGGGTGAACGGGACTGGGTGTGAGTTAGGATACGGGGCAGCAGAGTTTTGGATGAGCTCAAGTTTATAGACGGTGGAAGATGGAAGAACAGTCAGTCGAGCAGTGGAACCGTCGAGCAGTGGAACCGTCGAGCAGTGGAACCGTCGAGCAGTGGAACAGTCGAGCAGTGGAACAGACGAGCAGTGGAACAGACGAGCAGTGGAACAGACGAGCAGTGGAACAGTCGAGTATGGAATAGACGAGCAGTGGAATAGTCGAGTGTGGAATAGTCGAGTGTGGAATAGACGAGCAGTGGAATAGTCGAGCAGTGGAATAGTCGAGCAGTGGAATAGTCGAGCAGTGGAACCGTCGAGCAGTGGAACCGTCGAGCAGTGGAACCGTCGAGCAGTGGAACAGTCGAGCAGTGGAACAGACGAGCAGTGGAACAGACGAGCAGTGGAACAGTCGAGCAGTGGAATAGTCGAGCAGTGGAATAGTCGAGTGTGGAATAGACGAGCAGTGGAATAGTCGAGCAGTGGAATAGTCGAGTGTGGAATAGACGAGCAGTGGAATAGACGAGCAGTGGAATAGTCGAGTGTGGAATAGACGAGCAGTGGAATAGTCGAGCAGTGGAATAGTCGAGCAGTGGAATAGCCGAGCAGTGGAATAGTCGAGCAGTGGAATAGTCGAGCAGTGGAACAGTCGAGCAGTGGAACAGTCGAGCAGTGGAACAGTCGAGCAGTGGAACAGTCGAGCAGTGGAACAGTCGAGCAGTGGAATAGTCGAGCAGTGGAACAGTCGAGCAGTGGAACAGTCGAGCGTGGAACAGTCGAGCGTGGAACAGTCGAGCGTGGAACAGTCGAGCAGTGGAACAGTCGAGCGTGGAACAGTCGAGCGTGGAACAGTCGAGCGTGGAACAGTCGAGCGTGGAACAGTCGAGCGTGGAACAGTCGAGCGTGGAACAGTCGAGCAGTGGAACAGTCGAGCAGTGGAACAGTCGAGCGTGGAACAGTCGAGCAGTGGAACAGTCGAGCAGTGGAACAGTCGAGCAGTGGAACAGTCGAGTATGGAATAGTCGAGTATGGAAGCAACAAAGACATGGATGAGGGTTCCAGCAGCAGATAGAGTCACAGGGGGAGAAATTCGGTATCGCCCCGTTTGGGGCGCTAGTATTGGCGGTGCGCAGAGTTTAGCGCCAGGCGCAAATTATCGCCACCTCCAGTGATATTGGGTAGCTGTGCCCCTGAAGGTGATTGCGGCGCTAAATCAGGCGCTGCACGACAGTCTTAAGGCGCTAACCCGGCGGCGCGACGCAATATCTCCGCGGGCGGGCGCAGCGCAGGTGCTGTCAATTATCGAGTTCAGCCAGACACGCTGGCGCCGGACAGCTCTTAAAGGGGCAGTTCGATCATCATCTCCAGCCGCACCATGCGCATCGTAGGCCTCAAACTCGGCGGTAACCTACCTGTGGCGTCGACAACTGCCTGAACATGGAGAGGGCCAGGGAGAGAGCGCAGCGCTTCAGCGAGGGGCATTGGATGCTCTGGTTGGCGCGGTGGAGCGCAGGCGATCTGTACTCTACCCAGAGAATGGCAGGAGGCCTCAGCACAGCGACTATCGCAGAGCTTGGAGGGAGGTTTCCAACAGAGTCACCTCCAGCAGCATGGTTCCCAGGACTCCTGTGCAATGCAGGAAGAAGTTCATCGACCTCACTCGGGTCGTCAGGGTGAGTGCCTTTTTCAGAATCATCTTCATCCCTCCATCTGGACCTCACTTTATGGCCAGAGGGTGTGCAAAGCCCCAATGGCCAGCTGTCATCCAGCACCCATGGCCCTTTCTGGAAACACACACGCACATTCAGCTCTGTGCATAATGTAAGGGCTAATCGACCATGGGAGGCATGTCATCCCAGATCAGGGCAGCATAATGTAAGGGCTAATCGACCATGGGAGGCATGTCATCCCAGATCAGGGCAGCATAATGTAAGGGCTAATCGACCATGGGAGGCATGTCATCCCAGATCAGGGCAGCATAATGTAAGGGCTAATTGACCATGGGAGGCATGTCATCCCAGATCAGGGCAGCATAATGTAAGGGCTAATTGACCATGGGAGGCACGTCATCCCAGATCAGGGCAGCATAATGTAAGGGCTAATCGACCATGGGAGGCATGTCATCCCAGATCAGGGCAGCATAATGTAAGGGCTAATCGACCATGGGAGGCATGTCATCCCAGATCAGGGCAGCATAATGTAAGGGCTAATCGACCATGGGAGGCATGTCATCCCAGATCAGGGCAGCATAATGTAAGGGCTCCTGGACCATGGGAGGCATGTCATCCCAGGTCAGGGCAGCATAATGTAAGGGCTAATCGACCATGGGAGGCATGTCATCCCAGATCAGGGCAGCATAATGTAAGGGCTAATCGACCATGGGAGGCATGTCATGCCAGATCAGGACTGCAGGTTTCATCACACCCCGTCCTTTCTCTTGCAGGCCAAGCTGGCCAATAATAGAAGGCAACAGCATCGGACTGGAAGAGGCCGGCCTCACCTGCAGACACTCACAGACCTGGAGGAGCGAGTCCACCGGATTGTGGCAAGCCGGATGATTGGCCCCGTCGCCTCTGGAGATGCCGACCCCATTGTGGACAGCAATGGTAAGGTCATCACCTTTTTGACCTCTCTCCTTCCACTTGTTCCCCACACCAGCATGCTTTTTCACTCTCGAGCAAACTCAGAGCATTGCAGCACTCATGCATCCCTTGCTGCCACCCTGTCCTTTCGCTAAAGCCACTCTTGAACCTCCCTGCTTTCAGATGCTGCATCACCAGCTCAGGAGGCAGGCCCTCAAGTTGCCAGTGCGAGTGACTCTGGAGGAGACGAGGCGCGAGGGGGGTAGGGAAGCTCGGGGGCCGTCTCCCCGGAGGGCGAGTCAGGCCGCGAGTGCTGCTGCACAGAGCGCAGAAGAGGTGCGTGCCCGCGCAGAAATGAGCGCCCAGGCTGGGCTGAGGCACACTGAGCTCATGGCTGCAGTGGCAAGGATGCCCGACTCCACTGAGACACTGGCAAGGAGTGTGCAGGACTTCGGCGCAGCACAGGCAAGGAGTGTGCAGGACTTCGGCGCAGCACAGGCAAGGAGTGTGCAGGACTTCGGCGCAGCACAGGCAAGGAGTGTGCAGGACTTCGGCGAAGCAATGGCACCTGCCACGCAAGTGCTGCCACGCAGTCAGTGGCTGGTCTCATGCAGACGCAGATTGAGGCCACGCGAGCACTGACTGCTACCACCCTCGCTGGATCGGGCAGGATTCTCCGGGGCCCTCACCACGGCACAGCAGGCCAGCAATCTGTGCACCAGCCGATTGCTGCGCATGGTGCGGTGCTGCCCAGTCAGAGTGCCAGTGTGTCGGCTGACCAGGGAGCTGCTGTCCGCTCTCAGGATGACAGCATTCCTGATGCCACCACTGGCACTTCTCCACTGCAGCTGCCACCACCTGTAGGACAGACTGCTTCTGCCCATGCGGAGTTGGAGCAGTCAGCAGCCGGGCCCTCCAGGCCCAGAGCTGGTCCAGGCCGTACCTCAAGGGCATCTGCGGTCTCAGTTTCGGACAGTCAGCAGGCCTCCCCCAGCCTTGCTGCAGCCACTGGGGTCCCGCTATGGAGGAGCTGCAGGGCGGGAAGGGGGCAATTCCACAAGGGAAGCAGATCACCATCGAGGGGCAAAAAGTAGGAGGTGCAGCTAAATTATGTTATTTCTTTCATTCAAGGCCAAGGATGCTGGTCTGAATGTTGGTTATGTTTTGGCCATTGTCTCCAGGGTGTGAGAGACAGTTATGTTTTGGACATTGTCTCCAGGGTGTGAGAGCCAGTTATGTTTTGGACATTGTCTCCAGGGTGTGAGAGACACTTATGTTTTGGACATTGTCTCCAGGGTGTGAGAGACAGTTATGTTTTGGACATTGTCTCCAGGGTGTGAGAGCCAGTTATGTTTTGGACATTGTCTCCAGGGTGTGAGAGCCAGTTATGTTTTGGACATTGTCTCCAGGGTGTGAGAGACAGTTATGTTTTGGGCATTGTCTCCAGGGTGTGAGAGACAGTTATGTGGCAGTCTGTTTGTTTTGCTGTTTGTTTCCATTGCTTTGTCATGCGGGAAGGATACACAGTTTGTTAAATAAAGAAGTTTATTTATTCACAATGTCCTGTCTGTTCTTTGCACAAATTGTTGCCTTGACCAGCTTAGGGGTAGCAGAACGGTTCCATTCATGTTCTTGGAATGGCAGAAAGCATTCCCTCAGAGGGGCCTAGAAGCGACTTGCTATAAGCCTCTGATGGACGGCCCTTGCAGTTTGTGCCTCCCTCCCGTCTTGGTGCTCCTCCTCCTCCTCCTCCTCCTCCTCTTCCGCTGGTGCTCCAATGTCTGGTGGCAGTGGCTGGGTCCTGAGGATTGCCAGGTTATGCAGCATGCAACACACAACCACGAAGTGGGAGACTCGCTCAGGTGAGTACTGAAGGGCTCCTCCGGAATTGTCCAGACAGCGGAACCGTTGCTTCAGCACGCCGATTGTGTGCTCAATGATGTTCCTGGTCGCTTGATGGCTCTCATTGTAATGTTCTCCAGCAGGGGTGCTGGGCGAACGGAGCGGGGTCATCAGCCAGGGGCACAGAGGATAGCCCTTGTCCCAGAGAAGCCAGCCTCCTGGGTGAGCCGGGGCTTCGAAAAGGTCTGCCACAGAAGTCTGGCGCAGGATGAAGGCGTCATGGCTGCTGCCTGGAAAGTGGGCATTGACAGCGAGTATCAGCTGTCGGTGGTCACAGACCAGCTGCACAAAGAATGGAACCCCTTTCGGTTGCGGAAATCTTCCGCATTCTCTAGAAGCGCCCGCAAAGCCACACGCGTGCAGTCAATGGCGCCCTGCACCATGGGGAAGCCCGCTATCCTTGCGAAGCCCTCTGCGCGCTCTCGCTGCTTGTCCGGGGTCATTGGGAAGGAGATGTACTGCCGCCTCCTTTTAAAGAGGGCATTAGTCACTTGACGGATGCAGCAATGCACCGTGAACTGTGAGATGTTGGCAATGTCCCCAGCAGCGGCCTGAAAGGAGCCGCTGGCATAGAAGTTTAGAGCCACAGTGATCTTCACAGCCACCGACAGAGATGTCCTGCACCTTAGTTGAGGCTGCAGATCTGGCTGAAGCAGGTGGCAGAGCTCAGTGACCACCTCCTTACTGAAGCGCAGCCTTCGGAAACACTGCTCCTCCGACATGTTGATATATGAAAACTGTTGGCGGAAAACCCTGGCAGCGTAAGGTCTCGTGTGCCGACGTCTGTTGGCCCTCCTCCGTCTGGCCATGCCTGCCACTCTATCCCTGCGTTGCTGTGCCCTGTCAATATGATTGAGAAGGACGACGTTCCCATCCAATGCAGCCCCCATAGTAAGTGCGCACTGAAAGTTATGCCGGTTGAGAAGCTTACCAACTGTAAAGTTATGTTCAGAAGGCTAAAGTTCCTCAGCCAGCGCTGGCTCACTGCAGGAATGGCTCTCCGTTTGTCTCTGAGCAACTCTCTCGCTCTCTCTCTCTCACAGAAGGTGTGCTCCAAAAATGGCTACCACTAATAATCCAGGAAGAGTCCCCTTTAAATAGCGCCCCCCCCAGCCCAACAGCGACTGGGAAACGTTCAAGGTAACCTGTCGTTGGTAGCGACAGGCGGAACGGAGGGGGGCGCCACTGAATATCCGGTCCGGGGCGCCCCAAGGGCGTTGCACACTGAAATGACGTCATGATCTGCGTGCGTGTCCGCTCAATTTGGGAAGAGGTGCAGGATTCGCTGCGCCCGGGCGCGAGTTGGTTAGCGCCCCACTTCTCGACCTCTTTAGGCGCTAATGGGTGGCGCAACCAACCGAATTTTTCCCCCATAGAGTCATACAGCACAGAAAGAGGCCCTTCAGCCCATCGTGTCCGCGCCGGCCATCAAGCCCTGTCTATTCTAATCCCATTTTCCAGCACTTGGTCCGTAGCCTTGTATGCTATGGCGTTTCAAGTGCTCATCTAAATGCTTCTTGAATGTTGAGGGTTCCTGCCTCTACCACCCTTTCAGGCAGTGAGTTCCAGGTTCCAACCACCCTCTGGGTGAAAAAGTTTTTCCTCAAATCCCCTCTAAACCTCCTGCCCCTTACCTTGAAACTATGCCCCCTGGTTATTGACCCTTCTACTAAGGGGAAAAGTTCCTTTCTATCTACCCTATCTATGCCCCTCATCATTTTGTACACCTCAATCAGGTCCCCCCTCAGCCTTCTCTGCTCTAAGGAAAACAACCCCAGCCTGTCCAGTCTCTCTTCATAGCTGAAGCGCTCCAGCCCAGGTAACATCCTGGTGAATCTCCTCTGCACCCTCTCCAATGCAATCACATCCTTCCTATAGTGTGGCGACCAGAACTGCACACAGTATTCCAGCTGTGGCCTAACTAGCGTTTTGCACAGCTTCATCATAACCTCCCTGCTCTTATATTCTATGCCTCGGCTAATGAAGGCATGTGTCCCATATGCCTTTATAACCACCTTATCTACCTGTCCTGCTGCCTTCAGGGATCTATGTTCATGTGCACCAAGGTCCCTCTGTCCTTCCTAGGGTCCTACCATTCATTGTGTATTCCCTTGCCTTGTTCGTCCTTCCAAAATGCATCACCTCACACTTTTCAGGGTTAAATTCCATTTGCCACTGTTCTGCCCATCTGACCAACCCGTCTATATCGTCCTGTAGCCTGAGGCTTCCCTCCTCGCTATTTACCACTTCACCAATTTTCATGTCATCTGCGAACTTACTGATCATACCTCCTACATTCATATCTAAATCATTAATGTACACTACAAACAGCAAAGGACCCAGCACCGATCCCTGCGGTACACCACTGGGCTGAGGCAAGGGCGGAGTCGGGCGATGTTACGGAGGTGGAAGCCTCACTGAACTGGACAACAGAGGAGAGGCGTTGGAAGAGAATGGTGTGGTCGACCTTGTTAAAGGCAGCAGAGGGTTAGTGTACCATGGTCACTGTGTGTTAGTTTTGTGAACTGAATAAAGACACACATAAAGCAACTGTTGACAAACAAGTCTGAATGTGTTTCTCTTGAGCAAGTTATTCCTTCAGACCTTTGACCAAAGCTTAGCGAGTATCCCTGGTATAAGCAGCAACTGCAGCATTACCTGGGTGTTTGGCATAAGTCAGCATTTTTCCTGTCTTGCTCTCGAGCCTTTTACCAGCCTTGTTGGTTTCATACAATAGGTAACGACCCTTCTCTGGTAGCACCAGTGGGTCCATTGTGTCGCAGTACGTCGCATTGCACACACAAACCACCGAGGTCCCCCCAAAACTCTTGGCATCACACGGTTTACCAGCTAAAAATGCAAGAGAAACACAAACTGTTAGGACAGCCTTTTGTCCCATTTTCACCCCTCCTCTACTCTCCTGAAGATGCCAACTCTTACTGGGATACAGTTCCATGGGCACTAGCTGCCCTCTGGTATTTCACTCAAATAGCCATTTTTTATGCGTGAATTAACAGGCTTTACACTTGAGGCAATCACAGTCAAGCTTGATGTTTATATGTTCACTTTCTGGCAGCAGTCACTGGACAGTGATCGAGACCAACTGCCATAAGCAGAGAGCGGAAATCAAAGCGAGGGCCCTCCATGTGTATATGAGGTGGTACCACAACACTGAGCCATCGCCTCTCTTAATCTTGGCTTTGCTTATCTGCTCTTGAACTCCATTTGACTTCCTTACTCAGTGAGTGGGAGATGCAAAGAGCAGGATATCACCTGTCTGATGTTCCCTTCACCTGGTGGAACACAGGAACGCACAGATTTTCAGAAACAAGAAAAAGATATTGGGCTCAACAAGCCCACCACTTTTTTCGAAAATCAACCTAATTTCACCTCCTCAACATATATTAATTCCTCTCTCCAGAAACCTGTCATTTATCCAGGCCACTTCAACAGTCCCCCAAGGTAACTTATTTTGCAACTTTCAAACTAGTGCCTCGTGAAGAATCTGGAAGCTATGGGAATATGTGACTGGTCTATCTGGTACACCAGCTTCAAGATTTTGGTTCTGTCTTCACAAAGGAGGACACAAATAACCTCCCAGAGATGTCGGGGAACATAGGGTCCAATGAGAGGGAGGAACTGATTGAAATCCGTATTTGTAGGGAAATGGTGTTAGGGAAATTGACAGGATTGAAGGCCGATAAATCCCCAGGGCCTGATAATCTACATCCTAGGGTACTTAAGGAAGTGGCCCTAGAAATAGTAGATGCATTGCTGGTCATCTTCCAAAATTCGATAGACTCTGGAACAGTTCCCATGGATTGGAGGGTAGCTAATGTTACCCCACTATTCAAAAAATGTGGTAGAGAGAAAACAGGGAATTATAGACCGGTAAGCCTGACATCGGTAGTGGGGAAAATGCTAGAGTCCATTATAAAAGATGTAACAGCAGAGCACTTGGAAAACAGTGACAGGATCGGACAAAGTCAACATGGATTTACAAAAGGTAAATCATGCTTGACTAATCTACTGGAATTTTTTGAGGGTGTATTGGTAGAATAGATAAGGGAGAACCAGTGGATGTGGTGTATTTGGACTTTCAGAAGGCTTTCGATAAGGTCCCGCATAAGAGATTAGCGTGTAAAGTTAAGGCACATGGGATTGGGGGCAAGGTACTGACTTGGATAGAGAACTGGTTGGCAGACAGGAAGCAAAGAGTTGGAATAAACGGGTCTTTTTCCGAGTGGCAGGCAGTGACTAGTGGGGTACCGCAGGGATCGGTCCTAGGACCCCAGCTGTTCACAATATATATTAATGATCTAGACGAGGGAACTAGATGTAATATCTCCAAGTTTGTAGACGACACAAAGCTGGGTGGGCGTGTGTGCTGTGAGGAGGATGCAGAGAAACTCCAGTATGATTTGGACAGGTTGGGTGATTATACTGCATCTGCCCAATGTGGATAAATGTGAGGTTATCCACTTTGGTGGCAAAAACAGGAAGGCAGATTATTATCTGAACGGCAATAGATTGGGAGAAGGGGGAAGTGCAACGAGACCTGGGTGTCTTTGTGCACCAGTCGCTGAAGGTAAGCATGCAGGTGCAGCAGGTGGCTAAGAAGGTAAATGGTATGTTGGCCTTCGTAGCGAGAGGGTTCGAGTACAGGAACAAGGATGTCTTGCTGCAGTTGTACAGGGCCTTGGTGAGACCACACCTTGAGTATTGTGTGCAGTTTTGGTCGCCTTATCTGAGGAAGGATGTTCTTGCCATGGAGGGAGTGCAGCGAAGATTTACCAGACTGATACCTGGGATGGCAGGAATGACATACGAGGAGAGATTGGGTCGATTGGGCTTATACTCGCTGGAGTTTAGAAGAATGAGAGGGGATCGCATTGAAACTTATAAAATTCTAACAGGACTAGACAGACTAGATGCAGGAAGGATGTTCCCGATGGCGGGGGAGTCCAGAACCAGGGGTCACAGTCTAAAGATAAGGGGTAAGCCATTGAGGACAGAGATGAGGAGGAATTTCTTCACCCAGAGAGTGGTGAACCTGTGGAATTCTCTACCACAGAGGGCGGTGGAGGCCAATTCATTAAATATATTCAAAAAGGAGTTAGATATATTTCTTAAGGCTAAAGGGATCAAGGGGTATGGGGAGAAGGCAGGGACAGGGTACTAAGTTTGGATGATCAGCCATGATCTCATTGAGTGGCAGAGCAGGCTCGACGCCCCGAATGGCCTCCTTCTGTGCTGTAACCATTTATGATTCTATGAACATTTACCCTAATTGGGAATCTCACTCACAGAAGCCCCGGGATGATTGTTGTGGAAAATGGAAAAATGTCACAGTGGTGCAGTAAGGGGCACTCTCTTGAGATTGGAGTCGAACAGGAGGAGCTGGACTCCCTATCTAACACTGTACTTGCCTAGGGAGTGCTTGATGGGACAGTGTATAAGGAATGAGTGCTTGATAGGGCAGCATCTCTCTGCAGCCTGTATAGTTCCTATTTATGATTACTTTCCATTCCTGTTAGAGCAATTTCATATCCAGTCCCATATTTTACCCCATTCTGTGACTCCTTACCTTAGTTGTTAATTGCAAATCTAGAATTTTGCCAAAAGTTTAAAGAAACTCCAATTATAAAAAAAAATCAAGCAAATTTCCTCTGCCATCCTGTCAGTTATATTTAAACTGTCATTTAATAAGATAAACTTTTATAAATGTTTACCCACAAGATCTCTCAAGTGTAGATGTGCAATCAGGGTGCTGGCCGAGACCCAGGATCCACCTGAAATGTGGGTGTCAGCCCCAGTGAAATGATGACTCTTTACCTGTGACTGGAAGGACTGTCCAGAGAGGCAGAAAACAAACAGAGAACCAGAAACTTGACATCTTAGAGGAGGAAACCGCTGCAGCTGCTCCAGCATCACGCTGTGCCCTTAATTAACAAAAAAAGACAGGGCAAAACATCAGCAAGCTCAGAAAAATCAAATTCTAGAACAGTTAATAAAATTAGACATGCTGGAGTAGATTGACACCTGTACCGCCAGGGCATAAGGAATCGCCTGGATGGAGTGTAGAGAGTAACATTGGGCAATGCACACCTTTCCTTCGATTCATTTCTGGTTCAAAACCCACTCCAAACACTTGAGCAGACCCTCCGACAGTGCGGCGCTCCCTCGGCACCGCCCCTCCGACAGTGCGGCGCTCCCTCGGTACCGCTCCTCCGACAGTGCGGAGCTCCCTCGGTACCGCCCCTCCGACAGTGCGGCGCTCCCTCAGTACCGCCCCCTCCGACAGTGCAGCACTCCCTCCGTACTGCCCCCCCGACAGTGCGGCGTTCCCTCAGTACCGCCCCCTCCGACAGTGCAGCACTCCCTCAGTACCGCCCCTCCGACAGTGCGGCGCTCCCTCAGTGCCGCCCCTCCGACAGTGCGGCGCTCCCTCAGTACCGCCCCTCCGACAGTGCGGCGCTCCCTCAGTACCGCCCCTCCGACAGTGCGGCGCTCCCTCAGTACCGCCCCTCCGACACTCCCTCGGTACTGCCCCTCCGACAGTGCGGCGCTCCCTCGGTGCCGCCCCTCCGACAGTGCGGCGCTCCCTCGGTACCGCCCCTCCGACAGTGCGGCGCTCCCTCGGTACCGCCCCTCCGACAGTGCGGCGCTCCCTCGGTACCGCCCCTCCGACAGTGCGGCGCTCCCTCGGTACCGCCCCTCCGACAGTGCGGCGCTCCCTCGGTACCGCCCCTCCGACAGTGCGGCGCTTCCTCGGTACCGCCCCTCCGACAGTGCGGCGCTCCCTCGGTACCGCCCCTCCGACAGTGCGGCGCTCCCTCGGTACCGCCCCTCCGACAGTGCGGCGCTCCCTCGGTACCGCCCCTCCGACAGTGCGGCGCTCCCTCGGTACCGCCCCTCCGACAGTGCGGCGCTCCCTCGGTACCGCCCCTCCGACAGTGCGGCGCTCCCTCGGTACCGCCCCTCCGACAGTGCGGCGCTCCCTCAGTACTGCACTGGAGTGTCAGCCTAGCTTTATGTGCTCAAGTTTGCTACCGACTGATACTGTGGAAGCCAACCTTCCTCACCCAATGCAAAGGCCATAATTTCAGTGACTAAATATGTAAAATTCCCTTTTTTATTAGTATTTTAGAAATGGCATTCATGAAATACATTGACTTTCCATGAAAACCCACAACAGCCTAGACTGGCCTGTTACCTGCAATGGAACGCTCAGACCCGGGACAGTCTGGATCAGCTGACCACAGGGCCCGCCCCACGTGACCAGGCTTGATTGACAGGTTCTGTCCCACGTGACCAGGCTTGATTGACAGGCGCAGCGCCACGTGACCGCAAGGCCCCGCCCCACGTGACCAGGCTTGAGTGACAGGCGCAGCGCCACGTGACCACAAGGCCCCGCCCCACCTGACCAGGCTTGATTGACAAGCGCAGCCCCACGTGACCAGGCCCGCCGCCACCTTTGACGCCGCGGGATCGGGTCGTTTCTCACTCGGCCGAATGGACTCTGCTGTGCAGCTCCGGCAGAGGCAGTATGGCGCTGCTCTGCCCGTCGCAGGTGAGAGTCTGGCTTCTCCTCAAACAAAGCGAAGCGGGAGCGCGGCCGCCGCAGGTGGAGCGGAGCGGCGTGTCCCGGGCCGGGGGGTCAGGCTCGGACAGACGCCAGCCCCAGATGTTAAACCTTCCGTTAATTGCCGGCGAATTCCGCGCTCGCAAAAGGCGAATCTTCAGCTTTTCGCCGAATGTCCGTCCTTTCCTCCTTCAGATGCTCCCGGCCTAGTCCTGGCGCTTCAACCCCGGCCTCGCCAGGCGGAGGGCCAGGGCCAGGAGTGGCGGCGGCTCTGCGGAGGCCGCGGTCCGGCCGCGATGCGGGGGTTGGCCGAGCGGCCGCTCCCGGGAATCGGCTCATTTCACCGGCGGCGGGTTAACGGTCGCAGCGCGAGCCGGCGCCGCCATTTTATCCCCGCACGCCGCCATTTTGTTGCAGCGCGGGAAGAATCGCCGAAAACCGGGTCAATCGGGCCCGGGCCAACCCGGTAAACCGGGGCGGGGAGGGGTGCGAGTGTATGATGGGGGTGGGGTGGGAGTGTATGGGGGGGACGGCGGGGTATGGGAGGAGTTGGTGCGAGGGAATGGGGGGGATGGCGGGGTATGGGAGGAGTTGGTGCGAGGGTATGGGGGGACGGTGGGGTATGGGAGGAGTTGGTGCGAGGGTATGGGGGTGACGGCGGGGTATGGGAGGAGTTGGTGCGAGGGAATGGGGTGATGGCGGGGTATGGGAGGAGTTGGTGCGAGGGAATGGGGGGACGGCAGGGTATGGGAGGAGTTGGTGCGAGGGAATGGGGGGACGGCGGGGTATGGGAGGAGTTGGTGCGAGGGAATGGGGGGGATGGCGGGGTATGGGAGGAGTTGGTGCGAGGGAATGGGGTGATGGCGGGGTATGGGAGGAGTTGGTGCGAGGGAATGGGGGGGATGGCGGGGTATGGGAGGAGTTGGTGCGAGGGAATGGGGGGGATGGCGGGGTATGGGAGGAGTTGGTGCGAGGGAATGGGGGGGATGGCGGGGTATGGGAGGAGTTGGTGCGAGGGAATGGGGGGGGCGGGGTATGGGAGGAGTTGGTGCGAGGGAATGGGGTGACGGCGGGGTATGGGAGGAGTTGGTGCGAGGGAATGGGGGGGATGGCGGGGTATGGGAGGAGTTGGTGCGAGGGAATGGGGGGGATGGCGGGGTATGGGAGGAGTTGGTGCGAGGGAATGGGGGGGATGGCGGGGTATGGGAGGAGTTGGTGCGAGGGAATGGGGTGACGGCGGGGTATGGGAGGAGTTGGTGCGAGGGAATGGGGGTGACGGCGGGGTATGGGAGGAGTTGGTGCGAGGGAATGGGGGGGATGGCGGGGTATGGGAGGAGTTGGTGCGAGGGAATGGGGTGACGGCGGGGTATGGGAGGAGTTGGTGCGAGGGAATGGGGTGATGGCGGGGTATGGGAGGAGTTGGTGCGAGGGAATGGGGGGGACGGCGGGGTATGGGAGGAGTTGGTGCGAGGGAATGGGGGGGATGGCGGGGTATGGGAGGAGTTGGTGCGAGGGAATGGGGGTGACGGCGGGGTATGGGAGGAGTTGGTGCGAGGGTATGGGGGTGACGGCGGGGTATGGGAGGAGTTGGTGCGAGGGAATGGGGGTGACGGCGGGGTATGGGAGGAGTTGGTGCGAGGGTATGGGGGGATGGCGGGGTATGAGAGGAGTTGTGCGAGGGAATGGGGGTGACGGCGGGGTATGGGAGGAGTTGGTGCGAGGGTATGGGGGTGACGGCGGGGTATGGGAGGAGTTGGTGCGAGGGAATGGGGGGATGGCGGGGTATGGGAGGAGTTGGTGCGAGGGAATGGGGTGACGGCGGGGTATGGGAGGAGTTGGTGCGAGGGAATGGGGGGGATGGCGGGGTATGGGAGGAGTTGGTGCGAGGGAATGGGGGGGATGGCGGGGTATGGGAGGAGTTGGTGCGAGGGAATGGGGTGACGGCGGGGTATGGGAGGAGTTGGTGCGAGGCAATGGGGGGGATGGCGGGGTATGGGAGGAGTTGGTGCGAGGGAATGGGGGGATGGCGGGGTATGGGAGGAGTTGGTGCGAGGGAATGGGGGGACGGCGGGGTATGGGAGGAGTTGGTGCGAGGGAATGGGGGGGATGGCGGGGTATGGGAGGAGTTGGTGCGAGGGAATGGGGGGGATGGCGGGGTATGGGAGGAGTTGGTGCGAGGGAATGGGGGGGACGGCGGGGTATGGGAGGAGTTGGTGCGAGGGAATGGGGGGGATGGCGGGGTATGGGAGGAGTTGGTGCGAGGGAATGGGGGGATGGCGGGGTATGGGAGGAGTTGGTGCGAGGGAATGGGGGGACGGTGGGGTATGGGAGGAGTTGGTGCGAGGGAATGGGGGGATGGCGGGGTATGGGAGGAGTTGGTGCGAGGGTATGGGGGTGACGGCGGGGTATGGGAGGAGTTGGTGCGAGGGAATGGGGTGACGGCGGGGTATGGGAGGAGTTGGTGCGAGGGAATGGGGGTGACGGCGGGGTATGGGAGGAGTTGGTGCGAGGGAATGCGGGGACGGCGGGGTATGGGAGGAGTTGGTGCGAGGGAATGGGGGGACGGCGGGGTATGGGAGGAGTTGGTGCGAGGGTATGGGGGTGACGGCGGGGTATGGGAGGAGTTGGTGCGAGGGAATGGGGGGGATGGTGGGGTATGGGAGGAGTTGGTGCGAGGGAATGGGGGGACGGCGGGGTATGGGAGGAGTTGGTGCGAGGGTATGGGGGGACGGCGGGGTATGGGAGGAGTTGGTGCGAGGGAATGGGGGGACGGCGGGGTATGGGAGGAGTTGGTGCGAGGGAATGGGGGGTGGCGGGGTATGGGAGGAGTTGGTGCGAGGGAATGGGGGGGATGGCGGGGTATGGGAGGAGTTGGTGCGAGGGTATGGGGGGGACGGCGGGGTATGGGAGGAGTTGGTGCGAGGGAATGGGGGGGATGGCGGGGTATGGGAGGAGTTGGTGCGAGGGAATGGGGGGACGGCGGGGTATGGGAGGAGTTGGTGCGAGGGAATGGGGGGATGGCGGGGTATGGGAGGAGTTGGTGCGAGGGAATGGGGGGGATGGCGGGGTATGGGAGGAGTTGGTGCGAGGGAATGGGGGGGATGGCGGGGTATGGGAGGAGTTGGTGCGAGGGTATGCGGGGACGGCGGGGTATGGGAGGAGTTGGTGCGAGGGAATGGGGGGGATGGCGGGGTATGGGAGGAGTTGGTGCGAGGGAATGCGGGGACGGCGGGGTATGGGAGGAGTTGGTGCGAGGGAATGGGGGGGACGGTGGGGTATGGGAGGAGTTGGTGCGAGGGTATGGGGGTGACGGCGGGGTATGGGAGGAGTTGGTGCGAGGGAATGGGGGGGATGGCGGGGTATGGGAGGAGTTGGTGCGAGGGTATGGGGGTGACGGCGGGGTATGGGAGGAGTTGGTGCGAGGGAATGGGGGTGACGGCGGGGTATGGGAGGAGTTGGTGCGAGGGTATGGGGGTGACGGCGGGGTATGGGAGGAGTTGGTGCGAGGGTATGGGGGGGACGGCGGGGTATGGGAGGAGTTGGTGCGAGGGAATGGGGGGGATGGCGGGGTATGGGAGGAGTTGGTGCGAGGGAATGGGGGTGACGGCGGGGTATGGGAGGAGTTGGTGCGAGGGTATGGGGGTGACGGCGGGGTATGGGAGGAGTTGGTGCGAGGGTATGGGGGGATGGCGGGGTATGGGAGGAGTTGGTGCGAGGGAATGGGGGACGGCGGGGTATGGGAGGAGTTGGTGCGAGGGTATGGGGGGGATGGCGGGGTATGGGAGGAGTTGGTGCGAGGGAATGGGGGTGACGGCGGGGTATGGGAGGAGTTGGTGCGAGGGAATGGGGGGATGGCGGGGTATGGGAGGAGTTGGTGCGAGGGTATGGGGGGATGGCGGGGTATGGGAGGAGTTGGTGCGAGGGAATGGGGGATGGCGGGGTATGGGAGGAGTTGGTGCGAGGGAATGGGGGTGACGGCGGGGTATGGGAGGAGTTGGTGCGAGGGAATGGGGGGATGGCGGGGTATGGGAGGAGTTGGTGCGAGGGAATGGGGGGATGGCGGGGTATGGGAGGAGTTGGTGCGAGGGAATGGGGGGGGACGGCGGGGTATGGGAGGAGTTGGTGCGAGGGAATGGGGGGGATGGCGGGGTATGGGAGGAGTTGGTGCGAGGGAATGGGGGGGATGGCGGGGTATGGGAGGAGTTGGTGCGAGGGAATGGGGGGGACGGTGGGGTATGGGAGGAGTTGGTGCGAGGGAATGGGGGGACGGTGGGGTATGGGAGGAGTTGGTGCGAGGGAATGGGGGGATGGCGGGGTATGGGAGGAGTTGGTGCGAGGGTATGGGGGGGACGGTGGGGTATGGGAGGAGTTGGTGCGAGGGAATGGGGGGACGGTGGGGTATGGGAGGAGTTGGTGCGAGGGAATGGGGGGATGGCGGGGTATGGGAGGAGTTGGTGCGAGGGTATGGGGGGGACGGCGGGGTATGGGAGGAGTTGGTGCGAGGGAATGGGGGGACGGTGGGGTATGGGAGGAGTTGGTGCGAGGGAATGGGGGGATGGCGGGGTATGGGAGGAGTTGGTGCGAGGGTATGGGGGGGACGGTGGGGTATGGGAGGAGTTGGTGCGAGGGAATGGGGGGATGGCGCGGTATGGGAGGAGTTGGTGCGAGGGTATGGGGGGGCGGTGGGGTATGGGAGGAGTTGGTGCGAGGGAATGGGGGGGATGGCGGGGTATGGGAGGAGTTGGTGCGAGGGAATGGGGGTGACGGCGGGGTATGGGAGGAGTTGGTGCGAGGGAATGGGGGGGCGGTGGGGTATGGGAGGAGTTGGTGCGAGGGAATGGGGGGGATGGCGGGGTATGGGAGGAGTTGGTGCGAGGGAATGGGGGGGATGGCGGGGTATGGGAGGAGTTGGTGCGAGGGAATGGGGGGGATGGCGGGGTATGGGAGGAGTTGGTGCGAGGGAATGGGGGGACGGTGGGGTATGGGAGGAGTTGGTGCGAGGGAATGGGGGGACGGCGGGGTATGGGAGGAGTTGGTGCGAGGGAATGGGGTGACGGCGGGGTATGGGAGGAGTTGGTGCGAGGGAATGGGGGGGATGGCGGGGTATGGGAGGAGTTGGTGCGAGGGTATGGGGGGATGGCGGGGTATGGGAGGAGTTGGTGCGAGGGAATGGGGGATGGCGGGGTATGGGAGGAGTTGGTGCGAGGGAATGGGGGGACGGCGGGGTATGGGAGGAGTTGGTGCGAGGGAATGGGGGTGACGGCGGGGTATGGAGGAGTTGGTGCGAGGGAATGGGGGTGACGGCGGGGTATGGGAGGAGTTGGTGCGAGGGAATGGGGGGACGGCGGGGTATGGGAGGAGTTGGTGCGAGGGAATGGGGGGGATGGCGGGGTATGGGAGGAGTTGGTGCGAGGGAATGGGGGTGACGGCGGGGTATGGGAGGAGTTGGTGCGAGGGAATGGGGGTGACGGTGGGGTATGGGAGGAGTTGGTGCGAGGGAATGGGGGGGATGGCGGGGTATGGGAGGAGTTGGTGCGAGGGAATGGGGGGGACGGTGGGGTATGGGAGGAGTTGGTGCGAGGGTATGGGGGGACGGCGGGGTATGGGAGGAGTTGGTGCGAGGGAATGGGGGGACGGCGGGGTATGGGAGGAGTTGGTGCGAGGGAATGGGGGTGACGGCGGGGTATGGGAGGAGTTGGTGCGAGGGAATGGGGGTGACGGCGGGGTATGGGAGGAGTTGGTGCGAGGGAATGGGGGTGACGGTGGGGTATGGGAGGAGTTGGTGCGAGGGAATGGGGGGGACGGTGGGGTATGGGAGGAGTTGGTGCGAGGGAATGGGGGTGACGGTGGGGTATGGGAGGAGTTGGTGCGAGGGAATGGGGGGATGGCGGGGTATGGGAGGAGTTGGTGCGAGGGTATGGGGGGGACGGTGGGGTATGGAGGAGTTGGTGCGAGGGAATGGGGGGGATGGCGGGGTATGGGAGGAGTTGGTGCGAGGGAATGGGGGGGATGGCGGGGTATGGGAGGAGTTGGTGCGAGGGTATGGGGGGACGGCGGGGTATGGGAGGAGTTGGTGCGAGGGTATGGGGGGATGGCGGGGTATGGGAGGAGTTGGTGCGAGGGAATGGGGGGGACGGCGGGGTATGGGAGGAGTTGGTGCGAGGGAATGGGGGGACGGTGGGGTATGGGAGGAGTTGGTGCGAGGGTATGGGGGGATGGCGGGGTATGGGAGGAGTTGGTGCGAGGGAATGGGGGGGACGGCGGGGTATGGGAGGAGTTGGTGCGAGGGAATGGGGGGGATGGCGGGGTATGGGAGGAGTTGGTGCGAGGGAATGGGGGGGATGGCGGGGTATGGGAGGAGTTGGTGCGAGGGAATGGGGGGGATGGCGGGGTATGGGAGGAGTTGGTGCGAGGGTATGGGGGGATGGCGGGGTATGGGAGGAGTTGGTGCGAGGGAATGGGGGGGATGGCGGGGTATGGGAGGAGTTGGTGCGAGGGAATGGGGGGGATGGCGGGGTATGGGAGGAGTTGGTGCGAGGGAATGGGGGGACGGCAGGGTATGGGAGGAGTTGGTGCGAGGGTATGGGGGGGAAGGCGGGGTATGGGAGGAGTTGGTGCGAGGGTATGGGGGGGATGGTGGGGTATGGGAGGAGTTGGTGCGAGGGTATGGGGGGACGGTGGGGTATGGGAGGAGTTGGTGCGAGGGAATGGGGGGGACGGCGGGGTATGGGAGGAGTTGGTGCGAGGGAATGGGGGGGACGGCGGGGTATGGGAGGAGTTGGTGCGAGGGAATGGGGGTGACGGCGGGGTATGGGAGGAGTTGGTGCGAGGGAATGGGGGGACGGCGGGGTATGGGAGGAGTTGGTGCGAGGGAATGGGGGGGATGGCGGGGTATGGGAGGAGTTGGTGCGAGGGAATGGGGGGGATGGCGGGGTATGGGAGGAGTTGGTGCGAGGGAATGGGGGACGGCGGGGTATGGGAGGAGTTGGTGCGAGGGAATGGGGGTGACGGCGGGGTATGGGAGGAGTTGGTGCGAGGGAATGGGGTGATGGCGGGGTATGGGAGGAGTTGGTGCGAGGGAATGGGGGGGATGGCGGGGTATGGGAGGAGTTGGTGCGAGGGAATGGGGTGATGGCGGGGTATGGGAGGAGTTGGTGCGAGGGAATGGGGGGGATGGCGGGGTATGGGAGGAGTTGGTGCGAGGGAATGGGGGGATGGCGGGGTATGGGAGGAGTTGGTGCGAGGGAATGGGGGGGATGGCGGGGTATGGGAGGAGTTGGTGCGAGGGAATGGGGTGACGGCGGGGTATGGGAGGAGTTGGTGCGAGGGAATGGGGGGGATGGCGGGGTATGGGAGGAGTTGGTGCGAGAGAATGGGGGGGATGGCGGGGTATGGGAGGAGTTGGTGCGAGGGAATGGGGGGGATGGCGGGGTATGGGAGGAGTTGGTGCGAGGGAATGGGGTGACGGCGGGGTATGGGAGGAGTTGGTGCGAGGGAATGGGGGTGACGGCGGGGTATGGGAGGAGTTGGTGCGAGGGAATGGGGGGGATGGCGGGGTATGGGAGGAGTTGGTGCGAGGGAATGGGGGGACGGTGGGGTATGGGAGGAGTTGGTGCGAGGGAATGGGGGTGACGGCGGGGTATGGGAGGAGTTGGTGCGAGGGAATGGGGGGACGGCGGGGTATGGGAGGAGTTGGTGCGAGGGAATGGGGGGGGCGGCGGGGTATGGGAGGAGTTGGTGCGAGGGAATGGGTGTGACGGCGGGGTATGGGAGGAGTTGGTGCGAGGGAATGGGGGGACGGCGGGGTATGGGAGGAGTTGGTGCGAGGGAATGGGGGGGACGGCGGGGTATGGAGGAGTTGGTGCGAGGGTATGGGGGGGATGGCGGGGTATGGGAGGAGTTGGTGCGAGGGTATGGGGGGATGGCGGGGTATGGGAGGAGTTGGTGCGAGGGAATGGGGGGACGGCGGGGTATGGAGGAGTTGGTGCGAGGGTATGGGGGTGATGGCGGGGTATGGGAGGAGTTGGTGCGAGGGAATGGGGGGGATGGCGGGGTATGGGAGGAGTTGGTGCGAGGGAATGGGGGGGATGGCGGGGTATGGGAGGAGTTGGTGCGAGGGAATGGGGGGATGGTGGGGTATGGGAGGAGTTGGTGCGAGGGAATGGGGGGACGGTGGGGTATGGGAGGAGTTGGTGCGAGGGAATGGGGGGACGGTGGGGTATGGGAGGAGTTGGTGCGAGGGAATGGGGGGATGGTGGGGTATGGGAGGAGTTGGTGCGAGGGAATGGGGGGGATGGCGGGGTATGGGAGGAGTTGGTGCGAGGGAATGGGGGGGACGGCGGGGTATGGGAGGAGTTGGTGCGAGGGAATGGGGGGGATGGCGGGGTATGGGAGGAGTTGGTGCGAGGGAATGGGGGGACGGTGGGGTATGGGAGGAGTTGGTGCGAGGGAATGGGGGGATGGCGGGGTATGGGAGGAGTTGGTGCGAGGGAATGGGGGGACGGCGGGGTATGGGAGGAGTTGGTGCGAGGGAATGGGGGGACGGCAGGGTATGGGAGGAGTTGGTGCGAGGGTATGGGGGGACGGCGGGGTATGGGAGGAGTTGGTGCGAGGGTATGGGGGGGACGGTGGGGTATGGGAGGAGTTGGTGCGAGGGAATGGGGGGGATGGCGGGGTATGGGAGGAGTTGGTGCGAGGGAATGGGGGGGCGGCGGGGTATGGGAGGAGTTGGTGCGAGGGAATGGGGGGGATGGCGGGGTATGGGAGGAGTTGGTGCGAGGGAATGGGGGGACGGTGGGGTATGGGAGGAGTTGGTGCGAGGGAATGGGGGGACGGCGGGGTATGGGAGGAGTTGGTGCGAGGGAATGGGGGGGATGGCGGGGTATGGGAGGAGTTGGTGCGAGGGAATGGGGGGGACGGCGGGGTATGGGAGGAGTTGGTGCGAGGGTATGGGGGGGACGGCGGGGTATGGGAGGAGTTGGTGCGAGGGAATGGGGGGGCGGTGGGGTATGGGAGGAGTTGGTGCGAGGGAATGGGGGGGATGGCGGGGTATGGGAGGAGTTGGTGCGAGGGTATGGGGGTGACGGCGGGGTATGGGAGGAGTTGGTGCGAGGGAATGGGGGTGACGGTGGGGTATGGGAGGAGTTGGTGCGAGGGTATGGGGGTGACGGCGGGGTATGGGAGGAGTTGGTGCGAGGGAATGGGGGGGATGGCGGGGTATGGGAGGAGTTGGTGCGAGGGAATGGGGGGGATGGCGGGGTATGGGAGGAGTTGGTGCGAGGGAATGGGGGGGCGGCGGGGTATGGGAGGAGTTGGTGCGAGGGTATGGGGGGATGGCGGGGTATGGGAGGAGTTGGTGCGAGGGAATGGGGGTGACGGCGGGGTATGGGAGGAGTTGGTGCGAGGGAATGGGGGGATGGCGGGGTATGGGAGGAGTTGGTGCGAGGGAATGGGGGTGACGGCGGGGTATGGGAGGAGTTGGTGCGAGGGAATGGGGGGATGGCGGGGTATGGGAGGAGTTGGTGCGAGGGAATGGGGGTGACGGCGGGGTATGGGAGGAGTTGGTGCGAGGGAATGGGGGTGACGGCGGGGTATGGGAGGAGTTGGTGCGAGGGAATGGGGGGATGGCGGGGTATGGGAGGAGTTGGTGCGAGGGAATGGGGGGGATGGTGGGGTATGGGAGGAGTTGGTGCGAGGGAATGGGGGGGACGGCGGGGTATGGGAGGAGTTGGTGCGAGGGAATGGGGGGGATGGCGGGGTATGGGAGGAGTTGGTGCGAGGGAATGGGGGTGACGGCGGGGTATGGGGGGAGTTGGTGCGAGGGAATGGGGGGATGGCGGGGTATGGGGGGAGTTGGTGCGAGGGAATGGGGGGGATGGCGGGGTATGGGAGGAGTTGGTGCGAGGGAATGGGGGGACGGTGGGGTATGGGAGGAGTTGGTGCGAGGGAATGGGGGGATGGCGGGGTATGGAGGAGTTGGTGCGAGGGAATGGGGGTGACGGCGGGGTATGGGAGGAGTTGGTGCGAGGGAATGGGGGGGCGGCGGGGTATGGGAGGAGTTGGTGCGAGGGAATGGGGGGACGGTGGGGTATGGGAGGAGTTGGTGCGAGGGAATGGGGGGACGGTGGGGTATGGGAGGAGTTGGTGCGAGGGTATGGGGGTGACGGCGGGGTATGGGAGGAGTTGGTGCGAGGGAATGGGGGGGATGGCGGGGTATGGGAGGAGTTGGTGCGAGGGAATGGGGGGGACGGCGGGGTATGGGAGGAGTTGGTGCGAGGGAATGGGGGGGATGGCGGGGTATGGGAGGAGTTGGTGCGAGGGAATGGGGGGGACGGCGGGGTATGGGAGGAGTTGGTGCGAGGGAATGGGGGTGACGGCGGGGTATGGGGGGAGTTGGTGCGAGGGAATGGGGGGATGGCGGGGTATGGGAGGAGTTGGTGCGAGGGTATGGGGGGGTGGCGGGGTATGGGAGGAGTTGGTGCGAGGGAATGGGGGGTGGCGGGGTATGGGGGGAGTTGGTGCGAGGGAATGGGGGGGACGGCGGGGTATGGGAGGAGTTGGTGCGAGGGAATGGGGGGTGGCGGGGTATGGGGGGAGTTGGTGCGAGGGAATGGGGGGTGGCGGGGTATGGGGGGAGTTGGTGCGAGGGAATGGGGGGGACGGCGGGGTATGGGAGGAGTTGGTGCGAGGGAATGGGGGGACGGCGGGGTATGGGAGGAGTTGGTGCGAGGGAATGGGGGGTGGCGGGGTATGGGGGGAGTTGGTGCGAGGGAATGGGGGGGACGGCGGGGTATGGGAGGAGTTGGTGCGAGGGAATGGGGGGATGGCGGGGTATGGGAGGAGTTGGTGCGAGGGAATGGGGGGGACGGCGGGGTATGGGAGGAGTTGGTGCGAGGGAATGGGGGGGATGGCGGGGTATGGGAGGAGTTGGTGCGAGGGAATGGGGGGATGGCGGGGTATGGGAGGAGTTGGTGCGAGGGAATGGGGGGACGGCAGGGTATGGGAGGAGTTGGTGCGAGGGAATGGGGGGGATGGCGGGGTATGGGAGGAGTTGGTGCGAGGGTATGGGGGGGATGGCGGGGTATGGGAGGAGTTGGTGCGAGGGTATGGGGGGGGCGGCGGGGTATGGGAGGAGTTGGTGCGAGGGAATGGGGGGACGGCAGGGTATGGGAGGAGTTGGTGCGAGGGAATGGGGGGGATGGCGGGGTATGGGAGGAGTTGGTGCGAGGGAATGGGGGGGATGGCGGGGTATGGGAGGAGTTGGTGCGAGGGTATGGGGGGGCGGCGGGGTATGGGAGGAGTTGGTGCGAGGGAATGGGGGGACGGCGGGGTATGGGAGGAGTTGGTGCGAGGGAATGGGGGACGGTGGGGTATGGGAGGAGTTGGTGCGAGGGAATGGGGGACGGTGGGGTATGGGAGGAGTTGGTGCGAGGCAATGGGGGGGATGGCGGGGTATGGGAGGAGTTGGTGCGAGGGTATGGGGGGGCGGCGGGGTATGGGAGGAGTTGGTGCGAGGGAATGGGGGGACGGCGGGGTATGGGAGGAGTTGGTGCGAGGGAATGGGGGACGGTGGGGTATGGGAGGAGTTGGTGCGAGGCAATGGGGGGGATGGCGGGGTATGGGAGGAGTTGGTGCGAGGGAATGGGGGGGATGGCGGGGTATGGGAGGAGTTGGTGCGAGGGAATGGGGGACGGTGGGGTATGGGAGGAGTTGGTGCGAGGGAATGGGGGACGGTGGGGTATGGGAGGAGTTGGTGCGAGGGAATGGGGGGGATGGCGGGGTATGGGAGGAGTTGGTGCGAGGGAATGGGGGACGGTGGGGTATGGGAGGAGTTGGTGCGAGGGAATGGGGGACGGTGGGGTATGGGAGGAGTTGGTGCGAGGCAATGGGCGGGATGGCGGGGTATGGGAGGAGTTGGTGCGAGGGTATGGGGGTGACGGCGGGGTATGGGAGGAGTTGGTGCGAGGGAATGGGGGGGCGGCGGGGTATGGGAGGAGTTGGTGCGAGGGAATGGGGGGGACGGCGGGGTATGGGAGGAGTTGGTGCGAGGGAATGGGGGGACGGCGGGGTATGGGAGGAGTTGGTGCGAGGGAATGGGGGGATGGCGGGGTATGGGAGGAGTTGGTGCGAGGGTATGGGGGACGGTGGGGTATGGGAGGAGTTGGTGCGAGGGAATGGGGGGGACGGCGGGGTATGGGAGGAGTTGGTGCGAGGGTATGGGGGGGACGGTGGGGTATGGGAGGAGTTGGTGCGAGGGTATGGGGGGGACGGCGGGGTATGGGAGGAGTTGGTGCGAGGGTATGGGGGGGACGGTGGGGTATGGGAGGAGTTGGTGCGAGGGAATGGGGGGGACGGCAGGGTATGGGAGGAGTTGGTGCGAGGGAATGGGGGGACGGCGGGGTATGGGAGGAGTTGGTGCGAGGGAATGGGGGGGCGGCGGGGTATGGGAGGAGTTGGTGCGAGGGTATGGGGGGACGGCGGGGTATGGGAGGAGCTGGTGCGAGGGTATGGGGGGACGGCGGGGTATGGGAGGAGTTGGTGCGAGGGAATGGGGGGACGGCAGGGTATGGGAGGAGTTGGTGCGAGGGTATGGGAGGAGTTGGTGCGAGGGTATGGGAGGAGTTGGTGCGAGGGAATGGGGGGACGGCGGGGTATGGGAGGAGTTGGTGCGAGGGTATGGGGGGGACGGCGGGGTATGGGAGGAGTTGGTGCGAGGGTATGGGGGGGACGGCGGGGTATGGGAGGAGTTGGTGCGAGGGAATGGGGGGGATGGCGGGGTATGGGAGGAGTTGGTGCGAGGGAATGGGGGGGACGGCGGGGTATGGGAGGAGTTGGTGCGAGGGAATGGGGGGGATGGCGGGGTATGGGAGGAGTTGGTGCGAGGGAATGGGGGGATGGCGGGGTATGGGAGGAGTTGGTGCGAGGGAATGGGGGGATGGCGGGGTATGGGAGGAGTTGGTGCGAGGGAATGGGGGGGACGGCGGGGTATGGGAGGAGTTGGTGCGAGGGAATGGGGGGGATGGCGGGGTATGGGAGGAGTTGGTGCGAGGGAATGGGGGGATGGCGGGGTATGGGAGGAGTTGGTGCGAGGGAATGGGGGGGACGGCGGGGTATGGGAGGAGTTGGTGCGAGGGAATGGGGGGACGGCGGGGTATGGGAGGAGTTGGTGCGAGGGTATGGGGGGACGGCGGGGTATGGGAGGAGTTGGTGCGAGGGAATGGGGTGACGGCGGGGAATGGGAGGAGTTGGTGCGAGGGAATGGGGGTGACGGTGGGGTATGGGAGGAGTTGGTGCGAGGGAATGGGGGGACGGCGGGGTATGGGAGGAGTTGGTGCGAGGGTATGGGGGGATGGCGGGGTATGGGAGGAGTTGGTGCGAGGGAATGGGGGGACGGCGGGGTATGGGAGGAGTTGGTGCGAGGGTATGGGGGTGACGGCGGGGTATGGGAGGAGTTGGTGCGAGGGAATGGGGGTGACGGCGGGGTATGGGAGGAGTTGGTGCGAGGGAATGGGGGGACGGTGGGGTATGGGAGGAGTTGGTGCGAGGGAATGGGGGGGATGGCGGGGTATGGGAGGAGTTGGTGCGAGGGAATGGGGGGACGGCAGGGTATGGGAGGAGTTGGTGCGAGGGTATGGGGGGATGGCGGGGTATGGGAGGAGTTGGTGCGAGGGTATGGGTGTGACGGCGGGGTATGGGAGGAGTTGGTGCGAGGGAATGGGGGGACGGCGGGGTATGGGAGGAGTTGGTGCGAGGGAATGGGGGGACGGCAGGGTATGGGAGGAGTTGGTGCGAGGGTATGGGGGGACGGCGGGGTATGGGAGGAGTTGGTGCGAGGGAATGGGGGGACGGCGGGGTATGGGAGGAGTTGGTGCGAGGGAATGGGGGGGGCGGCGGGGTATGGGAGGAGTTGGTGCGAGGGAATGGGGGGATGGCGGGGTATGGGAGGAGTTGGTGCAAGGGAATGGGGGGATGGCGGGGTATGGGAGGAGTTGGTGCGAGGGAATGGGGGGGATGGCGGGGTATGGGAGGAGTTGGTGCGAGGGAATGGGGGGACGGCGGGGTATGGGAGGAGTTGGTGCGAGGGTATGGGGGACGGCGGGGTATGGGAGGAGTTGGTGCGAGGGAATGGGGGGATGGCGGGGTATGGGAGGAGTTGGTGCGAGGGAATGGGGGTGACGGCGGGGTATGGGAGGAGTTGGTGCGAGGGTATGGGGGGGATGGCGGGGTATGGGAGGAGTTGGTGCGAGGGAATGGGGGTGACGGCGGGGTATGGGAGGAGTTGGTGCGAGGGAATGGGGGTGACGGCGGGGTATGGGAGGAGTTGGTGCGAGGGAATGGGGGGACGGCGGGGTATGGGAGGAGTTGGTGCGAGGGTATGGGGGGGATGGCGGGGTATGGGAGGAGTTGGTGCGAGGGAATGGGGGTGACGGCGGGGTATGGGAGGAGTTGGTGCGAGGGAATGGGGGGATGGCGGGGTATGGGAGGAGTTGGTGCGAGGGAATGGGGGGACGGCGGGGTATGGGAGGAGTTGGTGCGAGGGTATGGGGGGACGGCGGGGTATGGGAGGAGTTGGTGCGAGGGAATGGGGGTGACGGCGGGGTATGGGAGGAGTTGGTGCGAGGGAATGGGGGGATGGCGGGGTATGGGAGGAGTTGGTGCGAGGGAATGGGGGGGATGGCGGGGTATGGGAGGAGTTGGTGCGAGGGAATGGGGGGACGGTGGGGTATGGGAGGAGTTGGTGCGAGGGAATGGGGGGACGGTGGGGTATGGGAGGAGTTGGTGCGAGGGAATGGGGGGACGGCGGGGTATGGGAGGAGTTGGTGCGAGGGAATGGGGGGGACGGCGGGGTATGGGAGGAGTTGGTGCGAGGGAATGGGGGGTGGCGGGGTATGGGAGGAGTTGGTGCGAGGGAATGGGGGGATGGCGGGGTATGGGAGGAGTTGGTGCGAGGGAATGGGGGGGATGGCGGGGTATGGGAGGAGTTGGTGCGAGGGTATGGGGGGACGGCGGGGTATGGGAGGAGTTGGTGCGAGGGAATGGGGGGGATGGCGGGGTATGGGAGGAGTTGGTGCGAGGGTATGGGGGGATGGCGGGGTATGGGAGGAGTTGGTGCGAGGGTATGGGGGGGACGGCGGGGTATGGGAGGAGTTGGTGCGAGGGAATGGGGGTGACGGCGGGGTATGGGAGGAGTTGGTGCGAGGGAATGGGGGGGATGGCGGGGTATGGGAGGAGTTGGTGCGAGGGTATGGGGGGGACGGCGGGGTATGGGAGGAGTTGGTGCGAGGGAATGGGGGTGACGGCGGGGTATGGGAGGAGTTGGTGCGAGGGAATGGGGGTGACGGCGGGGTATGGGAGGAGTTGGTGCGAGGGAATGGGGGTGACGGCGGGATATGGGAGGAGTTGGTGCGAGGCAATGGGCGGGATGGCGGGGTATGGGAGGAGTTGGTGCGAGGGAATGGGGGGGATGGCGGGGTATGGGAGGAGTTGGTGCGAGGGAATGGGGGGGATGGCGGGGTATGGGGGGAGTTGGTGCGAGGGAATGGGGGGATGGCGGGGTATGGGAGGAGTTGGTGCGAGGGTATGGGGGTGACGGCGGGGTATGGGGGGAGTTGGTGCGAGGGAATGGGGGGATGGCGGGGTATGGGAGGAGTTGGTGCGAGGGAATGGGGGGGACGGCGGGGTATGGGAGGAGTTGGTGCGAGGGAATGGGGGGACGGCGGGGTATGGGAGGAGTTGGTGCGAGGGAATGGGGGGGACGGTGGGGTATGGGAGGAGTTGGTGCGAGGGAATGGGGGGACGGCGGGGTATGGGAGGAGTTGGTGCGAGGGAATGGGGGTGACGGCGGGGTATGGGAGGAGTTGGTGCGAGGGAATGGGGGGGATGGCGGGGTATGGGAGGAGTTGGTGCGAGGGAATGGGGGGGACGGCGGGGTATGGGAGGAGTTGGTGCGAGGGAATGGGGGGACGGCAGGGTATGGGAGGAGTTGGTGCGAGGGTATGGGGGGGACGGCGGGGTATGGGAGGAGTTGGTGCGAGGGTATGGGGGTGACGGCGGGGTATGGGAGGAGTTGGTGCGAGGGTATGGGGGGACGGTGGGGTATGGGAGGAGTTGGTGCGAGGGAATGGGGGGACGGTGGGGTATGGGAGGAGTTGGTGCGAGGGTATGGGGGTGACGGCGGGGTATGGGAGGAGTTGGTGCGAGGGTATGGGGGGGATGGCGGGGTATGGGAGGAGTTGGTGCGAGGGAATGGGGGGGACGGCGGGGTATGGGAGGAGTTGGTGCGAGGGAATGGGGGGGACGGCGGGGTATGGGAGGAGTTGGTGCGAGGGAATGGGGGGGACGGCGGGGTATGGGAGGAGTTGGTGCGAGGGAATGGGGGGGATGGCGGGGTATGGGAGGAGTTGGTGCGAGGGAATGGGGGGACGGCGGGGTATGGGAGGAGTTGGTGCGAGGGTATGGGGGGGCGGCGGGGTATGGGAGGAGTTGGTGCGAGGGTATGGGGGACGGCGGGGTATGGGAGGAGTTGGTGCGAGGGAATGGGGGGACGGCGGGGTATGGGAGGAGTTGGTGCGAGGGTATGGGGGTGACGGCGGGGTATGGGAGGAGTTGGTGCGAGGGAATGGGGGGATGGCGGGGTATGGGAGGAGTTGGTGCGAGGGAATGGGGGGATGGCGGGGTATGGGAGGAGTTGGTGCGAGGGTATGGGGGTGACGGCGGGGTATGGGAGGAGTTGGTGCGAGGGAATGGGGGGGACGGCGGGGTATGGGAGGAGCTGGTGCGAGGCAATGGGGGGGATGGCGGGGTATGGGAGGAGTTGGTGCGAGGGAATGGGGGGATGGCGGGGTATGGGAGGAGTTGGTGCGAGGGAATGGGGGGGATGGCGGGGTATGGGAGGAGTTGGTGCGAGGGTATGGGGGGGATGGCGGGGTATGGGAGGAGTTGGTGCGAGGGTATGGGGGGGATGGCGGGGTATGGGAGGAGTTGGTGCGAGGGAATGGGGGGGATGGCGGGGTATGGGAGGAGTTGGTGCGAGGGTATGGGGGGGATGGCGGGGTATGGGAGGAGTTGGTGCGAGGGTATGGGGGGGACGGCGGGGTATGGGAGGAGTTGGTGCGAGGGAATGGGAGGAGTTGGTGCGAGGGAATGGGGGGACGGCGGGATATGGAGGAGTTGGTGCGAGGGAATGGGGGGACGGCGGGATATGGAGGAGTTGGTGCGAGGGTATGGGGGGGCGGCGGGGTATGGGAGGAGTTGGTGCGAGGGAATGGGGGGGGCGGCGGGGTATGGGAGGAGTTGGTGCGAGGGAATGGGGGGACGGCGGGGTATGGGAGGAGTTGGTGCGAGGGAATGGGGGTGACGGCGGGGTATGGGAGGAGTTGGTGCGAGGGAATGGGGGTGACGGCGGGGTATGGGAGGAGTTGGTGCGAGGGAATGGGGGTGACGGCGGGGTATGGGAGGAGTTGGTGCGAGGGTATGGGGGTGACGGCGGGGTATGGGAGGAGTTGGTGCGAGGGAATGGGGGTGACGGCAGGGTATGGGAGGAGTTGGTGCGAGGGTATGGGGGTGACGGCAGGGTATGGGAGGAGTTGGTGCGAGGGTATGGGGGTGACGGCGGGGTATGGGAGGAGTTGGTGCGAGGGAATGGGGGGACGGTGGGGTATGGGAGGAGTTGGTGCGAGGGTATGGGGGTGACGGCGGGGTATGGGAGGAGTTGGTGCGAGGGAATGGGGGGACGGTGGGGTATGGGAGGAGTTGGTGCGAGGGAATGGGGGGGCGGCGGGGTATGGGAGGAGTTGGTGCGAGGGTATGGGGGTGATGGCGGGGTATGGGAGGAGTTGGTGCGAGGGTATGGGGGTGATGGCGGGGTATGGGAGGAGTTGGTGCGAGGGAATGGGGGTGACGGCGGGGTATGGGAGGAGTTGGTGCGAGGGTATGGGGGTGACGGCGGGGTATGGGAGGAGTTGGTGCGAGGCAATGGGCGGGACGGCGGGGTATGGGAGGAGTTGGTGCGAGGGAATGGGGGTGACGGCGGGGTATGGGAGGAGTTGGTGCGAGGGTATGGGGGTGACGGCGGGGTATGGGAGGAGTTGGTGCGAGGGTATGGGGGTGACGGCGGGGTATGGGAGGAGTTGGTGCGAGGGAATGGGGGGACGGCGGGGTATGGGAGGAGTTGGTGCGAGGGAATGGGGGGTGGCGGGGTATGGGAGGAGTTGGTGCGAGGGAATGGGGGGTGGCGGGGTATGGGAGGAGTTGGTGCGAGGGAATGGGGGGTGGCGGGGTATGGGAGGAGCTGGTGCGAGGCAATGGGCGGGATGGCGGGGTATGGGAGGAGTTGGTGCGAGGGTATGGGGAGACGGCGGGGTATGGGAGGAGTTGGTGCGAGGGTATGGGGAGACGGCGGGGTATGGGAGGAGTTGGTGCGAGGGAATGGGGGGTGGCGGGGTATGGGAGGAGTTGGTGCGAGGGAATGGGGGGTGGCGGGGTATGGGAGGAGCTGGTGCGAGGCAATGGGGGGGATGGCGGGGTATGGGAGGAGTTGGTGCGAGGGTATGGGGAGACGGCGGGGTATGGGAGGAGTTGGTGCGAGGGAATGGGGGGGGCCGTGGTGCGAGGGTATGGGGGGGGAGTGGTGCGCGGGTATGGGGGGGGCGGTGCGCGGGTATGGGGGGAGTGGTGCGCGGGTATGGGGGGGCGGTGCGCGGGTATGGGGGGGGAGTGGTGCGCGGGAATGGGGGACGGCGGGGTATGGGAGGAGCTGGAGCGAGAGTATGGGGGGAGTGGTGCGCGGGTATGGGGGGAGTGGTGCGCGGGTATGGGAGGAGCTGCAGCGAGAGTATGGGGGGAGTGGTGCGCGGGTATGGGGGGACGGCGGGGTATGGGAGGAGCTGCAGCGAGAGTATGGGGGGAGTGGTGCGCGGGAATGGGGGACGGCGGGGTATGGGAGGAGCTGCAGCAAGAGTATGGGGGGAGTGGTGCGCGGGTATGGGGGGACGGCGGGGTATGGGAGGAGCTGGAGCGAGAGTATGGGGGGGCGGTGCGCGGGTATGGGGGGGGGAGTGGTGCGAGGGTATGGGGGGAGTGGTGCGCGGGTATGGGGGGGGCGGTGCGCGGGTATGGGGGGGCGGTGCGCGGGTATGGGGGGGGAGTGGTGCGCGGGTATGGGGGGACGGCGGGGTATGGGAGGAGCTGGTGCAGGGGTCTGGGGGGAGCGGCGCGAGGGTATGGGGGGGGTTAGTGTGTGGGGCAGGGGTGTGCGGCGTGTAAATATTGACACAATTCACAATTCAAATCGCTTTATTGGCATGATAAGTTACATCTTATGTTGCCAAAGCATCAAAATACATTTATGGTTTAGCACATAAACGCAGTTCTATTCATACAGTGTATAAACAGGTATATCCCTGAGTGTATAAATATACATTCGCATTGTTTATATATATTCTTTTCTTAGTTTACTGGTTGTCCCTCTGTTCATGGCAAGCTGTAACATCGTGTGCCACCAGTGTTATACAGCTTCTCTCCTCTCCCAGTAGGAATGGGAGTTTTTGGTTGTCATTCAGATTTCTGAAATCAGGGCATATTTGTGAGAATTTTTGGTAGAAATTCTCCCTGATGCCCTGATATTTTCCACACTCCGAGGTATTTACTCCCAGTCCAGTTTAGCTGCTTGTGGATATTGTCGATTTCATCAGAGAAACTGTTTTGTTGGTATGGAAATACAAATACTTCTGACTTGTGTTCACGGCCAAATGGCTATTTCTGTTTTAAGTAGACCAAGCGATCTTTGAAGTAATATTTGTTTCATTGTACATGCCACACAATTGATGTCAGGGCCTGTGTTTCACAGTGAAACTATTGGAGAGTACGAGGTGCCTACCACCTGCTTTTGAAAGGCTGACAGACCAGTGTGTATAAGCTAAAACTACTTGGTCAAATTTATATACGGCGTATGTTTACAGCAAAGGCTATGGGCCCCTACAACATCCCAGCTGTCCTGCTGAAGACTTGTACTCCAGAATTAGCCGCACCTCAAGCCAAGCTGTTCCAGTACAGCGACCACACTGGCATCTACCCGACAATGTGGAAAACTGCCCAGGTACGTCCTGTCCACAAAAAACAGGACAAATCCAATCCGGCCAATTACTGCCCCAAAGAGACGGAAGGTGTCGTCAACAGTGCTATCAGGTGGCATTTACTCAACAATAATCTGCTCACCGATGCTCCATTTGGGTTCTGCCAGGACCACTTGGCTACAGACCTCATTACAGCCTTGGTCCAAACATGGACAAAAGAGCTGAATTCCAGAGGTGAGGTGAGAGTAACTGCCCTTGACATCAAGGCAGCATTTGACCGAGGGTGGCATCAAGGAGCCCTAGTAAAATTGAAGTCAGTGGGAATCCTGGAACTCTCCACTGGCTGGAGTCCTACCTAGCAAAAGGAAGATGGTTTTGGTTGTTGGGAGTCAATCATCTCAGCTCCAGGACATTGCTGCAGGAGTTCTTCGGGGCAGTGTCCAAGGCTCAACCATCTTCAGCTGCTTCATCAATGACCTTCCCTCCATCATAAGGTCAGAAGTGGGGATATTCGCTGATGATTGCAGTGTTCAGTTCCATTCGCAACTCCTCAGATAATGAAGCAGTCCATGCCCGCATGCAGCAAGACCTGGACAACATTCCGGCTTGATATAAACACTTGTTGTTGGGCTGCTAAGTGGCAAGTAACATTTGCACCACACAAGTGTCAGAGGAGGGTTATCTCCATAAAAGTGAGAGTCTAACCACCACCCCTTGACATTCAATGGCATTACCCTCACCGAATCCCCCACCATCAACATCCTGAGGGCGGGCGTCGCCATTGACCAGAAACTTAACTGGACCAGCCACATAAATACTGTGGCAACAAGAGCGAGTCAGAGGCTGGGTATTCTGCAGTGAGTGTCTCACCTTCTGACTCCCCAAAGCCTTTCCATCTACAAGGCACAAGTCAGGAGTGTGATGGAATACTCTCCACTTGCCTGGGTGAGTGCAGCTCCAACAACACTCGAAGCTCGACACCATCCAGGACAAAGCAGCCTGCTTGATTGGCACCCCATCCACCACCTTAAACATTCACTCCCTCAGACACCGGTGCACCGTGGCTGCAGTGTGTACCACCTCCCAAACCTGCAACCTCTACTACCTAGAAGCACAAGGGCAGCAGGCGCATGGGAACACCATCAACTGAAAGTTCCCCTCCCAAGTTACACACCATCCTGACTTGGAACGCTGTTCCTTCATCGTCGCTGGGTCAAAATCCTGGAACTCCCTCCCTAACCGTACTATGGGAGTACTTTCACCACACGGACTGCAGCGGTTCAAGAAGGCGGCTCACCGCCACCTTCTCGAGGGCAATTAGGGACGGGCAATAATTGTGGCCTTGCCACCGACGCCCACATCCCAGGAACGAATTAAGAAAGATATAAAGAGGTATTATTAAACAAAATGAAAGTAGAATCCACCTCTACGGATGACCCCTCTTTGGGCTGGTGTTCTGAGAGTCTGATTAATGACAGGATTTTTCATTGAAGCAGATTGCTTTATTTCTTGGTGGATTCTGTGTATGAGTAATGTGAGCTGCAGTTTGCTTCAGAGTTTGGCTTATTTATACCATTGGACCTCTTTCACATTGCTGTTTCTTTGAAGTAAACAAACATATTTTTACAAAACTGATAACATACAAACCTTTTTATAATTTAAAAAAGTCAAAAAATACTGCATGTTCTGGAAATGTGAAACAAACTGCTCGAAGCACACAAGTCAGCCAGCATCTGTGGAGAGAACAGACAAGTTCATGTTTCAGGTATAACCCTTCAACTGAATTGGGTCTGATGAAAGGTTAATACCATTCTCACAGATGCAGGGTGGCCTGCGCGTTCCACACCTCTTGCAGTGCAAAGTGTATTTTCTTCCATCCATTTCCCGTAATAACTCGGCATTGATCGAGATCATCTATCCCACTGTCTGTCTGTATATACAGACATTGCCATTATGGTTTCTGAACAAAAGCGTTGATTGCTTTCCCATAGAAATAACTTGTGGCTGTCAGTGTAAATTCCAGGGACACACTTTGTGTTTCCGGAGATAAGTTTCGGCAACAGTAGCACAGTCGTAATTCAACAATACAGAAATATGTTGACCTTGGGGACTCCCAAATCCAGAAATCTCCTGTTTGGAAGGCATTAATGTACCTCTTCTGCATCTTCGCCATAGGGTGTCCAAAATGGACACCTTATTCTCACAGTGGCCTAACTAATGATTTGTACAGTTTTTGTATTGCCCCTAATTATAAAACGTAGAATCCAGCGTGCTGCTTTTTTTTTAAAAACAGTGTTAATGACTTACCTGATACTTTTGAAGAGCATGTATCTGAACCCCTACAGAAAATAACAGGAGAGGAATCTGGAGGTATTGGTTGGTAGCTCACTGAAACCCAACATTGCAGGATGCAGCAGCTGTTGGGAAAGTTAACATCATATTGAGAATATAAGAAAAAAGAGCAGGAGTAGGCCATTCAGCCCTTCGAGCCTGCTGCGCCATTTAATAAGATCATGGCTAATCTTACCTCAATTCCACCTTCCCGCACCATTCCCATATCCCTTGATTCCCTCTGTCTTGAATATACTCCACGGCCAGGCAGCCACAGCTCTCTGGGGTAGAGAATTCCAAAGATTCACCACCCACTGAATGAATAAATTTCTCCTCATCTCAGTCCTAAATGGCCGACCCCTTATTCTGAGACTGTGACTCCTAGTTCTAGACTTCCCAGCCAGGGGAAACATCCTCCCAGCATCCACCCTGTCAGCCCTTTAAGAATTTTATATGTTTCAATGAGATCTTAGAATAAGAAGCCATGGGTATAGAGCACAAAACACCAGCAAGAATCTGTGCAAGGATGCTGGCAGGATATCTAGGGATGGAGGCAGCATAGAAGGGTGCAACCAATCGGATGCCTAGCTTAAAGCATCTGAGCTATGGGGTGTGACTGAAAAACCTGATGGTGTTGATGGTGGTCTCTGGGGAGAATGATAGTGTGGAAAAATTTAAGGGAGAATTAGACAGATATTTGAGGCAGTGGCCAATTAGGGATTCGTTTTTAGGACTGCCGACTTCAAATCCTGTACTTTTCTCTAACCATTGTGTTTCTAAAGTATTCCTGTACGTCTCTATACATCCTGTTGCAGCCTTGTGATAGTCTTCTAGGCTCTTGACAGAGTTGCAGTGAAAAGGGATGTGAGAGTGGGGAGGTGGAACATGTGCTCAATATAGTGTTGTCACTGGGCTCCGTGCATTTATATCCACCTGCTGAAGTTGAATAAATCTCACTGAAGCAAATACACTAACGTGTGATGGTCTTAATCAAGCTCCTCAAATTGCTCCCTCGGTTCCCATCACCAGTACTTTACAGTACTGTAACGTTATACGGCTCAAAATGTGCTCTCCAGGCACAGCTTCAGTTTGGAAGGACAAATAAAAATTTGTATTTCGACTGGGCCTTTTCTCCATTTGAATGGATATGGTGTAAAGATTTTGCACGTCCATTATTGCACTTCTAATGGAAATGTTAGGTTACAATTCACTGAAAACCTAGTGCCACGGTGCTTTCTGGTTGTTTCACAGCCGGGTCAGGAATTTGGGGGCGTCTGTGTCTTGGTCAATTTTTGATGCAGTTAGCTTTTTTTTTTAAAGTAACATCCTATTTCTCTGAGAGCTGGCTCATATTGTACTGTTTAATTTTGATTGACACTAAACCTATTGCTTGAGCACCGGTGGAGGGGGTTCTCTGAGCCCTGGGTACTATTTCCTATTGAGTGTGGAGCCGCATGGGATAAAGTTCACAAAAAGGGGAATCGCCTATACACAAGTGGTCTTGTAGCAAAGCCTATTTCACTCTGCATATTTTATTTACAAAAAACATCATCCATGTTAGGTTGGTGGGCAAGGCCATCGCTCAGGTTAGCATTAAGCGATACAGAGCACCAGGGTGCAGTTGTGGTTCTCAGTCTATGCTTAATTAGTGATCTTAGCTGGCAGTATTGGCATTTGTGTCCTCCCACTCTGATTGCTGTCCATTGAATCCTGCTGGAGAGTCCATGATGTGGACATGCGTGAGGACAGGCTCAGCTGTGATTCTCCTACCCTCTCACCCCACAGTTCAATACTCAGCTGATACTCACAGAAGAGGCACGTGGGTGAGAAAGAGTTGAGAAATTGGCAAACAAAAACAGCCACAAGATTCTCCTCTTCTTTCTGCCTGTCTTGGTTGATCCAGCGTTGGCTGCAAGAGCAGTAACTCCAGCACTGTTACGTACAGAACCAAGGCCGAAGCATTTAGCAATGACAGTGACATTGACATGGGTTTGGACCAGAAAATGCATCCTAGTGTGTGTTTACTGTTGTGAGCTTGCACGGAAGTGAAACTCACTATACAGAATTGTTACAAACTCAATACTGTGTCTAGGATTTGAAGAGGTGAAGCAACTGACAACATTTTAAATGTCAGTCGTGTGGCTGATTAGCAATTGAAGGATTTTAAATAAATGCAAAATGATTTTGAGAGATTATCTGAAAATATTGGTGTGCAAGTTTTCATGGGCTACTTGTTCTGTCCTTCCAAACTTGTATTGTGTCTAGTGAGGGTTTTGAGCGCTGTAACACGGAGTACAGTACTGGTGGGTACAGGTCTGTCACTGTATAACACTGGGGTACAGTACTGGTGGGTACAGGTCTGTTGCTGTATAGCACTAGGGTACAGTACTAGTGGGTACAGGTCTGTCACTATAGCACTAGGGTACAGTACTAGTGGGTACAGGTCTGTCACTATAACACTGGTACAGTACTGGTGGGTACAGGTCTGTCACTGTATAGCACTAGGGTACAGTACTAGTGGGTACAGGCCTGTCACTATAACACGGGTACAGTACTAGTGGGTACAGGTCTGTCACTGTATACTAGGGTACAGTACTAGTGGGTACAGGTCTGTCACTATAACACTGGGGTACAGTACTGGTGGGTACAGGTCTGTCACAATAGCACGAGGGTACAGTACTGGTGGGTACAGGTCTGTTACTAACATGGGTACAGTACTGGTGGGTACAGGCCTGTCACTATATAACACAGGTACAGTACTGGTGGGTAAAGGTCTGTCACACTATAACACGGGTACAGTACTGGTGGGTACAGGTCTGTCACTATAACACTGGGGTACAGTACTGGTGGGTACAGGTCTGTCACTGTATAACGGGTACAGTACTGGGGGGTACAGGTCTGTCACTGTAACACGGGTACAGTACTGGTGGGTACAGGTCTGTCACTGTATAACACGGGTACAGTACTGGGGGGTACAGGTCTGTCACTAACACTAGGGTACAGTACTGGGGGGTACAGGTCTGTCACTGTATAACATGGGTACAGTACTGGTGGGTACAGGTCTGTCACTGTATAACACGGGTACAGTACTGGGGGGTACAGGCCTGTCACTGTATAACACTAGGGTACAGTACTGGGGGGTACAGGTCTGTCACTAACATTAGGGTACAGTACTGGTGGGTACAGGTCTGTCACTGTATAGCACGGGTACAGTACTGGTAGGCACAGGTCTGTCACTATATAACGGGTACAGTACTGGTGGGTACAGGTCTGTCACTATATAACACGGGTACAGTACTGGTGGGTACAGGTCTGTCACTAACACTGGGGTACAGTACTGGTGGGTACAGGTCTGTCACTGTATAACACGGGTACAGTACTGGTGGGTACAGGTCTGTCACTGTATAACGGGTACAGTACTGGTGGGTACAGGTCTGTCACTATATAACACGGGTACAGTACTGGTGGGTACAGGTCTGTCACTAACACTGGGGTACAGTACTGGTGGGGACAGGTCTGTCACTGTATAACACGGGTACAGTACTGGTGGGTACAGGTCTGTCACTATAACACTGGGGTACAGTACTGGTGGGTACAGGTCTGTCACTGTATAACACGGGTACAGTACTGGTGGGTACTGGTCTGTCACTGTATAACACGGGTACAGTACTGGTGGGTACAGGTCTGTCACTATATAACACGGGTACAGTACTGGTGGGTACAGGTCTGTCACTATAACACTGGGGTACAGTACTGGTGGGTACAGGTCTGTCACTATATAACACGGGTACAGTACTGGTGGGTACAGGTCTGTTACCGTATAACATTGGGGTACAGTACTGGTGGGTACAGGTCTGTCACTGTATAACACGGTACAGTACTGGTGGGTACAGGTCTGTCACTGTATAACACTGGGGTACAGTACTGGTGGGTACAGGTCTGTCACTGTATAACACGGGTACAGTACTGGTGGGTACAGGTCTGTCACTATAACACTGGGGTACAGTACTGGTGGGTACAGGTCTGTCACTGTATAACACGGGTACAGTACTGGTGGGTACAGGTCTGTCACTATAACACTGGGGTACAGTACTGGTGGGTACAGGTCTGTCACTATATAACACTGGGGTACAGTACTGGTGGGTACAGGTCTGTCGCTGTATAACACGGGTACAGTACTGGTGGGCACAGTTCTGTCACTGTATAACACTGGGGTACAGTACTGGTGGGTACAGGTCTGTCACTGTAACACGGGTACAGTACTGGTGGGTACAGGTCTGTCACTGTGTAACACTGGGGTACAGTACTGGTGGGGACAGGTCTGTCACTGTATAACACTGGGGTACAGTACTGGTGGGCACAGGTCTGTCACTGTATAACACTGGGGTACAGTACTGGTGGGTACAGGTCTGTCACTGTGTAACACTGGGGTACAGTACTAGTGGGTACAGGTCTGTCACTATAACACTGGGGTACAGTACTGGTGGGTACAGGTCTGTCACTGTATAACACTGGGGTACAGTACTGGTGGGTACAGGTCTGTCACTATATAACACTGGGGTTCAGTACTGGTGGGTACAGGTCTGTTACCGTATAACATTGGGGTACAGTACTGGTGGGTACAGGTCTGTCACTATAACACTGGGGTACAGTACTGGTGGGTACAGGTCCGTCACTGTATAACACGGGTACAGTACTGGTGGGTACAGGTCTGTCACTGTATAACACTGGGGTACAGTACTGGTGGGTACTGGTCTGTCACTATAACACGGGTACAGTACTGGTGGGTACAGGTCTGTCACTAACACTGGGGTACAGTACTGGTGGGTACAGGTCTGTCACTGTATAACACTGGGGTACAGTACTGGTGGGTACAGGTCTGTCACTATATAACACTGGGGTACAGTACTGGTGGGTACAGGTCTGTCACTATAACACTGGGGTACAGTACTGGTGGGTACAGGTCTGTCACTGTATAACTGGGGTACAGTACTGGTGGGTACAGGTCTGTCACTGTGTAACACTGGGGTACAGTACTAGTGGGTACAGGTCTGTCACTATAACACTGGGGTACAGTACTGGTGGGTACAGGTCTGTCACTGTATAACACTGGGGTACAGTACTGGTGGGTACAGGTCTGTCACTATAACACTGGGGTACAGTACTGGTGGGTACAGGTCTGTCACTATATAACACTGGGGTTCAGTACTGGTGGGTACAGGTCTGTTACCGTATAACATTGGGGTACAGTACTGGTGGGTACAGGTCTGTCACTATAACACTGGGGTACAGTACTGGTGGGTACAGGTCTGTCACTGTATAACACGGGTACAGTACTGGTGGGTACAGGTCTGTCACTGTATAACACTGGGGTACAGTACTGGTGGGTACTGGTCTGTCACTATAACACGGGTACAGTACTGGTGGGTACAGGTCTGTCACTAACACGGGTACAGTACTGGTGGGTACAGGTCTGTCACTGTATAACACTGGGGTACAGTACTGGTGGGTACAGGTCTGTCACTATATAACACGGGTACAGTACTGGTGGGTACAGGTCTGTCACTATAACACTGGGGTACAGTACTGGTGGGTACAGGTCTGTCACTGTATAACTGGGGTACAGTACTGGTGGGTACAGGTCTGTCACTATATAACACTGGGGTACAGTACTGGTGGGTACAGGTCTGTCACTATAACACTGGGGTACAGTACTGGTGGGTACAGGTCTGTCACTATATAACACTGGGGTTCAGTACTGGTGGGTACAGGTCTGTTACCGTATAACATTGGGGTACAGTACTGGTGGGTACAGGTCTGTCGCTGTATAACACTGGGGTACAGTACTGGTGGGCACAGGTCTGTCACTGTATAACACTGGGGTACAGTACTGGTGGGTACAGGTCTGTCACTGTGTAACACGGGTACAGTACTGGTGGGTACAGGTCTGTCACTGTGTAACACTGGGGTACAGTACTGGTGGGGACAGGTCTGTCACTGTATAACACTGGGGTACAGTACTGGTGGGTACAGGTCTGTCACTGTGTAACACGGGTACAGTACTGGTGGGTACAGGTCTGTCACTGTGTAACACTGGGGTACAGTACTGGTGGGGACAGGTCTGTCACTGTATAACACTGGGGTACAGTACTGGTGGGTACAGGTCTGTCACTGTATAACACTGGGGTACAGTACTGGTGGGTACAGGTCTGTCACTGTGTAACACTGGGTTACAGTACTAGTGGGTACAGGTCTGTCACTGTATAACACTGGGGTACAGCACTGGTGGGTACAGGTCTGTCACTGTATAACACTGGGGTACAGTACTGGTGGGTACAGGTCTGTCACTATATAACACTGGGGTACAGTACTGGTGGGTACAGGTCTGTCACTATATAACACGGGTACAGTACTGGTGGGTACAGGTCTGTCACTGTATAACACTGGGGTACAGTACTGGTGGGTACAGGTCTGTCACTGTATAACACGGGTACAGTACTGGTGGGTACAGGTCTGTCACTGTATAACACGGGTACAGTACTGGTGGGTACAGGTCTGTCACTGTATAACTGGGGTACAGTACTGGTGGGTACAGGTCTGTCACTGTATAACACGGGTACAGTACTGGTGGGTACAGGTCTGTCACTGTATAACGGGTACAGTACTGGTGGGTACAGGTCTGTCACTATAACACGGGTACAGCACTGGTGGGTACAGGTCTGTCACTATACAACACTGGGGTACAGTACTGGTGGGTACAGGTCTGTCACTGTATAACTGGGGTACAGTACTGGTGGGTACAGGTCTGTCACTAACACTGGGGTACAGTACTGGTGGGTACAGGTCTGTCACTGTATAACACGGGTACAGTACTGGTGGGTACAGGTCTGTCACTGCAACACTGGGGTACAGTACTGGTGGGTACAGGTCTGTCACTAACACTGGGGTACAGTACTGGTGGGTACAGGTCTGTCACTGTATAACACTGGGGTACAGTACTGGTGGGTACAGGTCTGTCACTGTATAACACGGGTACAGTACTGGTGGGTACAGGTCTGTCACGAAAACACGGGTACAGTACTGGTGGGTACAGGTCTGTCACTGTATAACACTGGGGTACAGTACTGGTGGGTGCAGGTCTGTCACTGTATAACACTGGGGTACAGTACTGGTGGGTACAGGTCTGTCACTGTATAACACTGGGGTACAGTACTGGTGGGTACAGGTCTGTCACTGTATAACACTGGGGTACAGTACTGGTGGGTACAGGTCTGTCACTGTATAACACGGGTACAGTACTAGTGGGTACAGGTCTGTCACTGTATAACACTGGGGTACAGTACTGGTGGGTACAGGTCTGTCACTATAACACTGGGGTACAGTACTGGTGGGTACAGGTCTGTTACTGTATAACACGGGTACAGTACTGGTGGGTACAGGTCTATCACGATAACACTGGGGTACAGTACTGGGGGTACAGGTCTGTCACTGTATAACTGGGGTACAGTACTGGTGGGTACAGGTCTATCACTGTATAACACGGGTACAGTACTGGTGGGTACAGGTCTGTCACTGTATAACGGGTACAGTACTGGTGGGTACAGGTCTGTCACTGTATAACACTGGGGTACAGTACTGGTGGGTACAGGTCTGTCACTGTATAACTGGGGTACAGTACTGGTGGGTACAGGTCTGTTGCTGTATAGCACTAGGGTACAGTACTAGTGGGTACAGGTCTGTCACTATAGCACTAGGGTACAGTACTAGTGGGTACAGGTCTGTCACTATAACACTGGTACAGTACTGGTGGGTACAGGTCTGTCACTGTATAGCACTAGGGTACAGTACTAGTGGGTACAGGCCTGTCACTATAACACGGGTACAGTACTAGTGGGTACAGGTCTGTCACTGTATACTAGGGTACAGTACTAGTGGGTACAGGTCTGTCACTATAACACTGGGGTACAGTACTGGTGGGTACAGGTCTGTCACAATAGCACGAGGGTACAGTACTGGTGGGTACAGGTCTGTTACTAACATGGGTACAGTACTGGTGGGTACAGGCCTGTCACTATATAACACAGGTACAGTACTGGTGGGTAAAGGTCTGTCACACTATAACACGGGTACAGTACTGGTGGGTACAGGTCTGTCACTATAACACTGGGGTACAGTACTGGTGGGTACAGGTCTGTCACTGTATAACGGGTACAGTACTGGGGGGTACAGGTCTGTCACTGTAACACGGGTACAGTACTGGTGGGTACAGGTCTGTCACTGTATAACACGGGTACAGTACTGGGGGGTACAGGTCTGTCACTAACACTAGGGTACAGTACTGGGGGGTACAGGTCTGTCACTGTATAACATGGGTACAGTACTGGTGGGTACAGGTCTGTCACTGTATAACACGGGTACAGTACTGGGGGGTACAGGCCTGTCACTGTATAACACTAGGGTACAGTACTGGGGGGTACAGGTCTGTCACTAACATTAGGGTACAGTACTGGTGGGTACAGGTCTGTCACTGTATAGCACGGGTACAGTACTGGTAGGCACAGGTCTGTCACTATATAACGGGTACAGTACTGGTGGGTACAGGTCTGTCACTATATAACACGGGTACAGTACTGGTGGGTACAGGTCTGTCACTAACACTGGGGTACAGTACTGGTGGGTACAGGTCTGTCACTGTATAACACGGGTACAGTACTGGTGGGTACAGGTCTGTCACTGTATAACGGGTACAGTACTGGTGGGTACAGGTCTGTCACTATATAACACGGGTACAGTACTGGTGGGTACAGGTCTGTCACTAACACTGGGGTACAGTACTGGTGGGGACAGGTCTGTCACTGTATAACACGGGTACAGTACTGGTGGGTACAGGTCTGTCACTATAACACTGGGGTACAGTACTGGTGGGTACAGGTCTGTCACTGTATAACACGGGTACAGTACTGGTGGGTACTGGTCTGTCACTGTATAACACGGGTACAGTACTGGTGGGTACAGGTCTGTCACTATATAACACGGGTACAGTACTGGTGGGTACAGGTCTGTCACTATAACACTGGGGTACAGTACTGGTGGGTACAGGTCTGTCACTATATAACACGGGTACAGTACTGGTGGGTACAGGTCTGTTACCGTATAACATTGGGGTACAGTACTGGTGGGTACAGGTCTGTCACTGTATAACACGGTACAGTACTGGTGGGTACAGGTCTGTCACTGTATAACACTGGGGTACAGTACTGGTGGGTACAGGTCTGTCACTGTATAACACGGGTACAGTACTGGTGGGTACAGGTCTGTCACTATAACACTGGGGTACAGTACTGGTGGGTACAGGTCTGTCACTGTATAACACGGGTACAGTACTGGTGGGTACAGGTCTGTCACTATAACACTGGGGTACAGTACTGGTGGGTACAGGTCTGTCACTATATAACACTGGGGTACAGTACTGGTGGGTACAGGTCTGTCGCTGTATAACACGGGTACAGTACTGGTGGGCACAGTTCTGTCACTGTATAACACTGGGGTACAGTACTGGTGGGTACAGGTCTGTCACTGTAACACGGGTACAGTACTGGTGGGTACAGGTCTGTCACTGTGTAACACTGGGGTACAGTACTGGTGGGGACAGGTCTGTCACTGTATAACACTGGGGTACAGTACTGGTGGGCACAGGTCTGTCACTGTATAACACTGGGGTACAGTACTGGTGGGTACAGGTCTGTCACTGTGTAACACTGGGGTACAGTACTAGTGGGTACAGGTCTGTCACTATAACACTGGGGTACAGTACTGGTGGGTACAGGTCTGTCACTGTATAACACTGGGGTACAGTACTGGTGGGTACAGGTCTGTCACTATATAACACTGGGGTTCAGTACTGGTGGGTACAGGTCTGTTACCGTATAACATTGGGGTACAGTACTGGTGGGTACAGGTCTGTCACTATAACACTGGGGTACAGTACTGGTGGGTACAGGTCCGTCACTGTATAACACGGGTACAGTACTGGTGGGTACAGGTCTGTCACTGTATAACACTGGGGTACAGTACTGGTGGGTACTGGTCTGTCACTATAACACGGGTACAGTACTGGTGGGTACAGGTCTGTCACTAACACTGGGGTACAGTACTGGTGGGTACAGGTCTGTCACTGTATAACACTGGGGTACAGTACTGGTGGGTACAGGTCTGTCACTATATAACACTGGGGTACAGTACTGGTGGGTACAGGTCTGTCACTATAACACTGGGGTACAGTACTGGTGGGTACAGGTCTGTCACTGTATAACTGGGGTACAGTACTGGTGGGTACAGGTCTGTCACTGTGTAACACTGGGGTACAGTACTAGTGGGTACAGGTCTGTCACTATAACACTGGGGTACAGTACTGGTGGGTACAGGTCTGTCACTGTATAACACTGGGGTACAGTACTGGTGGGTACAGGTCTGTCACTATAACACTGGGGTACAGTACTGGTGGGTACAGGTCTGTCACTATATAACACTGGGGTTCAGTACTGGTGGGTACAGGTCTGTTACCGTATAACATTGGGGTACAGTACTGGTGGGTACAGGTCTGTCACTATAACACTGGGGTACAGTACTGGTGGGTACAGGTCTGTCACTGTATAACACGGGTACAGTACTGGTGGGTACAGGTCTGTCACTGTATAACACTGGGGTACAGTACTGGTGGGTACTGGTCTGTCACTATAACACGGGTACAGTACTGGTGGGTACAGGTCTGTCACTAACACGGGTACAGTACTGGTGGGTACAGGTCTGTCACTGTATAACACTGGGGTACAGTACTGGTGGGTACAGGTCTGTCACTATATAACACGGGTACAGTACTGGTGGGTACAGGTCTGTCACTATAACACTGGGGTACAGTACTGGTGGGTACAGGTCTGTCACTGTATAACTGGGGTACAGTACTGGTGGGTACAGGTCTGTCACTATATAACACTGGGGTACAGTACTGGTGGGTACAGGTCTGTCACTATAACACTGGGGTACAGTACTGGTGGGTACAGGTCTGTCACTATATAACACTGGGGTTCAGTACTGGTGGGTACAGGTCTGTTACCGTATAACATTGGGGTACAGTACTGGTGGGTACAGGTCTGTCGCTGTATAACACTGGGGTACAGTACTGGTGGGCACAGGTCTGTCACTGTATAACACTGGGGTACAGTACTGGTGGGTACAGGTCTGTCACTGTGTAACACGGGTACAGTACTGGTGGGTACAGGTCTGTCACTGTGTAACACTGGGGTACAGTACTGGTGGGGACAGGTCTGTCACTGTATAACACTGGGGTACAGTACTGGTGGGTACAGGTCTGTCACTGTGTAACACGGGTACAGTACTGGTGGGTACAGGTCTGTCACTGTGTAACACTGGGGTACAGTACTGGTGGGGACAGGTCTGTCACTGTATAACACTGGGGTACAGTACTGGTGGGTACAGGTCTGTCACTGTATAACACTGGGGTACAGTACTGGTGGGTACAGGTCTGTCACTGTGTAACACTGGGTTACAGTACTAGTGGGTACAGGTCTGTCACTGTATAACACTGGGGTACAGCACTGGTGGGTACAGGTCTGTCACTGTATAACACTGGGGTACAGTACTGGTGGGTACAGGTCTGTCACTATATAACACTGGGGTACAGTACTGGTGGGTACAGGTCTGTCACTATATAACACGGGTACAGTACTGGTGGGTACAGGTCTGTCACTGTATAACACTGGGGTACAGTACTGGTGGGTACAGGTCTGTCACTGTATAACACGGGTACAGTACTGGTGGGTACAGGTCTGTCACTGTATAACACGGGTACAGTACTGGTGGGTACAGGTCTGTCACTGTATAACTGGGGTACAGTACTGGTGGGTACAGGTCTGTCACTGTATAACACGGGTACAGTACTGGTGGGTACAGGTCTGTCACTGTATAACGGGTACAGTACTGGTGGGTACAGGTCTGTCACTATAACACGGGTACAGCACTGGTGGGTACAGGTCTGTCACTATACAACACTGGGGTACAGTACTGGTGGGTACAGGTCTGTCACTGTATAACTGGGGTACAGTACTGGTGGGTACAGGTCTGTCACTAACACTGGGGTACAGTACTGGTGGGTACAGGTCTGTCACTGTATAACACGGGTACAGTACTGGTGGGTACAGGTCTGTCACTGCAACACTGGGGTACAGTACTGGTGGGTACAGGTCTGTCACTAACTGGGGTACAGTACTGGTGGGTACAGGTCTGTCACTGTATAACACTGGGGTACAGTACTGGTGGGTACAGGTCTGTCACTGTATAACACGGGTACAGTACTGGTGGGTACAGGTCTGTCACGAAAACACGGGTACAGTACTGGTGGGTACAGGTCTGTCACTGTATAACACTGGGGTACAGTACTGGTGGGTGCAGGTCTGTCACTGTATAACACTGGGGTACAGTACTGGTGGGTACAGGTCTGTCACTGTATAACACTGGGGTACAGTACTGGTGGGTACAGGTCTGTCACTGTATAACACTGGGGTACAGTACTGGTGGGTACAGGTCTGTCACTGTATAACACGGGTACAGTACTAGTGGGTACAGGTCTGTCACTGTATAACACTGGGGTACAGTACTGGTGGGTACAGGTCTGTCACTATAACACTGGGGTACAGTACTGGTGGGTACAGGTCTGTTACTGTATAACACGGGTACAGTACTGGTGGGTACAGGTCTATCACGATAACACTGGGGTACAGTACTGGGGGTACAGGTCTGTCACTGTATAACTGGGGTACAGTACTGGTGGGTACAGGTCTATCACTGTATAACACGGGTACAGTACTGGTGGGTACAGGTCTGTCACTGTATAACGGGTACAGTACTGGTGGGTACAGGTCTGTCACTGTATAACACTGGGGTACAGTACTGGTGGGTACAGGTCTGTCACTGTATAACTGGGGTACAGTACTGGTGGGTACAGGTCTGTCACTATATAACACTGGGGTACAGTACTGGTGGGTACAGGTCTGTCACTGTATAACACGGGTACAGTACTGGTGGGTACAGGTCTGTCACTGTATAACACGGGTACAGTACTGGTGGGTACAGGTCTGTCACTAACACTGGGGTGCAGTACTGGTGGGTACAGGTCTGTCACTATAACACTGGGGTACAGTACTGGTGGGTACAGGTCTGTCACTATATAACACTGGGGTACAGTACTGGTGGGTACAGGTCTGTCACTGTATAACACTGGGGTACAGTACTGGTGGGTACAGGTCTGTCACTGTATAACACTGGGGTACAGTACTGGGGGTACAGGTCTGTCACTGTATAACACTGGGGTACAGTACTGGTGGGTACAGGTCTGTCACTATATAACACTGGGGTACAGTACTGGTGGGTACAGGTCTGTCACTATATAACACTGGGGTACAGTACTGGTGGGTACAGGTCTGTCACTGTATAACACTGGGGTACAGCACTGGTGGGTACAGGTCTGTCACTGTATAACACGGGTACAGTACTGGTGGGTACAGGTCTGTCACTGTATAACACTGGGGTACAGTACTGGTGGGTACAGGTCTGTCACTGTATAACACTGGGGTACAGTACTGGTGGGTACGGGTCTGTCACTGTATAACACTGGGGTACAGTACTGGTGGGTACAGGTCTGTCACTGTATAACACTGGGGTACAGTACTGGTGGGTACAGGTCTGTCACTGTATAACACGGGTACAGTACTGGTGGGTACAGGTCTGTCACTGTATAACACTGGGGTACAGTACTGGTGGGTACAGGTCTGTCACTGTATAACACGGGTACAGTACTGGTGGGTACAGGTCTGTCACTGTATAACACTGGGGTACAGTACTGGTGGGTACAGGTCTGTCACTATAACACTGGGGTACAGTACTGGTGGATACAGGTCTGTCACTGTATAACACTGGGGTACAGTACTGGTGGGTACAGGTCTGTCACTATATAACACTGGGGTACAGTACTGGTGGGTACAGGTCTGTCACTATAACACTGGGGTACAGTACTGGTGGGGACAGGTCTGTCACTGTATAACACTGGGTACAGTACTGGTGGGTACAGGTCTGTCACTGTATAACACTAGGGTGCAGTACTGGTGGGTACAGGTCTGTCACTATAACACGGGTACAGTACTGGTGGGTACAGGTCTGTCACTGTATAACACTGGGGTACAGTGGTGGGTACAGGTCTGTCACTGTATAACACGGGTACAGTACTGGTGGGTACAGGTCTGTCACTGTATAACACTGGGGTACAGTACTGGTGGGTACAGGTCTGTCACTGTATAACACGGGTACAGTACTGGTGGGTACAGGTCTGTCACTGTATAACACGGGTACAGTACTGGTGGGTACATGTCTGTCACTATATAACACTGGGGTACAGTACTGGTGGGTACAGGTCTGTCACTGTATAACACGGGTACAGTACTGGTGGGTACAGGTCTGTCACTATATAACACGGGTACAGTACTGGTGGGTACAGGTCTGTCACTGTTTCACACTGGGTTACAGTACTGGTGGGTACAGGTCTGTCACTGTAACACTGGGGTACAGTACTGGTGGGTACAGGTCTGTCACTATAACACTGGGGTACAGTACTGGTGGGTACAGGTCTGTCACTGTATAACACTGGGGTACAGTACTGGTGGGTACTGGTCTGTCACTATAACACGGGTACAGTACTGGTGGGTACAGGTCTGTCACTAACACTGGGGTACAGTACTGGTGGGTACAGGTCTGTCACTGTATAACACTGGGGTACAGTACTGGTGGGTACAGGTCTGTCACTGTATAACGGTACAGTACTGGTGGGTACAGGTCTGTCACTGTATAACACTGGGGTACAGTACTGGTGGGTACAGGTCTGTCACTATATAACACTGGGGTACAGTACTGGTGGGTACAGGTCTGTCACTATAACACTGGGGTACAGTACTGGTGGGTACAGGTCTGTCACTATATAACACTGGGGTACAGTACTGGTGGGTACAGGTCTGTTACCGTATAACATTGGGGTACAGTACTGGTGGGTACAGGTCTGTCACTGTATAACACGGTACAGTACTGGTGGGTACAGGTCTGTCACTGTATAACACTGGGGTACAGTACTGGTGGGTACAGGTCTGTCACTATATAACACTGGGGTACAGTACTGGTGGGTACAGGTCTGTCACTATACAACACTGGGGTACAGTACTGGTGGGTACAGGTCTGTCACTGTATAACTGGGGTACAGTACTGGTGGGTACAGGTCTGTCACTAACACTGGGGTACAGTACTGGTGGGTACAGGTCTGTCACTGTATAACACGGGTACAGTACTGGTGGGTACAGGTCTGTCACTGCAACACTGGGGTACAGTACTGGTGGGTACAGGTCTGTCACTAACACTGGGGTACAGTACTGGTGGGTACAGGTCTGTCACTGTATAACACTAGGGTACAGTACTGGTGGGTACAGGTCTGTCACTGTATAACACGGGTACAGTACTGGTGGGTACAGGTCTGTCACGAAAACACGGGTACAGTACTGGTGGGTACAGGTCTGTCACTGTATAACACTGGGGTACAGTACTGGTGGGTGCAGGTCTGTCACTGTATAACACTGGGGTACAGTACTGGTGGGTACAGGTCTGTCACTGTATAACACTGGGGTACAGTACTGGTGGGTACAGGTCTGTCACTGTATAACACTGGGGTACAGTACTGGTGGGTACAGGTCTGTCACTGTATAACACGGGTACAGTACTAGTGGGTACAGGTCTGTCACTGTATAACACTGGGGTACAGTACTGGTGGGTACAGGTCTGTCACTGTATAACACTGGGGTACAGTACTGGTGGGTACAGGTCTGTTACTGTATAACACGGGTACAGTACTGGTGGGTACAGGTCTATCACGATAACACTGGGGTACAGTACTGGGGGTACAGGTCTGTCACTGTATAACACTGGGGTACAGTACTGGTGGGTACAGGTCTATCACTGTATAACACGGGTACAGTACTGGTGGGTACAGGTCTGTCACTGTATAACACGGGTACAGTACTGGTGGGTACAGGTCTGTCACTATAACACGGGTACAGTACTGGTGGGTACAGGTCTGTCACTGTATAACACGGGTACAGTACTGGTGGGTACAGGTCTGTCACTATAACACTGGGGTACAGTACTGGTGGGTACAGGTCTGTCACTGTATAACACTGGGGTACAGTACTGGTGGGTACAGGTCTGTCACTATAACTGGGGTACAGTACTGGTGGGTACACGTCTGTCACTATATAACACTGGGGTACAGTACTGGTGGGTACAGGTCTGTCACTGTATAACACGGGTACAGTACTGGTGGGTACAGGTCTGTCACTAACACTGGGGTGCAGTACTGGTGGGTACAGGTCTGTCACTATAACACTGGGGTACAGTACTGGTGGGTACAGGTCTGTCACTATATAACACTGGGGTACAGTACTGGTGGGTACAGGTCTGTCACTGTATAACACTGGGGTACAGTACTGGTGGGTACAGGTCTGTCACTGTATAACACTGGGGTACAGTACTGGGGGTACAGGTCTGTCACTGTATAACACTGGGGTACAGTACTGGTGGGTACAGGTCTGTCACTATAACACGGGTACAGTACTGGTGGGTACAGGTCTGTCACTGTATAACACGGGTACAGTACTGGTGTGTACAGGTCTGTCACTGTATAACACGGGTACAGTACTGGTGGGTACAGGTCTGTCACTATAACACGGGTACAGTACTGGTGGGTACAGGTCTGTCACTGTATAACACGGGTACAGTACTGGTGGGTACAGGTCTGTCACTATAACACTGGGGTACAGTACTGGTGGGTACAGGTCTGTCACTGTATAACACTGGGGTACAGTACTGGTGGGTACAGGTCTGTCACTGTATAACTGGGGTACAGTACTGGTGGGTACACGTCTGTCACTATATAACACTGGGGTACAGTACTGGTGGGTACAGGTCTGTCACTGTATAACACGGGTACAGTACTGGTGGGTACAGGTCTGTCACTGTATAACACGGGTACAGTACTGGTGGGTACAGGTCTGTCACTAACACTGGGGTGCAGTACTGGTGGGTACAGGTCTGTCACTATAACACTGGGGCACAGTACTGGTGGGTACAGGTCTGTCACTATATAACACTGGGGTACAGTACTGGTGGGTACAGGTCTGTCACTGTATAACACTGGGTACAGTACTGGTGGGTACAGGTCTGTCACTGTATAACACTGGGGTACAGTACTGGTGGGTACAGGTCTGTCACTATAACTGGGGTACAGTACTGGTGGGTACACGTCTGTCACTATATAACACGGGTACAGTACTGGTGGGTACAGGTCTGTCACTGTATAACACGGGTACAGTACTGGTGGGTACAGGTCTGTCACTGTATAACACGGGTACAGTACTGGTGGGTACAGGTCTGTCACTAACACTGGGGTGCAGTACTGGTGGGTACAGGTCTGTCACTATAACACTGGGGTACAGTACTGGTGGGTACAGGTCTGTCACTATATAACACTGGGGTACAGTACTGGTGGGGACAGGTCTGTCACTGTATAACACTGGGTACAGTACTGGTGGGTACAGGTCTGTCACTGTATAACACTAGGGTGCAGTACTGGTGGGTACAGGTCTGTCACTATAACACGGGTACAGTACTGGTGGGTACAGGTCTGTCACTGTATAACACTGGGGTACAGTGGTGGGTACAGGTCTGTCACTGTATAACACGGGTACAGTACTGGTGGGTACAGGTCTGTCACTGTATAACACTGGGGTACAGTACTGGTGGGTACAGGTCTGTCACTGTATAACACGGGTACAGTACTGGTGGGTACAGGTCTGTCACTGTATAACACGGGTACAGTACTGGTGGGTACATGTCTGTCACTATATAACACTGGGGTACAGTACTGGTGGGTACAGGTCTGTCACTGTATAACGGGTACAGTACTGGTGGGTACAGGTCTGTCACTATAACACGGGTACAGTACTGGTGGGTACAGGTCTGTCACTGTTTCACACGGGTACAGTACTGGTGGGTACAGGTCTGTCACTGTGTAACACTGGGGTACAGTACTGGTGGGTACAGGTCTGTCACTATAACACTGGGGTACAGTACTGGTGGGTACAGGTCTGTCACTGTATAACACTGGGGTACAGTACTGGTGGGTACAGGTCTGTCACTGTTTCACACGGGTACAGTACTGGTGGGTACAGGTCTGTCACTGTATAACACGGGTACAGTACTGGTGGGTACAGGTCTGTCACTGTATAAAACTGGGGTACAGTACTGGTGGGTACAGGTCTGTCACTGTATAACACGGGTACAGTACTGGTGGGTACAGGTCTGTCACTGTATAACACGGGTACAGTACTGGTGGGTACAGGTCTGTCACTATAACACTGGGGTACAGTACTGGTGGGTACAGGTCTGTCACGATATAACACTGGGGTACAGTACTGGTGGGGACAGGTCTGTCACTGTATAACACGGGTACAGTACTGGTGGGTACAGGTCTGTCACTGTATAACACTGGGGTACAGTACTGGTGGGTACTGGTCTGTCACTATAACACGGGTACAGTACTGGTGGGTACAGGTCTGTCACTAACACTGGGGTACAGTACTGGTGGGTACAGGTCTGTCACTGTATAACACTGGGGTACAGTACTGGTGGGTACAGGTCTGTCACTGTATAACACTGGGGTACAGTACTGGTGGGTACAGGTCTGTCACTGTATAACTGGGGTACAGTACTGGTGGGTACAGGTCTGTCACTGTATAACACTGGGGTACAGTACTGGTGGGTACAGGTCTGTCACTGTATAACACGGGGGTACAGTACTGGTGGGTACAGGTCTGTCACTGTATAACACTGGGGTACAGTACTGGTGGGTACAGGTCTGTCACTGTATAACACGGGTACAGTACTGGTGGGGACAGGTCTGTCACTGTATAACACGGGTACAGTACTGGTGGGGACAGGTCTGTCACTGTATAACACTGGGGTACAGTACTGGTGGGTACAGGTCTGTCACTGTATAACTGGGGTACAGTACTGGTGGGTACAGGTCTGTCACTGTATAACACTGGGGTACAGTACTGGTGGGTACAGGTCTGTCACTATAACACTGGGGTACAGTACTGGTGGGTACAGGTCTGTCACTGTATAACACTGGGGTACAGTACTGGTGGGGACAGGTCTGTCACTCTATAACACGGGTGCAGTACTGGTGGGTACAGGTCTGTCACTGTATAACACTGGGGTACAGTACTGGTGGGTACAGGTCTGTCACTATATAACACTGGGGTACAGTACTGTTGGGGACAGGTCTGTCACTGTATAACACTGGGGTACAGTACTGGTGGGTACAGGTCTGTCACTGTATAACACGGGTACAGTACTGGTGGGTACAGGTCTGTCACTCTATAACACGGGGGTACAGTACTGGTGGGTACAGGTCTGTCACTATATAACACTGGGGTACAGTACTGGTGGGGACAGGTCTGTCACTCTATAACACGGGGGTACAGTACTGGTGGGGACAGGTCTGTCACTCTATAACACGGGGGTACAGTACTGGTGGGTACAGGTCTGTCACTATATAACACTGGGGTACAGTACTGGTGGGGACAGGTCTGTCACTCTAACACGGGGGTACATTACTGGTGGGTACAGGTCTGTCACTCTATAACACGGTACAGTACTGGTGGGTACAGGTCTGTCACTATATAACACTGGGGTACAGTACTGGTGGGTACAGGTCTGTCACTGTATAACACTGGGGTACAGTACTGGTGGGTACAGGTCTGTCACTGTATAACACTGGGGTACAGTACTGGTGGGGACAGGTCTGTCACTGTATAACACGGGTACAGTACTGGTGGGTACAGGTCTGTCACTGTATAACACGGGTACAGTACTGGTGGGTACAGGCCTGTCACTCTATAACACGGGGGTACAGCACTGGTGGGTACAGGTCTGTCACTGTATAACACTGGGGTACAGTACTGGTGGGTACAGGTCTGTCACTGTGTAACACTGGGGTACAGTACTGGTGGGTACAGGTCTGTCACTCTAACACGGGGGTACAGTACTGGTGGGTACAGGTCTGTCACTATATAACACTGGGGTACAGTACTGGTGGGTACAGGTCTGTTACTAACAACATTGTGTGCGATGTGTGTATTGGTATCAATATGATAAGTGAGCTAAGTGACAACCCTGAAAATTTACAGCTATACATTTTGCAGTGTTTATATTGGCAGAGATTGACTACAGGTCAAGATCTTATCAATTACTGCCCCAATCAGTGTGCTAATCGCATGCATTTTCTTTCTCTTTCAGAGCATCCAAGTCTGATAATGTCTGCCCCATCAACACCAAAGATTGTGCTGAAAAGCACAACCAAGATGTCACTGAACGAGCGGTGAGGCAGCCGACAACATTTCAAGTGCCAATCGTGTAGCTGATTAGCAATTTCAAGATATATAAGTGCACAATGATTTCCAGGGATTCACCATAGGAGAATGTTGCTCTTGCCTTCTATATTACTGCTCCAGTAGTTGATGGCACTTAAATAAACCAATTATCAGATGCAAAAAAACACGTTTTGTGAAGGATGGTGGCCTAGGTGGTACAAAAGTAGAATGATGCGGGGCTGTTGCACTGAACGTAAGAACAAGCTGATTGTAAGAATGTGGTTTTGTGGAAATGACCCTAGTGGTAAGATTGCTGGCACAGTCTTGCACATCCCCATCCTGCACTTATTTGAGGTTTTTGATAAATTTGAACAGAAACTGCAGCAGTGGTGACTAGTTGATCTGGGCTGCAACAGCTCCCCGTCCTGTCCATGACGGACACATCAGCTGTGCTGTGTGGTCTTGTCTGTAAGAGGCAGCTGGTGGGCACCATGAATCAAGTCCAAAGGCCTCCTCTATACACCTGGGGGTCTTGTAAGTGGCACAAAATCTGCTTCATGATCTGCTTTCTCTTGCCTTTCAGCTGTTTCTCTTCTGCTTCTTGTTGTAAAAATGAGCTGTTCTTCCTCTAAAGGCACAGACGTTGGGTAGCATACAGCTCTTCCCACTTTACTCCAGTCTTTTTGCTCACTGGCTTCATGGTACAGTTCCTAAATGCTACAGTAAACTCTTCTTCACCCTTTTTTCTGTCAGTTTTCACAAAGGCAATTTACTCCTTGTTGGCTGATAGTCCCCCTGTCACTGGGCACCCAAGTGACCACTCTTCACGCATGAGCTGGGCAGATCTTTTGATGATGGGGAGAGTGGCAAGAAGCGGTAGCGAAAGGTGTACAGGGAATAGTTTTTACATGTGTGCAGGACTCCTTTCTTACCCAGTATGTAAAAAGTCCCAACAAGAGAGGGCGCACTGCTGGATCTAGTAACGGGAAATGAACCAGAACAGAGGAGTGATGGGGAACATCTAGGCAATAGAGATCACAGCATAATAAAATTTAAGGTAAAGATTGAGAAGGACATAAGTAAGACAAAGACCAAAGTAATAAAGGGGGGGGGGGAGAGAGAGTTGATTTTAAGGGGATGATAATGGAACTAGGGAAAATAAACTGGAAACATTTACTGACAAACAAAGAAATAGAATAGCAGTGGGAAACATTTAAAATGGTGATCATGATCAATAGCGTCCAGGCGAAATATATCCCACTAAAAAGCAAGAACAAACTAGCTAGTAACAACCCACTATGGATGAATGAAGAAATAAGGGCAACATTGAAACTAAAGAAAAGTCATACACTAATTACATAGACAACAAAGGAGAGGATGACAAAAGGGAATACCAAAAGGTTAGAAAGAAGTAAAAAAAAAAAAAAAAAAATTAAGGCAAAGAGAAACTACAAAATTAAATTATCAAGGAATATAAAAATAGTGTAAGTATTTTACAAACACAAAAAACAGAAAAATCAGGATAGGGATATACATGACAAACGCTTAGGTAATGGCAGAACTGCTAAATAATTACTTTGCCTCAGTATTTACCAGGGAAACTAACATGGTGAACATGACATTGGAAGAAGAGATCAGAAAAGATAGAAAGGGGAGGGGGGAGATAATAAACTAATCAAACTTAGAGAGGTTAAAACTCCTGGTCCGAATGGATTGTATCCGCACAAATTAAAAGTTAGGGAAGAGATGGAGGTGCAATTACATACATATAACAATGTAATTAGAAAAGGGAATAGTGCCACAGGACTGGTGGGCAGCTAATGTGATTCCTATATTTAGAAAGGGAGCGAGAACAAGTCCAGGGAACTATAGACCCATTAGTTTAACATCGGAGGTAGGAAAGTTAATGGAATCCTTATTCAAAGATGTAATAGAAAAACATCTAGAAACTGAAAATATAATAGAGCAGTCAGCACGGATTTCAAAAGGGAAGATTTATTGACCTCTTTGAAGAAGTGACAAAGGGTAGATAAGGGTAATGCAGCAGACGTAATATATTTAGATTTCCAAATGACCTTGGATAAGGTGCCGCATAGTAGGCTCATGACTGAGGTCAGACCATGTGGAGTCGGGTAGCAGAATGGATAGCAAGCTGGCAACAAAACAGAAAATGGAGGGTAGACGTTCTAGGTAGTTACTTAGACTGGCAAAAGGTGGGAAGTGGCGTTCCACAAGGATTGGTGCTGGTACCACTGTTGTTCACCATTTACATAAACGATTTGGACTCGAGAATCGGAAGTACAATTTCAAAATTTGTGGACAACACCAAATTGGGAGGTGTAGTTAATAGAGGGGAACTGCGACAAAATACAAGGCATTAATAAACTTGTAGAATGTGCATATAATTGGCAAATGGACTTCAGTATAGTTAAGTGAGGTGGTACATTTTGGTAGGAAGAATCCTTGGAAAATAAGTGTCTAAATGGGGTAGAGGAGCAGAGGGATCTGGGGCTTCAGATGCATAAATTAAAAGTAGCGACACAGGTTAATTTAAAAAAAAGCAAACAAAGCAGAGGGCTAGAATTGAAAAGCAGAGAAGTTATGGTAAACTTGTATAGATCTGTGGTTAGGCCACACTTGGAGTACTGTGAACAGTTCTGGTCTCTTATTATAAAAAAGGATATAGAGGCACTGGAGAAGGTGCAAAAAAGATTTACTCGAAAGATGGGTCTAACCTCTGGGTTCTGGCATCGGGAAAGATTGAACACGCTGGGGCTCTTCTATAGGAAAGAGAAGACTGAAGGGTAACCTGATAGAGGTCTTTAAGATGATGAAAACATTGGGATAGGATAGATGTAGAGAAGATGTTTCCACTTGCGGGGTAGACCAGCACTAGGAGTTATAAATATAAGATAGTGACTAATAAATCTAATAGAGAATTCAGGAGACATGTCTTTACCCAGAGAGTGGTGAGAATGTGGAACTCGCTGCCACAAGGAGTAGTTGAGGTGAATAGCATAGATGCATTTAAGAGGAGGCTAGATAAACACATGAAGGAGAAAGGAATAGAAGGAAATGCTGATGGGGTTAGATAAAGAAGGGCGGGAGGAGGCTCGTGTGGGGCATAAATACCAGCATAGACCAGTTGGGCCAAATGGCCTGTTTCTGTGCTGTAAGTACTATGTAACTGTAATACTATGTAGTGTACAATAGCCAAACCCAGGTCTGTGCTCCCCCTATATTCATACAGCGTCGTTTCCAGTAAAGATAAGCATCAGGAAGGGAACATGTCCAGTTTTTCCTAACCTCGGACCATAGTAGTCTCTCTGGCTCAGCTACTCACTAACCTCAACCACTTGAGCCATTGGGACTGCCCTGTCGCTATCGACCAGTACTGAACTTAACTGTTCAGTTTAAAATAACAAGCATCAAGACCACCTTAACTAACTTCTAACACTGAGAAGCACTGTCTCTGTTTTGGCTGTGGGAGCAAGATATTTCCCTGTCAGGTTGATTGATTGGTTTAGTGATCTGGTTAAACAATAGATTTCATGTTTAAAAGTGGTTGTGGATTTCCCTTCAGTTTGAAAGGTTGAGCAGAGATGTTGCTGCACTGTATTTGGTAAAGCGGATTAAGTTTGTGACACATCTGATGGAAATGGTGAACTCTAGCAGCTTGCATACAATCCATGTGGGACTTGCATTAATGGAACGTGCAGAATTGTACATAAGACGCAGAAGTAAAGTCTGTCAAAATTTGAAATAGCTTCCTTCCAGAAAATTTGCAGCGAATTAGTCTTTGGGAAGCCTGTGTCCAAAATGAGTGGGTGTGGGATCAGTAGATTTTTTTTTTTTAAGCATTCTTATTTCTTTTACAATTCTCTGCTATTGCTATGACTGTTTCAGTCCTTTCTTCAAATTACCTTGCCGCTCACTTTTCTTTTCCCTCTTTCCCTGGAGCCAGTTGTTGTCGCTAGCTCTGTACACGCTCTCGTTCGTATCTTGCTGCTTTTTCCCCCTTCTGTTACTAAATGCTTGCACCTTTCCTTCTCTGATAACACAGCCTGCAATGGTTGCAATCCCAGACTGACAGGGAATGAATACATTTAACAACAACAAGTGTGCCACATGTCTCTATACTGAAAGGAGGTTTTCACTGGGAACTGGGGCACCGTAGCTGAGGGGCTCGAATTGCCTTTAAGAGTTGTGTGTATTAAAACCTGTTTAAACCACTTCTGTTCAACCTTGAAGCTTTACCAACATGCTGAAGAACAAACAGCCTCCAACGGTGAGCATTCGAGCAACGATGCAGCAGCAGCAACTGGCAAGTGCCAGAAACCGCCGATTGGCGCAGCAGATGGAGAACAGACCCTCTGTCCAAGCTGCTCTCAAGCTGAAGCAGGTGAGCAACAACTTTCCGGTGACACTTCTTCTCCCTCCCCCGATTTCCATGGCATGCACCATTCTCCAGCAGTGCTCTCTCAAGTGATCTCCTCTACTTCTGACAGTCGTGCTCTCAAGCCGGGTGCTAGTCCGTGTGTAAGAGTTGTTGAGAGTGATTGCACCTCCTTTTACTGGCTTCCTCCCTCCCCTGAAGGGAAGTGTACAATGACCTCGCCTCCAGCTGAGCTCAGATTGCAAGAGTTTCTGTGAGGAATTGCAGACAGGAGCCTGCATTCACACTGAATCATATGCTTGCCAGCTTGACCAACATATATTGTTTCCTATATGTTGGAGCCACTGGATTTTATTGCTGCTGTATGCTTCTCCGTGGTTGCAGATGCCTATAGCAACTTGCCAAGTGGAAATGCTCTAAAACTCACCTAGGCTATTGAGGAAAAAATGTGATAGTTTACCAACCCAAGTAAAGGAGAATAATAGCCCATCAGGATATCTATGGTTCAGTAATAGAAATGCAATTTCAGGTTACTGACATGAGAAATTAAACACACAAAACAACACAACAAATGTGGAACTGTAGAGTTGGTTGATTTTAAGTAGCTGTTTTTCAGAGAATACAAAGTAATTTCTCCAACTTACTGGGTTCAAATTCTATTGAAGGAAAAGATTGCTGTAATGAAAACTTAGGAGAAAACGACAAACCTTCCAAATGACAGGGATTCAGTGAGTGAAAGATTCTCTGCTCCCAGTAGGGAGTGTGTAGATAAAGACACTGAAGACAGGAGTTGGTTCATAGGTATTTACTAAACAAGTCTGGGGGGGTGGTTCTAAAGGATATACACAATACACAGGCTTATATAGCCCAAGTGGCAATTACCGGCATTACGCACACCTGGGGCTCTTAAAGGCACATACACCACAATTGCGCTTAAAGGCACATACACCACAATTCCTCCCCTTCTAGCTAACTAGTACATCATATTTTAAGTAATTATTAATTACATGTTATATGCAAAATAATATACATTGCTGTATTAATTAATTATAAGTTAGTCTCTCAGGAGGCTTCCTGACTCGGTCCAGATAACGCCTCGGGGGTGTAGTAGTTTCTGGTGGTGTAGTAGGTTCTTCTGGCAAGGCTGATTCGGCTTGAAGGCCAGTGTCGGGTTCATCGGGCTCCAGTATCACCGGACCGGGGGTAGATATGGGTATCTCTACTTCATCGTTAGATGTATAGCGTGGTGGTGTAGGTTGTCCCTTTTCGGATGACTTGATGATTTGGTCAGCATGGCGCCTTATTATGCTTTCTCCGATGTCCACGGTATACATCAGTGGTCCTAGTCGTGTGCAGATAGTTCCAGGCTGCCATTTCTCGGTACGGTAGTCCCGGGCCAAAACCGGTTGGCCTATCTGGAAGGCCCTAGTTGGCCTTTCATTCATGCCCTGAAACTGCCAGTTCTCCACGTCCCTTCGGATGTTGGGCTTGACCAAATCCAGCCGGCATCTTAGGTTTCTATTGTAGAACATCATGGCGGGAGTTTGGTTTGTAACCATATGTGTTGCATTCCTATATGCAAATAAGAAGTTATCCACCTTGTGCTGAAGTTTTATGTCTTCATTACCCATGGCCTTGATGGCCTTCTTGAAGGTCTGGACAAACCTTTCAGCCAATCCATTGGTGGCGGGATGGTATGGGGCGGACGTGTAGTGCTTTACCCCATTGTTCTTTAAGAACTTTCTGAATTCTTCGGACACAAATTGCGGTCCATTATCAGAACATATCTGTTCCGGCAGCCCATTCCTGGCAAATATGGTCCTTAATACTGTGATGGTTTTTTCCGTGGTGGTGGAGGACATCTTTATTACCTCCGGCCACTTGGAGTGTGCATCAACTGCGATTAAGAACATTGAGTCCATAAATGGACCAGCAAAGTCGATGTGCACCCTTTGCCAGGGAGATGAGGGCCACTCCCATGGATGTAGAGGGGCCTGTGGCGGAGCATTTTGGACCTTCTGGCATCCTAGGCAGCTCTTGGTCATGTCTTCGATGTCTCCATCGATACCTGGCCACCATACAAACACCCTAGCTAGGTTCTTCATTTTCACTCCACCCAGATGCCCTTCGTGAAGCTCCTTTAGCACTTTATCCTGGAGTTTGGGTGGAATCACCACTCTGGATCCACACATCAAGGTTCCTCGGCACACTGACAGCTGTTCTCTTCTTTGCGAGAATGCTGGCAACAGTGGTTCGCCATGTGCTGGCCATCCCTTCATTGTTAAATCGTAGACCCGTGAGAGAGTAGGGTCATTTCTTGTCTCCCTTTCAATGGCAGAATTTGTCACCGGTAGACATTCCACTATGGTAGAGTGGAATATCTCTACTGGGTCTACTGTAGGTGCCTCTTCTATCGTTGGCAACGGCAGGCGCGATAAACCGTCAGCATTCCCATGCTGTTTTGACCCTTTGTATTCAATGTTGTATTGGTGTGCCCCTAGAAAAAGGGACCACCTCTGTAGTCTTTGTGCCGTCATAATGGGGACACCTTTCTTAGGGTTGAATATGGAGATGAGGGGTTGATGGTCAGTCAGCAAGGTAAATTTTTGTCCGTGTAGGTAATGGTTGAATTTCTTCACTCCCCATACCAGGCTGAGTGCTTCCCTGTCTATCTGGGAATAGTTACGCTCAGCTGAGTTCAATGAGCGTGATGCAAAAGCTATCGGCCGTTCTCAGCCATCAGGGAATCTATGGGACCATACCGCTCCTATGCCGTAAGGGGATGCATCGCACGCCAGTCTGATTGGTAGTGATGGGTTGTAATGAGCCAAAACTTTCTCGGATGTGATTAAGTCTTTACATTTATGGAAGGCACGTTTACAGTCTTCGTTCCATTTCCAAATCACTCCTGTGCGTAGAAGATCATTAAGAGGGTGTAGAATAGTTGATAAGTTCGGTAAAAATTTATGATCGTAATTTATTAATTCCAGGAATGACCTCAATTGTGAAACATTTTCAGGTGCTGGGGCTTTTATAACTGCTTCAATTTTTTCAGGTGACTTATGCAACCCTTCCTTATTAATTATGTGGCCACAATATGATATCTGATTTTGGAAAAATTCGCACTTGGGGCGATTTGCTCGTAGGCCCCGTTCTTTCAGCCTAGTGAGCACCTGCTCCAAATTGGCAAGGTGCTCGTTGTCGTTTTCTCCTGTTATAAGGATGTCGTCTAGGTAGCACTGAGTCCCCGGAATCCCTTGCAGGACTTGCTCCATAGCTCTTTGCCAGATAGCTGGAGCTGATGCTACTCCAAAAACCAGTCGATTGTACTGGTACAGGCCTTTGTGTGTGTTTATTGTGAGATACTTTTTAGAGGTCTCCTCAACCTCCATCTGTAGATATGCCTGTGCCAAGTCAATTTTTGTGAAACGTTTTCCTCCGGATAATGAGGCGAAAATATCTTCTATCCTTGGAAGAGGATACTGTACCGTGTGAAGGACCGGGTTTACAGTCACCTTAAAGTCCCCACAGATGCGAATTTTTCTCTGTTCCTCAGAGTTATTTTTCAATGCTTTTTTCATGACTGGAACGATGGGTGTTGCCCATTCGCTCCAATCTATTTTGGATAATACGCCGGCCTTTTCCAAATTCTCCAGCTCTGCCTCGGCTGCTGGACGTATTGCGTATGGCACCGGTCTTGCCTTAAAAAATTTTGGAATTGCTGCATCTTCCACTTTTATTGAGGCGGTGATGCCTTTCAAGGTTCCTAGTTTCTCTTGAAACACTTCTTTGGCATTGGCCAAGATGTCTTTTAATCGTTCAGGTATGATGTCATCATTGTTTTTTTCCTTACTGGTCACCGTCAGTGCCTGAATGGAGTGCCAGTCTAAACGTATCTTCCTTATCCATTCACGTCCCAACAACGGTGGACCACCATCTTGTAGAATGTATAAATACAACTTTTGTATTTCTTTGCCGTCGTATACCACAGGCACCTTTATTTTTCCTTTGGGGTATACTTTCTGCCCCGTATATGTTTTTAAGATAATGGATGCGTCTTTTAGAGGTATATGCGAAAATAGCCTCTCGTAATCTCGTCGATTTATTACGGTTAGAGCTGATCCTGTATCTAGCTCCATTTTAACTGGGGACCCTGCTATTATGAGGGTAACCCAAATGGTCTGGTAATCTTCATTGGCAATTACATTATGTAATTTGAGAGAGCTTAGTCTCTTGTTCCCGGAGTCGCTATCGCTCTTCTGGTCTTTGGAGCTACTGTCCGTCATCATTTGTACCTTTCTGTGCTTTTCCTTATTGATTCTCTTCCCGTTAGTGGATTTTTTATTTTCAGATCGGCATACACGTGGAATGTGCCCCATCTTTCCGCATCGCCTGCATGCTTTTTCTTTGAACCAGCAATCCCTCTGGTCATGGTTGGATCTGCCGCAGCGATAACATCTCTTGAAACCCCGTGTCATTTCATGGGTGCCGAAGTCCTGTGGCCTTTGCTGTATCTTTGCCGCTCCTATTGCACTGAAAGCCTTGTCCAGTGTTAAATCTTTTCCAGAAGATACCTTTTTTTGTGTTTCTACACTTAGGGGATCGCAGATGAATTTGTCTTGCAGAGAATCTGCCAGTCCTGCCTCGAATTGGCAGTGTAGGGTATAAACAATCTCCTCAAAATTCTTGTCCATCGGTTCGGCTGGAGTGATTAAGTTGCGTAACAGCTTGTATGTTTCTGCGCCCATTAGATCCAGAAGCACTGAAGCTTTTTTTTCATCTTCTATTCCATTTGCGGTGCAAAACACCTCCACTCTTTCTACATATGTGGTCCAATCCTCTATCTTGTTATCAAAAACATCAATATTGCCAAAGTTAGGCTCTGTTTCGTTATCAAAAGCATCAATATTGCCAGACTTAGGCATTTCAAAAAAAAATATGGCGCTTCCCGCGCTTTTTTTTTCTGTAGCAACGATATGGCGCTTCCTGCGCTTTCCCGCCGCTGCTACCGATAACAACGCTGTTTTACTGTGGTTTCCGTTTATTCACTGTTGGAGACTCGTTCCCGACGGAGGTCTAAATGCTGACCTGCTTGCCGCGCCGGCCATCTCTCGCGTGCACCCTCCCAGTCCGTTATTGCTTGCCTCCGATTTCGCTGCCTGTCTCAGCTGTGGAGCCCGTCGCTGGAGCCCCAGCCTGACGCCCAGGAAGGATTAGCGCAGTACCTGCCACCAGCTTGGCCAGCTGGTGAAACCACAGTTTCTCTTACTTCCTTGAGTCTTCTGGACGCTGGAGGAATCGATGTCCTTGAGGTGCTGCCGAATTGCAGGTAAGTCCGTTTCCACTTCGTCGCCACTGTAGTGTCCGTGTGTAGATAAAGACACTGAAGACAGGAGTTGGTTCATAGGTATTTACTAAACAAGTCTGGGGGGTGGTTCTAAAGGATATACACAATACACAGGCTTATATAGCCCAAGTGGCAATTACCGGCATTACGCACACCTGGGGCTCTTAAAGGCACATACACCACAATTGCGCTTAAAGGCACATACACCACAGAGTGTACTTCATCTCAAATTTGTACGGACTTCAGAGTAAAATAAAATAGATAGGAGGTGCTGAATAGGTTGGCATTACTCAAAGTTAACAAGTTATCTGGTCCAGATGGGATGCATCCTAGGTTTCTGAGGAAAGCTAGAGTGGAGAGAGCAGAAGCTCTGACCACAATCTTTCAATCTTCCTTGGATATGGGAGTGGTGCCAGAGGACTGGAGGATTGCAGGGACACCCCTATTCAAAAAAAAAAAAAAGAGGAGGGATAAACCTGGTAATTACAGGCTAACCTGATTTGAGTTCTTTCATGAAGTAACAGAGGGGGTTGGTGAAGGTAGTACAATAGATGTATATATGGACTTTCAAAAGACATTTGATGAAGTACCTCATAACAGAAACTAGAAGCACATGGCATTAAAGGGACGGTGGTAACTTGGGTACGTAATTGGCTCAGGGATAGGAGGGAGAGAGCAGGGGTGAACAGATGTTTTTCTGACTGGAGGGAAGTATGCAGTGGGGTCCCCCAGGGGTCGGTATTAGGGTCATTGCTTTTCTTGTTACATATAAATGACCTGGACTTGGGTATAGGGAGTACAATTCCAAAGTTTGCAGATAATATAAAACTTGGCAATGTAGTTAATAGTGAGCAGGATACTGTAGTAGCAAAAGACATATAGACTGGTGAAATGGGCAGACACATGGTAGATGCAATTTAATGTGGATAAGTGTGAAGTGATGCACTTTGGGGGAAACACCATGGAGAGGCAGTATAATCTAAATGGTACTATTTTGAGAGGGATGCAAGAGCAGGGTGACTAGGGGGTGCATATTCACAAATCCTTGAAGGTGGTGGGGTAAATTGATGCAGTTAAGAAAGCGTATGGGATACGTGGCTTTTTAAATAAGGGCATAGAGTACCAAAGCACAGAAGTCATGCTAAACCTTTACAAGTCACTGGTTAGGCCTCAGCTGGAGTATTGTGTACAATTCTGGGCACCGCTCTTTAGGAACGATGTCAAATCCTTGGAGAGGGTACAGAGGAGGTTTACCAGGATGAAACCAGGGATGAGGGATTTGTCATGTGGAGAGATTGGAGAAGCTGGGATTGGTGTCCTTGGAGCAGAGATGGTTAAGGGAAGAGGTAATAGAGATATTTAAAATTGAGAGGTTTTGATGGAGAAAGTAGGGAGAAACTATTTCCTCTGGCACGTGGGTTGATAACCAGAGGTCGTAGATTTAAAACAATTGGCAAAAGAACTAACGGGGAAATTATTTCACAGAGGTTTGTTGCAATCTGGAACACACTATCTGAAAGGGTGGTGGAATCCGATTCCATAGGAACTTTCAAAAGGCAATCGGACATGTACTTGAAGAGGACTAATTTGCAGAATGGGGAAAAGGCTGGGGTGTGGGACTAAATTGGACAGCTCTTTCAAAGAGCCGCCACAGGCCGAACTGTCCCCTTCTATGCTGTAAGATTCTAAGATGTGTTTCTCCGACCAGGTTTTTAAAATGAAAGGAAATGTTGAGTCGTTTCCACAGTATGTAGTGGGAGGGAAGTCGAGAAGCAGAGATATTTGGCATTTAAATAGCATCTGAAAAACTTTTCAATATCACCCAAGTTTTGCGATTGACACACACAACATTTTTCTACATGTTAAAAGAATGCAGCTAATTTGTCAAAGGCTTGGTGAGTTACTGATTCCTGCTGATTGGTCAATCTGTGGATCAAGGAATGGTTGATCTCCAGGGTGATGGTGCACTGATGGTATTGTCGCATGTTTCTGGTGGGCCTCCATTTTGTGGATTCATTCTGAATTTTAGAAGCTCTTGTGTGTATATTGCACAATTAGTCGTTCCCTGAGATTCCCCCGCCATGAAGGTTTAGTTTCTTGTTGGTGAGCACTGCGCTCTAGTAGCGAGGGGCTTGGTTCCTGAGTGAAGAGTAGCTGGAGTTGCTATACGAGTTTGATGGGTTGGCTCGTGTCTTCTCCGTGTGACTGGCTGCTGCTTTCTCCAGAATGAGCCATTTTTCTACCAACTTAATCAACGTTTCACAGGACAGAGTCATGCTTTTTGCCAATGGTTCAAATTTGAATTGACAGAAACTCATTATTCTGGTCTTTTGCTGATTCTCCATCACAGAATTCAGTTAAAGGGACCTGTGTCGTGGAACGCCATCCTGAGAGATCGCTGGTTGGTGGAACGAAGGTTCAGTTCTCTCATTTTGTTGGGTTTTCTGTGACAGTTCTGCCGCTCTGGTACATAGGAACAGGAGTAGGCTATTTAGCTCCTCGAGCCTGTTCCACCATTCAATGAAATCATGGCTGATCTGTGACCTAACTCCATGTACCTGCCTTTGCCCCATATACCTCGACACCTCTGGTTAACAAAAATCTATCAATCTCCGATTTAAAATTAACAATTGATCTAGCATCAACTGCCGTTTGCGGAAGAGGGTTCCAAACTTCTTCCACCCTTTGCGTGTAGAAGTGTTTCCTAACTTCACTCCTGAAAGGCCGGGCTCTAATTTCTAGGCTATGTCCCCTAGCCTAGACTCCCCAACCAGTGGGAATAGTTTCTCTATTTACCCTATCCGTTCCCTTTAATATCTAGAAAACTTTGATCAAATCACCCCTTAATGTTCTTAAATTACAGGGAATACAACCCTGGTTTGTGTAATTTCTCCTTGTAATTTAACCTTTGGAGTCCGGGTATCATTCTGGTAAATCTACGCTGCACTTCCTCCAAGGCCAATATATCCTTCCTACGGTGTGGTGCCCAGAACTGCTCACAGTACTCCAGGTGTGGTCCAACCAGGGCTTTATATAGCTTTAGAACAACTTCAACCCCCTTGTTTTCTAGTCCTCTAGATAAAAAGCCCAGCATTCCATTACCCCTTTTGATTATTTTCTGTACCCTTCCATGATATTTTAATAATCTATGCACATGGACCCTGAAGTTTCTTTGGACCGCCACTGTTTCTAGCTTTTCATCATTTAGAACTCTGATCTACCTTAGGGGAGAGAAAATAAGAGTTTTCCCTGAACTATCATCTAGCTCAAGCAGCATTGGAGGATGAACGTAGATATATGGGCAAAGGAGGATAAGAGGACAACATATTCTACCACATGTCTTGGTCCTGATGACAAGCAGGGATGAGGTAGCAAGTTTCACCCCTTCCAGCATTTGGATGCCAGTGCCAGCAGAGGCCGCATGTTGTCTGCATGCTCTTGGCTGAGGTGGGCGGGAACCTATTACTAATGCATGTACCAACTCATTGATAGGCATTGTCCTGTTCTGTAAGGCACTCGCCACAGCTGTGTGTGATGGTAAATCTTGGACTACTTCCATATTCGAAAAGTTAATTGTGTAACTTTATGGCCCAGAAGAGTCTGAAACAGCGACTAGGTAAGAGCAACATCCAAGCACGATTGGGACGGCCGGTGGGGACTCTCTCACGTGGACCAATGGTTGGTCGGGGATCGCCAAGAGGAGGTGTGCGCCTTGGTCGTGGTGGAAGAGGAGGTGTGAGAGGAGGGCTTCCTCTCAGAGGTAGGTGGTCCTGTGGTGGTAATGAAGAACTGTCTGCGGTGTAATGAATTGGGTACAAGCGGCTATGATCGGTTCCAGGGTGGATGTTAGTGCTGACCCATTGCCTCTGAAATCAGTTGGTGTGACCTGAACCCGGGTTAAATGATCGAGACTGGAGTAGACTGAGGTTGACCCTGATTTACTTTTCACTACATTACAGCTGTGACTACACTTCAAAAGTACCCGATTGGCTGTGAAGCGTTTGGGATATCCTGAGGATGCGGAAGGCACTATATAAATACAAGTTCTTGCCTTTCACTGTCGCAATCCCAACCCCAATGTGAGAGCCATACGTATCAGCTGTGAACAGTGAATATGTTTTTACAGGTATTGGGACCTCTTGCCCCTTGGTCCCTCCAACAAAAGACCCTATTTCTCTTTCCATATCTCTGTCCTTTCTTCCCTTTCCAAAACCCAGCAAGACTACTGCCATCGATGGGGCCATCACAGATACTCGCTTCGTGTATTTTAGTGAGTTCGACCCCAATATTTGCAGGAAGAGCAGGCCAGCTGTCAGCAGCCGGGAAACATGCAAATACCGGGAACTTGGGGGTCCTGACTAATTTAACGGCATACATCTGATTGCGGGGGGGGGGGGGCGGTGACGAGACGTCGGATCGCGAGGAAGGGAGACGACACGTCGGATCGCAGGGGAGGGGAGAAATTGGAGCGCGGGGCAAGGCATCGGATCGCGCTGGGCAACGGTGGATCGCGCTGGGCGGGGGCGACGGTGGATCGCGCTGGGCGGGAACGACAACAGTGGATCGTGCTGGGCGGGGGGAAACGAGACATCGGATCGCGCTGGGCGGGGGGAAACGAGACATCGGATCGCGCTGGGCGGGGGGAAACGAGACATCGGATCGCGCTGGGCGGGGGGAAACGAGACATCGGATCGCGCTGGGCGGGGGGAAACGAGACATCGGATCGCGCTGGGCGGGGGGAAACGAGACATCGGATCGCGCTGGGCGCGGGGAAACGAGACATCGGATCGCACTGGGCGGGGGGAAACGAGACATCGGATCGCGCTGGGCGGGGGGAAACGAGACATCGGATCGCGCTGGGCGGGGGGAAACGAGACATCGGATCGCGCTGGGCGGGGGGAGACGAGACATCGGATCGCGCTGGGCGGGGGGAAACGAGACACCTGATCGCGCTGGGCGGGGGGAAACGAGACATCGGATCGCGCTGGGCGGGGGGAAACGAGACATCGGATCGCGCTGGGCGGGGGGAAACGAGACATCGGATCGCACTGGGCGGGGGGAAACGAGACATCGGATCGCGCTGGGCGGGGGGAAACGAGACATCGGATCGCGCTGGGCGGGGGAAACGAGACAGCGGATCGCGCTGGGCGGGGGGAAACGAGACATCGGATCGCGCTGGGCGGGGGGAAACGAGACATCGGATCGCGCTGGGCGGGGGGAAAGGAGACATCGGATCGCACTGGGCGGGGGGAAACGAGACATCGGATCGCGCTGGGCGGGGGGAAACGAGACATCGGATCGCGCTGGGCGGGGGAAACGAGACAGCGGATCGCGCTGGGCGGGGGGAAACGAGACATCGGATCGCGCTGGGCGGGGGGAAACGAGACATCGGATCGCGCTGGGCGGGGGCGACAGCGGATCGCGGGAGGTGGGGAGGTGCAGGAGACAAGACATCGGATAGTGGGGATACACAAGCTCCTGGTTCACAGGCACTGTTGCAAATGCACTTGCCTGCTTGATCCGGCAGTTCTTGCCTCCCTGCTGGGTTTCCTGAGCCCTGGAAAACCTGACCTGGAGCCGTTAAATCCAAATAGCTGCCAAAGTCATGTTCTAATTACGGACCCACATCTTGAGCGGGTTACTCGTGTAATGGTCTGTTTCCGTATTGTAACTTGTATGTATTTGTATTTCTTGTGGGAAGGGTGGGAGATGCATTTGTAATGAACTGAAAAAATTCATGTGAATTGTTCTCTTTAAAAAAAAAAAAATTTTTTTAAGTTCCTGCTTTGTGTGTAACTGCTGTATGGAGTGCGTTTGAGCAGATGACCTCGCGCTGGTTGAGGTTATGGAATTGTTTTGTTTCATGTTTTACAGTAGCGGAAATAGGCTAGAGTGCTGAGTGTGACCTGTTGGAGGTAGGAATATACCTCCTAACAGTATTGGACCAGCTAAAATTAGAATATTTTAGGAACACTTTTCCATTTCGTAGTGGTGGCACCAAGCACACTCTGCTCAGGTACAACACAGGTTAGATGCAGAGTAAAACTCCCTGTACACTGTTACCAAGCAGTTCCAGTTCAGTTGCAGCATGGGTTAGATGCTGTGTAAAGCTCACGTACTTTGGCCAAACAGTGTTTTAACTGCAGCCTAGGAGCAGTACTTACTGAACCAGTGTAGCATTTCCATTCATGTTTTATCATTCTGGTGGGAGTACGACAACTTGCAATGAGAATTGTGTAAGACTGCAGGAGCACGTGGATTAATAGAGTGCGCAGATACAGTTCAATTTAGCAAACGGCAAAGTAATATAGTTTGGGGATAAAAATAAGGAATGGAAATAGACTTTAAATCGTAAGTTTTGAAATGGAGTGGGTGGGCTTCGTGTACATGGAGAAAATACTGGCACAGACTTCAGATGAATGGTCTGTTTCTGTGCTATAACATTCTATTTTTTAACTTTTATTTTCTCTCATGAACTCCTTGCTGCGGTACGGTTCCACAGTTGTTGATAGCTTGTCCAAGTGGCCTTTTTTGCATGCGAGCCTTGACGATGAATGTTTGGCACAGGGTGTCATTGCAGCCACTCATTGTCCATTAACAGGAATAGGCTCATTGGCTGACCCTCCCCAGCCCTGAGACATAGTGGCCAGTGGTCACAGCCCTACCACTAACTCCGCATAGTCTGTGAATGGAACCTGGAGCCTTCCTGGTCTACATGTCTTGGCTACTGACTGAACATAATTGAAGAGCAATTGAGGGAGCTCCATTTTGGTTTGAGTAAATGAGGCAGTTATTTGTTGTGATCTGTGTCCATTAGGAACTGGGTTGTGACCCTCAGATTAATATCATTTCATATCCCTAGAGAGAGAGAGGTTGGTTTGTGTAGAATGGAATCTAGATCTGAAGGGTGAAAGACTGGTGTTTTAAATGATTATGTGCCTGGTTCTCCTGATGTACAAATACAAAGTGATGCACAGCTGTGAAACACCATTCAAGTTTGCACACGAGAGATGGACTGTAACTCACTTGTGACGCTGCAAATTATACTTGATAACCAGTCATGTGATGGTTTTTGTTTATATTTGCTGATCCCTGCTGCTCCAATCTTTGGGGTACCATGATTCACAACCGGTATGTCTCCTGACAAATCCTGGGGCACAAAGCCATTGATTTTGGAAATGATTTAGAACGACTAAGGGCTTCTACATTAGCATGAGACCGTGAGACAACGAAGGGAGCGGAGTGTGAACTGACATCGTTGATCCATGCTACAGAGTAGCCAGCTTTAGTTTGCACCTGAGATTTTTACAGGTGGCGAGGTTTATTGGGATAGAGCTGAGTGTGAGACACTTCTACAATGTGAGCGAAAATGGGAAGGTGGATGAATCTAATGCTGCAATAGTAGCAGCTTGGGGGAGGACTGGGGACATGGGGGTAGGCAGCTGGGGGCTGGAGGGGACTAGGGGTAGGCAGTTGGGGGCTGGAGGGGACTAGGGGTAGGTAGCTTGGGGGCGGGTAGGGGTTAGGCAGCTGGGGGCTGGAGGGGACTAGGGGTAGGTAGCTTGGGGGCGGGTAGGGGTTAGGCCGTTGGGGGCTGGAGGGGACTAGGGGTAGGTAGCTTGGGGGCGGGTAGGGGTTAGGCCGTTGGGGGCTGGAGGGGACTAGGGGTAGGTAGCTTGGGGGCGGGTAGGGGTTAGGCAGCTGGGGGCTGGAGGGGACTAGGGGTAGGTAGCTTGGGGGCGGGTAGGGGTTAGGCAGCTGGGGGCTGGAGGGGACTGGGGGTAGGTAGCTTGGGGGCGGGTAGGGGGCTGGGGGCTGGAGGGGACTAGGGGTAGGTAGCTTGGGGGCGGGTAGGGGTTAGACCGTTGGGGGCTGGAGGGGACTAGGGGTAGGTAGCTTGGGGGCGGGTAGGGGTTAGGCAGTTGGGGGCTGGAGGGGACGAGGGGTAGGTAGCTTGGGGGCGGGTAGGGGTTAGGCCGTTGGGGGCTGGAGGGGACTAGGGGTAGGTAGCTTGGGGGCGGGTAGGGGTTAGGCAGCTGGGGGCTGGAGGGGACTAGGGGTAGGTAGCTTGGGGGCGGGTAGGGGTTAGGCAGCTGGGGGCTGGAGGGGACGAGGGGTAGGTAGCTTGGGGGCGGGTAGGGGTTAGGCAGCTGGGGGCTGGAGGGGACTAGGGGTAGGTAGCTTGGGGGCGGGTAGGGGTTAGACCGTTGGAGGCTGGAGGGGACTAGGGGTAGGTAGCTTGGGGGCGGGTAGGGGTTAGGCAGTTGGGGGCTGGAGGGGACTAGGGGTAGGTAGCTTGGGGGCGGGTAGGGGTTAGGCAGCTGGGGGCTGGAGGGGACTAGGGGTAGGTAGCTTGGGGGCGGGTAGGGGTTAGGCAATTGGGGGCTGGAGGGGACTAGGGGTAGGTAGCTTGGGGGCGGGTAGGGGTTAGGCCGTTGGGGGCTGGAGGGGACTAGGGGTAGGTAGCTTGGGGGCGGGTAGGGGTAGGCAGCTGGGGGCTGGAGGGGACTAGGGGTAGGTAGCTTGGGGGCGGGTAGGGGTTAGGCAGCTGGGGGCTGGAGGGGACTAGGGGTAGGTAGCTTGGGGGCGGGTAGGGGTTAGACCGTTGGAGGCTGGAGGGGACTAGGGGTAGGTAGCTTGGGGGCGGGTAGGGGTTAGGCAGCTGGGGGCTGGAGGGGACTAGGGGTAGGTAGCTTGGGGGCGGGTAGGGGTTAGGCCGTTGGGGGCTGGAGGGGACTAGGGGTAGGTAGCTTGGGGGCGGGTAGGGGTTAGGCAGTTGGGGGCTGGAGGGGACTAGGGGTAGGTAGCTTGGGGGCGGGTAGGGGTTAGGCCGTTGGGGGCTGGAGGGGACTAGGGGTAGGTAGCTTGGGGGCGGGTAGGGGTTAGGCAGTTGGGGGCTGGAGGGGACTAGGGGTAGGTAGCTTGGGGGCGGGTAGGGGTTAGGCAGCTGGGGGCTGGAGGGGACGAGGGGTAGGTAGCTTGGGGGCGGGTAGGGGTTAGGCAGCTGGGGGCTGGAGGGGACTAGGGGTAGGTAGCTTGGGGGCGGGTAGGGGTTAGGCAGTTGGGGGCTGGAGGGGACTAGGGGTCGGTAGCTTGGGGGCGGGTAGGGGTTAGGCAGCTGGGGGCTGGAGGGGACTAGGGGTAGGTAGCTTGGGGGCGGGTAGGGGTTAGGCCGTTGGGGGCTGGAGGGGACTAGGGGTAGGTAGCTTGGGGGCGGGTAGGGGTTAGGCCGTTGGGGGCTGGAGGGGACTAGGGGTAGGTAGCTTGGGGGCGGGTAGGGGTTAGGCCGTTGGGGGCTGGAGGGGACTGGGGGTAGGTAGCTTGGGGGCGGGTAGGGGTTAGGCCGTTGGGGGCTGGAGGGGACTAGGGGTAGGTAGCTTGGGGGCGGGTAGGGGTTAGGCAGTTGGGGGCTGGAGGGGACTAGGGGTAGGTAGCTTGGGGGCGGGTAGGGGTTAGGCCGTTGGGGGCTGGAGGGGACGAGGGGTAGGTAGCTTGGGGGCGGGTAGGGGTTAGGCAGCTGGGGGCTGGAGGGGACTAGGGGTAGGTAGCTTGGGGGCGGGTAGGGGTTAGGCCGTTGGAGGCTGGAGGGGACTAGGGGTAGGTAGCTTGGGGGCGGGTAGGGGTTAGGCAATTGGGGGCTGGAGGGGACTAGGGGTAGGTAGCTTGGGGGCGGGTAGGGGTTAGGCAGCTGGAGGCTGGAGGGGACTAGGGGTAGGCAGCTGGGGGCGGGTAGGGGTTAGGCAGCTGGGGGCTGGAGGGGACTAGGGGTAGGTAGCTTGGGGGCGGGTAGGGGTTAGACCGTTGGGGGCTGGAGGGGACTGGGGGTAGGTAGCTTGGGGGCGGGTAGGGGTTAGGCAGCTGGGGGCTGGAGGGGACTAGGGGTAGGTAGCTTGGGGGCGGGTAGGGGTTAGGCAGCTGGGGGCTGGAGGGGACTAGGGGTAGGTAGCTTGGGGGCGGGTAGGGGTTAGACCGTTGGGGGCTGGAGGGGACTGGGGGTAGGTAGCTTGGGGGCGGGTAGGGGTTAGGCAGCTGGGGCTGGAGGGGACTAGGGGTAGGTAGCTTGGGGGCGGGTAGGGGTTAGGCCGTTGGGGGCTGGAGGGGACTAGGGGTAGGTAGCTAGGGGGCGGGTAGGGGTTAGGCAGCTGGGGGCTGGAGGGGACTAGGGGTAGGTAGCTTGGGGGCGGGTAGGGGTTAGGCAGTTGGGGGCTGGAGGGGACTAGGGGTAGGTAGCTTGGGGGCGGGTAGGGGTTAGGCAGCTGGGGGCTGGAGGGGACTAGGGGTAGGTAGCTTGGGGGCGGGTAGGGGTTAGACCGTTGGGGGCTGGAGGGGACTAGGGGTAGGTAGCTTGGGGGCGGGTAGGGGTTAGGCAGCTGGGGGCTGGAGGGGACTAGGGGTAGGTAGCTTGGGGGCGGGTAGGGGTTAGGCAGTTGGGGGCTGGAGGGGACTAGGGGTAGGTAGCTTGGGGGCGGGTAGGGGTTAGGCAGCTGGGGGCTGGAGGGGACTAGGGGTAGGTAGCTTGGGGGCGGGTAGGGGTTAGGCCGTTGGGGGCTGGAGGGGACTAGGGGTAGGTAGCTAGGGGGCGGGTAGGGGTTAGGCAGCTGGGGGCTGGAGGGGACTAGGGGTAGGTAGCTTGGGGGCGGGTAGGGGTTAGGCCGTTGGGGGCTGGAGGGGACTAGGGGTAGGTAGCTTGGGGGCGGGTAGGGGTTAGGCCGTTGGGGGCTGGAGGGGACTAGGGGTAGGTAGCTAGGGGGCGGGTAGGGGTTAGGCAGCTGGGGGCTGGAGGGGACTAGGGGTAGGTAGCTTGGGGGCGGGTAGGGGTTAGGCAGCTGGGGGCTGGAGGGGACTAGGGGTAGGTAGCTTGGGGGCGGGTAGGGGTTAGGCCGTTGGGGGCTGGAGGGGACTAGGGGTAGGTAGCTTGGGGGCGGGTAGGGGTTAGGCAGCTGGGGGCTGGAGGGGACTGGGGGTAGGTAGCTTGGGGGCGGGTAGGGGTTAGGCCGTTGGGGGCTGGAGGGGACTAGGGGTAGGTAGCTTGGGGGCGGGTAGGGGTTAGGCAGTTGGGGGCTGGAGGGGACTAGGGGTAGGTAGCTTGGGGGCGGGTAGGGGTTAGACCGTTGGGGGCTGGAGGGGACTAGGGGTAGGTAGCTTGGGGGCGGGTAGGGGTTAGGCCGTTGGGGGCTGGAGGGGACTAGGGGTAGGTAGCTTGGGGGCGGGTAGGGGTTAGGCAGCTGGGGGCTGGAGGGGACTAGGGGTAGGTAGCTTGGGGGCGGGTAGGGGTTAGGCAGCTGGGGGCTGGAGGGGACTAGGGGTAGGTAGCTTGGGGGCGGGTAGGGGTTAGGCCGTTGGGGGCTGGAGGGGACTAGGGGTAGGTAGCTTGGGGGCGGGTAGGGGTTAGGCAGCTGGGGGCTGGAGGGGACTAGGGGTAGGTAGCTTGGGGGCGGGTAGGGGTTAGGCCGTTGGGGGCTGGAGGGGACTCGGGGTAGGTAGCTTGGGGGCGGGTAGGGGTTAGGCAGCTGGGGGCTGGAGGGGACTAGGGGTAGGTAGCTTGGGGGCGGGTAGGGGTTAGGCAGCTGGGGGCTGGAGGGGACTAGGGGTAGGTAGCTTGGGGGCGGGTAGGGGTTAGGCAGCTGGGGGCTGGAGGGGACTCGGGGTAGGTAGCTTGGGGGCGGGTAGGGGTTAGGCCGTTGGGGGCTGGCGGGGACTAGGGGTAGGTAGCTTGGGGGCGGGTAGGGGTTAGGCAGCTGGGGGCTGGAGGGGACGAGGGGTAGGTAGCTTGGGGGCGGGTAGGGGTTAGGCCGTTGGGGGCTGGAGGGGACTAGGGGTAGGTAGCTTGGGGGCGGGTAGGGGTTAGGCAGCTGGGGGCTGGAGGGGACTAGGGGTAGGTAGCTTGGGGGCGGGTAGGGGTTAGGCAGCTGGAGGCTGGAGGGGACTAGGGGTAGGTAGCTTGGGGGCGGGTAGGGGTTAGGCAGCTGGGGGCTGGAGGGGACTAGGGGTAGGTAGCTTGGGGGCGGGTAGGGGTTAGGCAATTGGGGGCTGGAGGGGACTAGGGGTAGGTAGCTTGGGGGCGGGTAGGGGTTAGGCAGCTGGGGGCTGGAGGGGACTAGGGGTAGGTAGCTTGGGGGCGGGTAGGGGTTAGGCCGTTGGGGGCTGGAGGGGACTAGGGGTAGGTAGCTTGGGGGCGGGTAGGGGTTAGGCAGCTGGGGGCTGGAGGGGACTAGGGGTAGGTAGCTTGGGGGCGGGTAGGGGTTAGGCCGTTGGGGGCTGGAGGGGACTAGGGGTAGGTAGCTTGGGGGCGGGTAGGGGTTAGGCCGTTGGGGGCTGGAGGGGACTAGGGGTAGGTAGCTTGGGGGCGGGTAGGGGTTAGGCAGCTGGGGGCTGGAGGGGACTAGGGGTAGGTAGCTTGGGGGCGGGTAGGGGTTAGGCCGTTGGGGGCTGGAGGGGACTAGGGGTAGGTAGCTAGGGGGCGGGTAGGGGTTAGGCAGCTGGGGGCTGGAGGGGACTAGGGGTAGGTAGCTTGGGGGCGGGTAGGGGTTAGGCCGTTGGGGGCTGGAGGGGACGAGGGGTAGGTAGCTAGGGGGCGGGTAGGGGTTAGGCAGCTGGGGGCTGGAGGGGACTAGGGGTAGGTAGCTTGGGGGCGGGTAGGGGTTCGGCCGTTGGGGGCTGGAGGGGACGAGGGGTAGGTAGCTTGGGGGCGGGTAGGGGTTAGGCAGCTGGGGGCTGGAGGGGACTAGGGGTAGGTAGCTTGGGGGCGGGTAGGGGTAGGCAGCTGGGGGCTGGAGGGGACTAGGGGTAGGTAGCTTGGGGGCGGGTAGGGGTTAGGCCGTTGGGGGCTGGAGGGGACTAGGGGTAGGTAGCTTGGGGGCGGGTAGGGGTTAGGCAGCTGGGGGCTGGAGGGGACTAGGGGTAGGTAGCTTGGGGGCGGGTAGGGGTAGGCAGCTGGGGGCTGGAGGGGACTAGGGGTAGGTAGCTTGGGGGCGGGTAGGGGTTAGGCCGTTGGGGGCTGGAGGGGACTAGGGGTCGGTAGCTTGGGGGCGGGTAGGGGTTAGGCAGCTGGAGGCTGGAGGGGACTAGGGGTAGGTAGCTTGGGGGCGGGTAGGGGTAGGCAGCTGGGGGCTGGAGGGGACTAGGGGTAGGTAGCTTGGGGGCGGGTAGGGGTTAGGCAGCTGGGGGCTGGAGGGGACTAGGGGTAGGTAGCTTGGGGGCGGGTAGGGGTAGGCAGCTGGGGGCTGGAGGGGACTAGGGGTAGGTAGCTTGGGGGCGGGTAGGGGTTAGGCAGCTGGGGGCTGGAGGGGACTAGGGGTAGGTAGCTTGGGGGCGGGTAGGGGTTAGGCAGCTGGAGGCTGGAGGGGACTAGGGGTAGGTAGCTTGGGGGCGGGTAGGGGTTAGGCAGCTGGGGGCTGGAGGGGACTCGGGGTAGGTAGCTTGGGGGCGGGTAGGGGTTAGGCCGTTGGGGGCTGGAGGGGACTAGGGGTAGGTAGCTTGGGGGCGGGTAGGGGTTAGGCAGCTGGGGGCTGGAGGGGACTAGGGGTAGGTAGCTTGGGGGCGGGTAGGGGTTAGACCGTTGGGGGCTGGAGGGGACGAGGGGTAGGTAGCTTGGGGGCGGGTAGGGGTTAGGCAGTTGGAGGCTGGAGGGGACGAGGGGTAGGTAGCTTGGGGGCGGGTAGGGGTTAGGCAGCTGGGGGCTGGAGGGGACTAGGGGTAGGTAGCTTGGGGGCGGGTAGGGGTTAGGCAGCTGGGGGCTGGAGGGGACTAGGGGTAGGTAGCTTGGGGGCGGGTAGGGGTTAGGCAGCTGGGGGCTGGAGGGGACTCGGGGTAGGTAGCTTGGGGGCGGGTAGGGGTTAGGCCGTTGGAGGCTGGAGGGGACGAGGGGTAGGTAGCTTGGGGGCGGGTAGGGGTTAGGCCGTTGGAGGCTGGAGGGGACTCGGGGTAGGTAGCTTGGGGGCGGGTAGGGGTAGGCAGCTGGGGGCTGGAGGGGACTAGGGGTAGGTAGCTTGGGGGCGGGTAGGGGTTAGGCAGTTGGAGGCTGGAGGGGACGAGGGGTAGGTAGCTTGGGGGCGGGTAGGGGTTAGGCCGTTGGAGGCTGGAGGGGACTCGGGGTAGGTAGCTTGGGGGCGGGTAGGGGTTAGGCAGCTGGGGGCTGGAGGGGACTAGGGGTAGGTAGCTTGGGGGCGGGTAGGGGTTAGGCAGCTGGGGGCTGGAGGGGACTCGGGGTAGGTAGCTTGGGGGCGGGTAGGGGTTAGGCAGCTGGGGGCTGGAGGGGACTAGGGGTAGGTAGCTTGGGGGCGGGTAGGGGTAGGCAGCTGGGGGCTGGAGGGGACTAGGGGTAGGTAGCTTGGGGGCGGGTAGGGGGTAGGCAGCTGGGGGCTGGAGGGGACTAGGGGTAGGTAGCTTGGGGGCGGGTAGGGGTTAGGCAGTTGGAGGCTGGAGGGGACGAGGGGAAGGTAGCTTGGGGGCGAGTAGGGGTTAGGCAGCTGGGGGCTGGAGGGGACTAGGGGTAGGTAGCTTGGGGGCGAGTAGGGGTTAGGCAGCTGGGGGCTGGAGGGGACTAGGGGTAGGTAGCTAGGGGGCGGGTAGGGGTTAGGCAATTGGGGGCTGGAGGGGACTAGGGGTAGGTAGCTTGGGGGCGGGTAGGGGTTAGGCAGCTGGGGGCTGGAGGGGACGAGGGGTAGGTAGCTTGGGGGCGGGTAGGGGTTAGGCCGTTGGGGGCTGGAGGGGACTAGGGGTAGGTAGCTTGGGGGCGGGTAGGGGTTAGGCAGCTGGGGGCTGGAGGGGACGAGGGGTAGGTAGCTTGGGGGCGGGTAGGGGTTAGGCCGTTGGGGGCTGGAGGGGACGAGGGGTAGGTAGCTTGGGGGCGGGTAGGGGTTAGGCCGTTGGGGGCTGGAGGGGACGAGGGGTAGGTAGCTTGGGGGCGGGTAGGGGTTAGGCAGCTGGGGGCTGGAGGGGACTAGGGGTAGGTAGCTTGGGGGCGGGTAGGGGTTAGGCAGCTGGGGGCTGGAGGGGACTAGGGGTAGGTAGCTTGGGGGCGGGTAGGGGTTAGGCCGTTGGGGGCTGGAGGGGACTAGGGGTAGGTAGCTTGGGGGCGGGTAGGGGTTAGGCCGTTGGGGGCTGGAGGGGACTAGGGGTAGGTAGCTTGGGGGCGGGTAGGGGTTAGGCAGTTGGGGGCTGGAGGGGACTAGGGGTAGGTAGCTTGGGGGCGGGTAGGGGTTAGGCAGTTGGGGGCTGGAGGGGACTGGGGGTAGGTAGCTTGGGGGCGGGTAGGGGTTAGGCAGTTGGGGGCTGGAGGGGACTAGGGGTAGGTAGCTTGGGGGCGGGTAGGGGTTAGGCAATTGGAGGCTGGAGGGGACTAGGGGTAGGTAGCTTGGGGGCGGGTAGGGGTTAGGCAGCTGGGGGCTGGAGGGGACTAGGGGTAGGTAGCTTGGGGGCGGGTAGGGGTTAGGCAGCTGGAGGCTGGAGGGGACTAGGGGTAGGTAGCTTGGGGGCGGGTAGGGGTTAGGCCGTTGGGGGCTGGAGGGGACTAGGGGTAGGTAGCTTGGGGGCGGGTAGGGGTTAGGCAGCTGGAGGCTGGAGGGGACTAGGGGTAGGTAGCTTGGGGGCGGGTAGGGGTTAGGCCGTTGGGGGCTGGAGGGGACTAGGGGTAGGTAGCTTGGGGGCGGGTAGGGGTTAGGCAGTTGGGGGCTGGCGGGGACTAGGGGTAGGTAGCTTGGGGGCGGGTAGGGGTTAGGCCGTTGGGGGCTGGAGGGGACGAGGGGTAGGTAGCTTGGGGGTGGGTAGGGGTTAGGCAATTGGGGGCTGGAGGGGACTAGGGGTAGGTAGCTTGGGGGCGGGTAGGGGTTAGACCGTTGGGGGCTGGAGGGGACTAGGGGTAGGTAGCTTGGGGGCGGGTAGGGGTTAGGCAATTGGGGGCTGGAGGGGACTAGGGGTAGGTAGCTTGGGGGCGAGTAGGGGTTAGGCAATTGGGGGCTGGAGGGGACTAGGGGTAGGTAGCTTGGGGGCGGGTAGGGGTTAGGCAGCTGGAGGCTGGAGGGGACTAGGGGTAGGTAGCTTGGGGGCGGGTAGGGGTTAGGCAGTTGGGGGCTGGCGGGGACTAGGGGTAGGTAGCTTGGGGGCGGGTAGGGGTTAGGCAGCTGGAGGCTGGAGGGGACTAGGGGTAGGTAGCTTGGGGGCGGGTAGGGGTTAGGCAGTTGGGGGCTGGCGGGGACTAGGGGTAGGTAGCTTGGGGGCGGGTAGGGGTTAGGCCGTTGGGGGCTGGAGGGGACTAGGGGTAGGTAGCTTGGGGGCGGGTAGGGGTTAGGCCGTTGGGGGCTGGAGGGGACTAGGGGTAGGTAGCTTGGGGGCGGGTAGGGGTTAGGCAGCTGGGGGCTGGAGGGGACTAGGGGTAGGTAGCTTGGGGGCGGGTAGGGGTTAGGCCGTTGGGGGCTGGAGGGGACTAGGGGTAGGTAGCTTGGGGGCGGGTAGGGGTTAGGCAGCTGGGGGCTGGAGGGGACTAGGGGTAGGTAGCTTGGGGGCGGGTAGGGGTTAGGCAGTTGGGGGCTGGAGGGGACTAGGGGTAGGTAGCTTGGGGGCGGGTAGGGGTTAGGCCGTTGGGGGCTGGAGGGGACTAGGGGTAGGTAGCTTGGGGGCGGGTAGGGGTTAGGCAGCTGGGGGCTGGAGGGGACTAGGGGTAGGTAGCTTGGGGGCGGGTAGGGGTTAGGCAGCTGGGGGCTGGAGGGGACGAGGGGTAGGTAGCTTGGGGGCGGGTAGGGGTTAGGCAGCTGGGGGCTGGAGGGGACGAGGGGTAGGTAGCTTGGGGGCGGGTAGGGGTTAGGCCGTTGGGGGCTGGAGGGGACTAGGGGTAGGTAGCTTGGGGGCGGGTAGGGGTTAGGCAGCTGGGGGCTGGAGGGGACGAGGGGTAGGTAGCTTGGGGGCGGGTAGGGGTTAGGCCGTTGGGGGCTGGAGGGGACTAGGGGTAGGTAGCTTGGGGGCGGGTAGGGGTTAGGCAGCTGGAGGCTGGAGGGGACTAGGGGTAGGCAGCTAGGGCAGACGGTAAGTAGCAGGGGTTAGGGGTACCCAGCTATGGAAAGTCGGTAGGTGGACGGTCATCAACTCGCTATGTGGGACAGAAAATGTATGGGAGTTGGAATGGTGCTCGGTGGAATGGATTGTGTTGCAAGGGGTAATGGAGGGTGGGGGGGGGTCACAAAAGTGGTGGGTAGGGATAATGGGAGCCAGTGGGGAAGAGGATATGTTTACCATGCCAGAGTTCAGCTCGAATGGATCATTAAGGTTGCAGGAGTTGGGTCTTCTGTTGGCTCATGAATTATGTTTGGCTGAGGGCAGAGGGCTTTCCCTTGGCTGAAGTTTTGCTCTCAGCTGGGTGGGTATCTGCTGCTAAGGGCCTATTAAATGTAGGCATTGGGAGTGGAAGCCGGAGAGAGGCCTGCCGCTTACACTCTTTGTAAAAACAAGCGGCCCAGGACATTGTTGATAAGGGAGTTAATGTAAACAAAATTGAGCATCTGCCATGTAAAGCAGTCGCAAGTAGACAGCTGCTCTGCTCTTCCCTTGTTGCTCCTCAGCCTACCTCCACCTGGACCATGACCCCACTACCGAACATCAAACCACCATTTCCAAGACTGTCACTGACCTCATCTCCTCTGGAGATCTTCCCCCTGCTGCCACCAACCTCATAGTTCCCCAACCCCGCACAGCCCGCTTCTACCTCCTTCCCAAGATCCACAAACAGGACTGCCCTGGTAGACCCATCGTTTCAGCCTGTTCTTGCCCCACGGAACTTATCTCTTCCTATCTTGACTCTATCTTTTCTCCCCTTGTCCAGTCTCTTCCCACCTACATCCGCGACTCTTCGGACGCCCTCCGCCACTTTAACAGTTTCCAGTTTCCTGGCCCCAACCGCTTCCTTTTCACCATGGACGTACAATCCCTCTACACCTCCATCCCCCACCCGGATGGCCTGAGGGCGCTCCGCTTCTTCCTTGAACAGAGGCCCGACCAGTCCCCATCCACCACGACCCTCCTCCGCCTGGCTGAACTTGTTCTCACATTGAACAACTTCTCCTTTTAACTCCACTCATTTCCTCCAAATCAAAGGTGTTGCCATGGGTACCCGCATGGGTCCTAGCTATGCCTGCCTTTTCGTGGGCTATGTGGAACAATCTTTGTTCCAGTCCTACTCGGGTCCCCTCCCTCACCTCTTTTTCCGATACATTGATGACTGTATCGGTGCCGTTTCCTGCTCTCGCCCCGAACTTGACAATTTCATTCACTTTGCCTCCAATTTCCACCCTTCCCTCACCTTCACATGGTCCATCTCCGACTCTTCCCTTCCCTTCCTCGACTTCTCCGTCTCCATCTCTGGGGATAGGTTATCGACCAATATTTACTACAAGCCCACTGACTCCCACAGCTACCTGGACTACACTTCCTCCCACCCTGCTTCCTGTAAGGACTCTATTCCATTCTCCCAGTTTCTCCGCCTCCGCCGTATCTGCTCCGACGACGCCACCTTCCACACCAGTGCTTCAGACATGTCTTCCTTTTTCCGCAACCAAGGATTCCCCTCTACCGTGGTTGACACGGCCCTCGACCGTGTCAGTTCTATCTCCCGCACTTCTGCCCTCACCCCTGCCCCTCCCTCCCGGAACCACGATAGGGTTCCCCTTGTCCTCACCTTTCACCCCACCAGCCTCCACATTCAACGGATCATCCTCCGGCATTTCCGCTACCTCCAAAGTGATCCCACCACCAAACGTATCTTCCCCTCCCCTCCCCTTTCAGCATTCCGCAGGGACCGCTCCCTCCGAGACACCCTAGTCCACGCCTCTATCACCCCAAACAGCCCTTCCTCTTCGCCTGGCACCTTCCCGTGCAAGCGGAGGAGATGTAACACCTGCCCCTATACCTCCCCCCTTCCCACTGTCCAGGGCCCCAAACACCCCTTCCAGGTGAAACAGCGATTTACTTGTACTTCTCGCAATCTAGTATACTGTATTCGCTGCTCACGATGCGGTCTCCTCTACATTGGGGAGACCAAACGCAGATTGGGTGACCGCTTTGCGGAACACCTCCGTTCAGTCCTTAAGGGTGACCCCGAGCTTCCGGTCGCCTGTCATTTTAATTCACCGCTCCATTCCCACTCGGACCTCACCGTCCTTGGCCTCTTGTATTGTTCCACGGAAGCTCAACGTAAACTCGAGGAACAGCACCTCATCTTCCGATTAGGCAGTCTGCAGCCTTCCGGACTCAATATCGAGTTCAACAATTTCAGATCATAAGCTCGGCCCCCATTTCATTTTCTCTTGTAATTGTTCCACTCCTTTCCCCCCCCCCGTTTCCTTTTGTTCCTCTCTCACACCTGGCAGCTATCTTTTGCCCTGCCAGTACACTTTACACCTAATCCCAGCCTATTACCATCTCGTCTAGCTTCTAATCTCTTTTACTTCTTTTGTTTCTTTTATTCTTTTGTCCGATCGCAGCCCTGCCTCCGATCTAGTTTCTTTTCTTTCCAGTTTTGAAGAAGGGTCCAACCCGAAACGTCAACTCAAATTTCTCTCCACGGATGTTGCCTGACCTGCTGAGTTTTTCCAGCATTTTCTGTTGTTATTTTGAAATATCTCCTGATGGGGAGGAAGTGCAGGCCCAGCTCTTGACGGACAGCAGCTTCATCAGGGATTCTAGCTGCACTGTCTGAGGAACCAGCCAAGGTTTAATCTCCTTTTACATAGTGTTACATGGTATTTACAGTACAGAAACATGCCATTTGGCCCAACAGGTCCATGCTAGTGTTTATGCTCCACACGAGCCTCCTCCCATCCTGCCTCATCTAACCCCATCAGTAAATCCTTCTATTCCTTTCTCCCTCATGTTTGTCTAGCTTCCCCTCGAATGCATCTATACTATTCGCCTCAACTACTTCTTGTGGTAACGAGTTCCACATTCTCACCACTCTCTAGGTGAAGAAGTTTCTCCTGAATTCCCCATTAGTGACTATCTTTATATTTATGACCCCTAGTTCTGGGGTCCCTTCAAGTGGAAACATCTTCTCTACGTCTACCCTATCGAACCCCTTCATAATCTTAAAGACCTCTATCGGGTCATCCCAGAGAAAAGAGCCTCAGCCTTTCCTGATGGGTATAACCTCTCAGTTCTGGTATCATTCTAGTAAATCTTTTTTGCACCTTCTCCAGCGCCTCTTTATCCTTTTTGTAATACGGAGAACTGTTTACAGTAATCCAAGTGTGGCCTAACCAAGATTCTATACAAGTACCACTACTGCTTCACTTCCAAGTTGCAGCCCAGCCATCCTGCTCTTGCTCAACATCCACAGGGGGTGGCCGAGGCCCTGGGCAGAGGAAGGAGGGGGGTGGCCGAGGGCCCGGGCAGAGGGGGGGTGTGGCCGAGGGCCAGGGCAGAAGAAGAGGGGGGGTGGCCAGCTGGTGCCATTTTATATCCCGTTCCCCGCCTCCATGCGGTGTGCTGAGTGTGGCTTATTATTTATACCCGTCTCTTTTCTCCCTGCACCCAGTGTGGCTTTTGGTCAGTCCTGTGCATTCAGTTTCTCATCTCTGTCCCCCTATGGTGAAAGCTATCCTTGCCCCTTCGTTCTCCCCTGGCATGTGTAATGTTTGTTTTTAAGAGAGAGCATTTGTACCCTTTGACTACCGACCACCAGATTTTTTTTTTCAGCCCCACCCCCGCCAAATACTTCTTTGGCGACTGTTGTGTATGTAATATGTGTGCTACTTTGAACCTATGGACAGGACTGCACGACTTGTAGGGCGTAGTGATACGCAGTACCACTCCTGGCCATAGGGGTATAAATAGTACTGTGGGTACTGATCTCCCCTCAGTTCCCGCCTGTGGGCATGAAGTAAAGACCTATGTGCAGTCCCTACCTCCAACCAGTAAAGACCTGTTTGAGTTATACGTTTAAGTCTTTGTGTTAATTGTTCAATACAATACACATACTTAACACTGGCGACGAGTCGGTTCGAACCCTGCGGCAGTTATTCCACGGCGGCTTCGTCCAAAGACAGGACGTTGAAGAGAGGTTTCAATCCTCAACACCCCACTCAAAACTGAAGGGCAGCAGAAATCCTGACAGCTCCCAGCGACTGGAAGCGACAGGCATTAGGACCCTGAAGCCTCCATAACCTCGTGGGTAAGCCAGAGCCCGGGAGGGAGCGAGCAAGAGCCGCGCGAGTGGGTGAGCCAGAGGCCGGGAGCCGCTTCAAGTGCGAGGCGCAGCGCGGGCCAGCGATCGGGACCAAAGATAAGGGCCGCACTCGGGGGCTGAAGGGAGACGGCGTCGGGGGACGGGTGAAGACCGCCAAGCGCGGGAAAACCGCCATTTTGTGGGTGGAGGACGACGGCAAGAGCGGGAAGCCGCCATCTTTGATAACAAGTAAAGAAAAGAAAATCTGAGAAATTGCAAATCTACAATGCCTAAACACGGGAATATTAGCACCTTTGATAGTGACCTCGAAGATTGGGCCATATATGTTGAAAGAGTAAAAAATTATTGTAAGGCCAATAAAATTCGTGACCAAGATAAAGCTCTAACATTATTAAATTTAATGGGTGCGAAGACATACGGGCAATTGAAACACCTGTTATCACCAGATGAACCGGCGGATAAGACGTTCGATGAGATTGTTACTGTCCTGAAAGATCATCTAAACCCCACGCCGCTGATGCTAGCGGAACGATTTAAATTTTACGACAGAAGGCAGCTACAGCATGAAAGCAATGCTGAATATTTGCTGGAATTGCGTAAATTAGCGAAATATTGCCAGTTTGGAACGGGACTGACAGATGCACTACGAGACAAATTTGTGCGTGGTTTATTTAAACAGGATACACAAAAGCGACTGCTCGAGGAGAATGAGCTGACGCTTGAGAAGGCGGTCACTGTGGCAGCAGCACACGAAGCCGCAGCGAGAGGCACGGCAGTAATGCAGCTACGGTCACCGGAGCTCAGTGCACACAAATTGGGTGTGAGTTCTGGCAAATGTTATCGTTGTGGAAAGACAACGCATGATCAGAACCAGTGTTGGTTTAAAAACCAAGAATGTAGAACTTGTGGTAGGCTTGGACATATAGCTAGAGTATGCAGGTCAGGGAAGAAGACCAGCAACAAGAAGTCACCGCAAGGAAAATACGCAAAGGTACACAAGGTGACCGAACAGGAGTCCGATTCAGACGCTAGCAGTAATGAACTGGCTAGCTTAAGCTGTAATGAACTGGCTAGCTTAAGAGTACTCAACGCTGGTAAGGGTGCAGACCTCCAGACAATTTGGGTCACTCTTCAGATAGGAGTCCAAGTAAAACTGGAATTGGACACTGGATCGGCATTGACGGTCATAAATAAGAAAGATTACGGAAAGTTATTCCAACATATTCCCCTACAGGATACGGGGATTATATTGAAAACATACACTGGGCAAAGAGTGTACCCCATCGGGAAAATAGAGGTTGCAGTGGTCCACAAGGGCGAAGACAGTCAAATAATGGACTTATATGTGATATCTGAAGGAGGTTCTCCACTACTAGGACGGGAGTGGATTAGGAAAATGAATATGGACTGGCATTTCCTACAAACAATAACGAGTGAGAACTCGGTGAAGATAGTCGGCCCAGACTCTGGAACGGATGATGGTAAGCCCAACTCAGGTGCAAAAGACAAAGTTTCAGCACAGAATTCCACTGAGCAACAACAACATAGTTTAACTGTGGATTCTGAGTCTGGCAAGTCTACTGATGTGCCCATTTCTGAGGGACACCGGGCTCGAACTCAACTCCATTTCAAACTACAACAGCAATTAGAACAAATGCTTCGCCGTTTTGAGCAAGAGTTGAATGCAACGAAAGAGTTCTTTGATATAGAGTTGGAGAATCTGGAAAGACAACAGAAGCAGCTGATGGAGAAAATGGAGCAGGAGCACACAAAACGTCTGATGTCAGAGGAGTTAACGGTCAGCCAACTCCTGCATATGCTGAAGGACGGGACTCTGAAATGGGAAAAACTTGAACACGAACTTCAATATTCAAACGAAAGGGGTTCGGAGCTCTCAAAGGTTATTGGAAGAGCTGAGGTGGCAACACAGACTGAGATGACTGCAACAGAGCAGCCCTTGGATGCCAAAAGTACGCTGACTCACGTCAACGTAGAACAACAGACCGCTGAAACAGCTGCTCCGGTAGAGGGATTGAATAGTCCGATCAATCAATCTCCAAAAGAAGTTGAAGTAGTAAAATCTCAAATGAGGTCATTAGTAAACGACTTGCTGAAAGCCCAGAAAAAGCTGGATGCAGAGGTACGCATGAAGAAGTCTCTTCAGGAAAGATGTCTGGACTTGGAACAAAAGCTGGCTAACGCCCAGCTGGGTATGGAGGAAATAGAAGACCCTCTCGCTGGCCTAGATCAGGACGACACCGAATATTACTATGTCCTGTCCTGCCCAACTTGTAACTTCGACTCCCACCATACAGAAATCATGGAGGAGCACCGAAAGTCTACGGAACATCGGGAGAAGGTGGCTCTACTACGGAAAAAGGAGGAAGAGAAGGAGGAACTGCGCATGCAGCTGGCAGCTGACAGCGGAGCCCAGAGAGTCTCCAAGAAGCAGAAAAGGAAAAGTCGAAACAGAAGATGACCCATCTGAATCATTATTACCTCTACCAGATCACACACGTGGTCCCTCCGAACGGAGCCAATTCAGTTTGGAAGTTCAAACTGTTAAATCCATGGAAGGACTATTGAATGAGTCACTCCAGCAACGTGAACCGACTCCACCACAGAGATTGAATCTGTGAACTGTTTTCCGCAGAGACTGAATCTGTGATCTGTTTTGACATGAAGTTATCTATGTATCTATGTTATTCTGTTATGTAAACCTGAAGTTATATATGTATATATGTTATTACGTTATGTTAAATGGGGAGATGACTGTAAAGCTAGGAAGGGAGGAATGTTGTGTATGTAATATGTGTGCTACTTTGAACCTATGGACAGGACTGCACTACTTGTAGGGCGTAGTGATACGCAGTACCACTCCTGGCCATAGGGGTATAAATAGTACTGTGGGTACTGATCTCCCCTCAGTTCCCGCCTGTGGGCATGAAGTAAAGACCTATGTGCAGTCCCTACCTCCAACCAGTAAAGACCTGTTTGAGTTATACGTTTAAGTCTTTGTGTTAATTGTTCAATACAATACACATACTTAACAGCGACCTTCAACCAAATTTCAGTCTCCCTGAAGCAAGTGGCCAGAAACCGGAGGGGCGGGGAGTCGGCCTTGTTAATCTAACGTGTATATTTGCTTTTCTTAGGTCAGGGTCCGAACCGAGGGCGTGGTGGAGTCCCACGGTTAGGACTCAAACGAGGTGGAATGAGAGGTCGAGGAGGCCTGAGCCGAGGAGGGCCACCTGGACGAGGAGGGATCAGTGGTAGAGGTTAGTGTTGGAGCTGACCAAATGGGTATGTCACTGTTTCTGAACGTTAAAGTTCTCAAACGTTTGCCTTAAGTTTTGGCAATGGCTGAGCAGATTACACACCAGGGATGGGTATATAGTGTATATACTCATGGATAAATCCTGGCCTGGGAATCGGAGGGAATCCCTAATGTTCTAAATCAACACACTGGTGTGAAGCAGCAGAATGCATGTTCCCATTGGCTGAGGCAGGCTGAACAGTACATGTATGGCACTAGCAGAGGCTGCAGTGGGTCACAGGGTTTTGGGGGAGAGGCGTTTGCTACTGGTGGAATGTTACAAAATGGCGGAGGTATTTAATAAGTACTTCACGTTGGTCTTTACCAAAGAGAAGGATCTCGGAGAGGAGACTTGGATAGTATGTAGTACCCATTTTTAAAAAGGGAGATGGAGCTATTATGAATAATTACAGGCCAGTTAACACCTGTGGTTTTAGTCTCGAAGGTGAAATGACTGTGTACATAGGAACAGGAGGAGGCCATTCAGCTCCTCAAGCCTGTTCTGCCATTCAATTAGATCATGTCTGGTCTGTATCGTAACTCCATCCATCTGCCTTGGCTCCATATCCTTTTATGCCTTGGCTCGCAAAAATGCATTGATCTCTGATTTAAAATTATTAATTGAGCTAGCGTCTAATGCTTTTTATGGGAAAGAGTTCCACACTTCTACCACGCTTTGCATGAAGAAGTGTTTCCTAACTTCTCCCCTGAATGGCCTGGCTCTGATTTTTAAGCTAACGTAAAAGGGAATCCAAAAGTCTTCCATATTAGAGAAGAGCTGACTTTGAGGGGCTGAGTATAGAACTTGGGAAAATAAAATGGGCAACAATATTGGCAAACAACCATGTAGAACAGCAATGGGAAACATTTAAAACGGTGCAGGAACAGCATTTTCCGCTAAAAGGAAAAAACAAACGAAACACTAATGAGATTCCATGGATGAATAAGGGAACAATTGAGGGTAAGGAAAGAGGCATACATTAAGTACATAGACAGCAGGGGAGTGCATGATAAGGGAGAATACGAAGCGATTAGGAGAGAAGTCAAAAAAACAATTGGAAAGGCAAAGAGGAACTATAAAACTACATTATCAAGGAACATGAAACAAAATAGTAAAATATTTTACAGGCACATCAATAAAAGGAAGGAAGGTTGGGATGGGAATAGGGCCGTTAAGGGATAGACAGGATAATACTGCAGGTAACGATAGAGAGATGGCAGAAATATTAAATAATTATTTGCTTCCATATTTACCAGGGAGATAGAACAGGTGGACATGACATTGAATGGTGAGATTAGTAATGAGATAAGTGCATTTAAAATAAAAAGAGGGGATATAGTAAATAAACTAATCAGACTCAAAGAGGATAAAACCCCTGGTCTGGATGGATTGCATCCACACACACATTTTAAAAGAATCTGGGGAAGAGATAACCGAGGCATTACTACACATATTTAATAATTCGTTAGAAAAAGGTGTAGTGCCAGAGGACTGGCAGATAGCTAACGTAATACCTATATTTAAGAAGGGGGATAGAACATGTCCAGGGAATTATAGAGGAGGCTGGACAAGCATATGAGGGAGAAGGGAATAGAGGGTTATGCTGATAGATTTGGATGAGGAAAGACGGGAGGAGGCACAAGTGGAGCATAAACACCGGCACGGACTGGTTGGGCCGAATGGCCTGTTTCTGTGCCGCATATCCTATGTATAGGCATAAATAGTAAACGGGTAGTAAGAGGAGGAGTGGGGCCAATTAGGAACCAAAATGGAGTCCTACGCATGGAGGCAGAGGGCATGGCTGAGGTACTAAATGAGTACTTTGCATCTGTCTTTACCAAGAAAGAAGATGCTGCCAAAGTCATAGTGAAAGAAGAGGTAATTGAGATACTGGATGGGATAAAAATTGATGATGAGGAGGTACGAGAAAGGCTGGCTGTGCTTAAAAGTAGATAAGTCATCAGGACCAGATGAGATGCATCCTAGGATGCTGAGGGAAATAAAAGTGGAAATTGCGGCGGTACTGGTCATAATCTTCCAATCCTTCTTGGATACAGGGCTGGTGCCAGAGGACTAGAGAATTGTAAATGTTACACCCTTGTTCAAAATAGGGTGTACGGATAAACCCAGCAACTGCAAGCTAGTCAGTTTAACCTCTGTAGTGGGGAAGCTTTTAGAAAGGATAATCCGGGATACAATTAACAGTCACTTGGACAAGTGTGGATTAATTAAGGAAAGCCAGCACGGATTTGTTAAAGGCAAATTGTGTTTAACCAACTTGCTTGAGTTTTTTGATGAGGTAACAGAGAGGGTTGATGAGGGCAATGCGGTTGATGTGTACATGGACTTTGAAAAGGCGTTCAACAAAGTGCCACATAATAGGCTTGCCAGCAAAGTTGAAGCCCATGGAATAAAAGGGACAGTGGCAGCATGGATACGGAATTGGTTAAGTGACAGGAAACAGAGTAGTAGTGGTGAACGGTTGTTTATTGACTGGAGGAAGGTACACAGTGGGGTTCCCCAGAGGTCAGCACTAGGACCACTGCTTTTCTTGAGATATATTAATGACTTAAACTTGGGTGTACAGGGCACAATTTCAAAATTTGCAGATGACACAAAACTTGGAAGTATAGTGAACAGTGAGGAGGATAGTGATAGACTTCAAGAGGACATAGATAGGCTGGTGAAATGGGCGGACATGTGGCAGATGAAATTTAATGCAGAAAAGTGTGAAGTGATACATTTTGGTAGAAAGAATGAGGAGAGGACGCATAAACTAAAGGGTACAATCCTAAAGTGGGTGCATGAACAGAGACACCTAGGGGTATATGTGCACAAATCGTTGACGGTGGCAGGGCAGGTTGAGAAAGCAGTTAAAAAACCTTAAGAAATCCTGGGCTTCAGAGGTATGGAGTACAAAAGCGTGGAAATTATGATGAACTTGTATAAAACACTGGTTCGGCCTCAACTGGTTGTCCAATTCTGGGTGCACCACGCTTTAGGAAGGATGTGCCTTAGGGTGCAGAAAAGATTTATGGAGAATAATTCCAGGGATGAGGGGCTTCAGTTACGTTGATAGACTGGAGAAGCTGGGGTTCTCCTTAGAGCAGAGAAGATTGAGAGGAGATTTGATAGAGGTGTTCAAAATCATGAGGGGTCTGGACAGAGTAGATAGAGAGAAACTGTTCCCATTGGCGGAAGGGTTGAGAACCAGAGGACACAGATTTAAGGTGATTGGCAGAAGAACCAAAGGCGACATGAGGAAAAACTTTTCTACGCAGCAAGTGGTTAGGATCTGGAATGCACTGCCTGAAAGGGTGGTGGAGGCAGACTCAATCACGGCTTTCAAAAGGGAGTTGGATAAGTACCTGAATGAAAAAGATTTGCAGGGCTATGGGGAAAAGGTGGGAGAGTGGAACAAGCTGAACTGCTCTTGGCAGAGAGCCGGCACGGGCCAAATGGCCTCCTGTGCTGTAATGATTTTATGTCTCTTTTCTACCCTGCTGCACCTTCCAGCTAACAACCATCACCTTCAGCAGAAGCTCTCAGTACTTTCCATCTATCTGTTGCTGTATAAAAACACCCCCCCCCCACCCTCCAAACCAGCGGGAAAAGTTTCTCTATCTACCCTAACAATTTATTTCAAAATCCTAAAAAACCTCAATCAAATCACCCCTTAACCATATATATTCCAAGGAATACAGGCCTAGTTTATGTAATCTCTCCTTGTAACCTAACCCTTGGAGCCCTGGTAACGTTCTGGTGAATCTGCGCTGCACTCCTTCCAAGGCCATTATATCCTTTCTAAGGAGTGGTGCCCAGAACTGAGCTGTAGCAAACTTCCCTTTTAGATTCTAGCTCTCTAGTTATAAAGGCTAACATTCCATTAGACTCTCTGATTATTTTTTTGTACCTGACTGCTACATTTTAGTGATCTGTGTACGTGGACCCTTAAATCTCTTTGGACTTCCATTGTTTCTAGCTTTTCACCATTTAAAAAAAAATACTCAGATCTATCCTTTTTTGATCCAGAATGGATGACCTTGCACTTGCCTGTGTTGAAATACCTGGCCTAACCAATCTCCTAACCAGGTCAATAATTTGCCTTCAATTCCATGAGCTTTAATTTGAACTAACAGTGTCTTACGTGGAACCTTATCAAATGCCTTCTGGAGGGTTGCTAATGTTATACTGCTATTTAAGAAAGGGGAGATGAATAAACCAGGAAACTACAGGCCAGTCAGCCTAACCTCGGTGGTGGGGAAGTTATTGGAAACCATTATCGGGGACAAAATAAACTTTCATTTGGAAAGGCATTGGTTAATCAAGGAGAGCCAGCATGGATTTGTTAAGTAAATAGTGTCTGAAGAACTTGATAGAATTCTTTGAGGTAACAGAGAAGGTTGATCAAGGTAGTGCAGTAGATGTTGTATATATGGACTTTTGGAAGGCATTCAACAAAGTGCCACACAGGAGGCTTATTAAGAAGATGGAAGCCCATGGAATTAAGGGGAAAGTGGCGGTATGGATACAAAATTGGCTCAGTGACGGGAAGCAAAGGGTGTTGGTGGATGGATGTTTTTCAGACTGATAGGTGGTTTGCAGTGGTGTTCCCCAAGGGTCAGTTTTGGGTCCATTACCCTTTACAATTTTTATAAATGACCTAGACTCGGGTGTAGGGAGCAGCATTATAACGTTTGCAGATGATGTGAAACTTGGCAAAGTAGTAGACCATAATGAAGATAGAGAGAAGCTTCAAGATGACATAGACTGGATGGTGAAAAGGGCAGAATCAATGCCTACCCTGACCTCGTTTGCCATCTGCACAGGTACCTTTCCAGCAAGAATCTCTGGATAGTGATCAGGAGCCAGAGTCCTGACTGATTCTCTCTCCTCCTGGTCCCAGAGGTGCCAATGATAATTGTAGCCCCTTCCTGCTAACCTTAGCTGAGATACAGACCCTGGAATTTAGCCTGGGGCTTTCTGGTGTGTAGGGCTCACAAAAGACCAGCATAAACTCTCATCCAACAAATGATGATTCACTTGATTCTGCCCTAGGTCGTGGAGGAATAGTGGGTCGTGGTAGAGGTGGTTTCCCAGGTCGAGGCAGGGGTCGGGGGCGAGGAAGAGGAGCGACCCGTCCCCCACTGACCCGAGAGCAGCTGGACAATCAACTGGATGCGTACATGTCGAAGACAAAAGGTCACCTTGATGCTGAGCTTGATGCTTACATGGCACAAGCAGATGGCGAAGCGAATGATTAGCAACGTTCACTTGGGAGATGCTAGTTTTACTGATAGTATTTGAACTTGAATTTGAGAATCTAGAGAAACTACACAAGAAACGGAAAGAAGACTTTTCACTTTTCGGGAAACGATATAAGCTGTATTTGAACTGCTGACAAATGGTCCGATGTCAAAGGTTTCACTTTTTAATTCCTTTTTCTTTGACCTTTTTACATTGAGAAGTTCGTGGTTATGTTGAAACCCCTCTGTTCTTTTCGATTGTGTAATGATCATGACACTGTATAAAGCTTACTCTCTTTCCTTAGACACTGAGGACATTGTAGTTTCAGAAAGGTCGTTTTTACTGTGTCACGACCTGCCCGTCCTTGTTTTTAGAGTGAAGACTACATTAACATTCTGCCACTTTGTGGCGGAATCTGTTTATCATAAAACTTTAGAATTCTAAAGATCTGCTTTTGTTTTTTTTCTGCTGCAGACTTTAATTATTTTTTGTTTTTCCATCTTCTCACCTTTGAGTCGGTAATGGCAATTTGAGCACTGACGAATAACCTCTTAACTCGACTCAGGAGCCCAAAGTGATTTTCAGGAATGAAAGTGGAGATCCAGTGCCTGAGGGGGTCTCCGAGTACTGGGCAGCTTTTGCTAAATGATGTCGCTGGTGTGCAACGATTGAACCACCGGGTCAAATTGATCAAATCCCACCTCCGACACAGCATTCCAGAAATGTCCCACCCCCGCCTCCGACACAGCATTCCAGAAATGTCCCATCCCCGCCTCCGACACAGCATTCCGGAAATGTCCCACCCCCGCCTCCAACACAGCATTCCGGAAATGTCCCACCCCCGCCTCCGACACAGCATTCCAGAAATGTCCCACCCCCACCTCCGACACAGCATTCCGGAAATGTCCCACCCCCGCCTCCGACACAGCATTCCAGAAATGTCCCACCCCCGCCTCCGACACAGCATTCCAGAAATGTCCCACCCCCGCCTCCGACACAGCATTCCAGAAATGTCCCACCCCCACCTCCGACACAGCATTCCGGAAATGTCCCACCCCCGCCTCCGACACAGCATTCCGGAAATGCCCCACCCCCGCCTCCGACACAGCATCCCGGAAATGTCCCACCCCCGCCTCCGACACAGCATTCCAGAAATGTCCCACCCCACCTCCGACACAGCATTCCAGAAATGTCCCATCCCCACCTCCGACACAGCATTCCAGAAATGTCCCACCCCCACCTCCGACACAGCATTCCGGAAATGTCCCACCCCCACCTCCGACACAGCATTCCAGAAATGTCCCATCCCCGCCTCCGACACAGCATTCCGGAAATGTCCCACCCCCGCCTCCGACACAGCATTCCAGAAATGTCCCACCCCCGCCTCCGACACAGCATTCCGGAAATGTCCCACCCCCACCTCCGACACAGCATTCCGGAAATGTCCCACCCCCACCTCCGACACAGCATTCCAGAAATGTCCCATCCCCGCCTCCGACACAGCATTCCGGAAATGTCCCACCCCCGCCTCCGACACAGCATTCCGGAAATGTCCCACCCCCACCTCCGACACAGCATTCCGGAAATGTCCCACCCCCACCTCCGACACAGCATTCCGGAAATGTCCCACCCCCACCTCCGACACAGCATTCTGGAAATGTCCCATCCCCGCCTCCGACACAGCATTCCAGAAATGTCCCATCCCCGCCTCCGACACTGCATTCCAGAAATGTCCCATCCCCGCCTCCGACACAGCATTCCGGAAATGTCCCACCCCCACCTCCGACACAGCATTCCGGAAATGTCCCACCCCCGCCTCCGACACAGCATTCCAGAAATGTCCCACCCCCGCCTCCGACACAGCATTCCAGAAATGTCCCACCCCCGCCTCCGACACAGCATTCCAGAAATGTCCCACCCCCGCCTCCGACACAGCATTCCGGAAATGTCCCACCCCCACCTCCGACACAGCATTCCAGAAATGTCCCACCTCCGACACAGCATTCCAGAAATGTCCCATCCCCACCTCCGACACAGCATTCCGGAAATGTCCCATCCCCACCTCCGACACAGCATTCCGGAAATGTCCCACCCCCGCCTCCGACACAGCATTCCGGAAATGTCCCACCCCCACCTCCGACACAGCATTCCGGAAATGTCCCACCCCCGCCTCCGACACAGCATTCCGGAAATGTCCCACCCCCGCCTCCGACACAGCATTCCAGAAATGTCCCACCCCCGCCTCCGACACAGCATTCCAGAAATGTCCCACCCCCACCTCCGACACAGCATTCCGGAAATGTCCCACCCCCACCTCCGACACAGCATTCCGGAAATGTCCCACCCCCACCTCCGACACAGCATTCCGGAAATGTCCCATCCCCACCTCCGACACAGCATTCCGGAAATGTCCCATCCCCACCTCCGACACAGCATTCCGGAAATGTCCCACCCCCACCTCCGACACAGCATTCCGGAAATGTCCCACCCCCGCCTCCGACACAGCATTCCGGAAATGTCCCACCCCCGCCTCCGACACAGCATTCCGGAAATGCCCCACCCCCACCTCCGACACAGCATTCCAGAAATGTCCCATCCCCGCCTCCGACACAGCATTCCGGAAATGTCCCACCCCCGCCTCCGACACAGCATTCCGGAAATGTCCCACCCCCACCTCCGACACAGCATTCCGGAAATGCCCCACCCCCACCTCCGACACAGCATTCCGGAAATGTCCCACCCCCACCTCCGACACAGCATTCCGGAAATGTCCCACCCCCACCTCCGACACAGCATTCCGGAAATGTCCCACCCCCGCCTCCGACACAGCATTCCGGAAATGTCCCACCCCCGCCTCCGACACAGCATTCCGGAAATGTCCCACCCCCGCCTCCGACACAGCATTCCGGAAATGTCCCACCCCCGCCTCCGACACAGCATTCCGGAAATGTCCCACCCCCGCCTCCGACACAGCATTCCGGAAATGTCCCACCCCCACCTCCGACACAGCATTCCGGAAATGTCCCACCCCCGCCTCCAACACAGCATTCCGGAAATGTCCCACCCCCGCCTCCGACACAGCATTCCAGAAATGTCCCACCCCCACCTCCGACACAGCATTCCGGAAATGTCCCACCCCCGCCTCCGACACAGCATTCCAGAAATGTCCCACCCCCGCCTCCGACACAGCATTCCAGAAATGTCCCACCCCCACCTCCGACACAGCATTCCGGAAATGTCCCACCCCCGCCTCCGACACAGCATTCCGGAAATGCCCCACCCCCGCCTCCGACACAGCATCCCGGAAATGTCCCACCCCCGCCTCCGACACAGCATTCCAGAAATGTCCCACCCCCACCTCCGACACAGCATTCCGGAAATGTCCCACCCCCACCTCCGACACTGCATCATGGGTGTGTTTCAAGCCCCACCTCTGGTACAACATTCCGGCAGTGTTATGCCAGCCCATCTCTGGCATTGTGTGTGTGGGGGTGGGGTGAGCCCTTTCCTACTTTGGTGCTGCTTACTGACCTTGATACACTGCCTCCTTTCTGGTCTGTTGCATTTTAGTTCTTTGAAAATACATTCTTTTCTTCAGGATGCCCCAGTTTAGGAAATGGAGTTCCCAGGTCATCCTCAAATTATAGGTAAGTGCTGAGGAGAAAATCTGGGCAACCAGCTGCATTTTGTTCACTGATGCACAGCTGTGTCATGGAGTGTGGAGAAGGATGGAAGCATTGAAGGGAGGGTGTCCAGTTGTATAGAGGATGGATAACTAAGAGTGGTTTAAGGATTTTCTTTCTTTCCCCATTTCCTGTGCTGCCTCTTGCTGGAGTTCAGATCCACAGGCTAAGTAAGCTAATCTCGGCTCAGTTGGGTTCGAGAGGTTTTCTGCTCCCGATTATCCCACGACTCCTGGTGGAAAACACTTGTGTATGGACATTGTGTAAGGTCAGAATCTGGCTCAGCAGTGATGTCCCTAAAGTCAAAATGCCTGCCTTCACCAGTGTCTGAGCTCATGAAACTGTATCCTAGCAAGAATCAGTGCTTTCAAGAGAAAGTTGGAACAAAACTTCTATTACTCGTAGTACTGAAGAGAAATAGTTCCCAGTCTAGGTGAGTTATCAGATTGTATTGGCGTGGTGCTGACAGGATTTAACAGGGCAGTTATCGTGGTGTCATTTTACTTGTTGCTCTCTTTAAAAGATCCTTTAGATGGCGCTGTTACTGTAGAATGACTGGCTGGTAGAGCAAGGCTTCAATTGCTGTTTGTAATCCAGGTATTTTATCATCATTTTTGGAACAATTAGCTTTCCTACATTCAAAATGGCTCTCTAATCTGATTATTATATAATCAAAGTATATTATCCTTGATTTTTAATTTGGGACCATGCGCCTGAACAGTGGCAGCGCAGGGAAATGGAATTTACAGAGCTGAGAAACTTGTAGCAAGTCTATAATTATCTGATGAGGTCCTGCACTATACGAAGCAAGGAATGTGGACAGCACCCATTATACTTGCTGATTCAATGTAACTTGTGTTAAAACTTTCAGATGAAGAAAACTAGAAACTGTCTCTGATAGTTGACCCCCTCGAGCTGCTGTTGCAGGAACAACAGGTGAATTGAGCACAGGACACACGGTGAAGACATGCTTTTTTGTAAAAGAAAAAAATCCAGGTCAGAGGTTGGGTATTCTGCGGCAAGTGTCTCACCTCCTGACTCCCTAAAGCCTTTCCACCATCTACAAGGCACAAGTCAGGAGTGTGATGGAATACTCTCTACTTGCCTGGATGAGTGCAGCTCCAACAACACGCAAGAAGCTCGACAACATCCAGGACAGAGCAGCCTGCTTGATTGGCACCCCATCCAGCACCTTAAACATTCACTCCCTCCACCACCGGCGCACCGTGACTGCAGTGTGGACCATCTACAAGATGCACTGCAGCAACTCGCCAAGGCTTCTTCGGCAGCACCTCCCAAACCCACAACCTCTACCACCTAGAAGGACAAGGCCAGCAGGGGCATGGGAACACCACCACCTCCAAGTACCCCTCCAAATCACACACCAACCTGACTTGGAAGTATATCGGCGTTCCTTCATAGCTGCTGGGTCAAAATCCTGGAACTCCCTAACAGCACTGTGGGAGTACCCTCACCATGCGGACTGCAGCGGTTCAAGAAGGCAACTCGCCGCCATCTTCTAAAGGACAATTACGGATGAGCACTAAATGCTGGCCTTGCCAGCGACGGCCACATCCCAGGAACGAATAAAAAAAAAAAAGTTCCATGTATTTGTTTTCCAATACCTTACCCAAGTGGCTGGTGTTTATTTGTGAGCCTAGATAGTGAGTCTGTGTACCACACCCGAATCTATTCTGTCCCCACGCATGAACTCTAGCAGAATGGTGATCAGGAGCCTTAACCATGGCTCTCTGTTTTTCCCTCCTTCCTAGCTCAGAACAGTTGTTGCATTCGTACTACTGTCCCCAGCTGACAGCTCATTCTGCATGAACCTGGGATCTACCGCTTAAACTATCAGTGCTGTGTATTTACAGGAGTATTCAGGCTGTTGGTATGAAATAAATGATGTTCATTATCATGAATGAAAGATGGACAGATAGGAGTTCAAAGCTGATGCATCCTTTGGTTAGAGCAATAATGTGAGTTGGCACTGCCCCAATGGGTGCTGGGCAGACATGGGGTGCCACTGCCCCACAGGGTGCTGGGGCAGACATGGGGTGCCACTGCCCCACAGGGTGCTGGGGCAGACATGGGGTGCCACTGCCCCACAGGGTGCTGGGGTAGACATGGGGTGCCACTGCCCCACAGGGTGCTGGGCAGACATGGGATGGCACTGCCCCACAGGGTGCTGGGCAGACACAGGGTGGCACCGCCCCACAGGGTGCTGGGCATAGTTGTGTTCCATGTTCAAATGAGATCACAGAAACACAGGTAGATAAGAAAAGGGCTTGTATTTTGCGGGGGAGTAAATACAGATATGATTAAAGCTAAAATGAAAATATTTTGAGAATTAAGTCCACTGAGCATTTCTACAGGCTTAAGTCCAAATACGAGAATAATATTTAGGCATATCATGTTGGGTGTACAAACATACAACATTTCAAAATTCTCACATTTTATGATTCCTTATAAAACTTTCTGGTGCAGCACCCGACATCATGCCTCTGAGTTCCTTGTCTCCGCTATCTGGGGAAGTTGCCACGTGAAGGTCAGATACTTTTGCAAATCAGTGGGTCAGTCTTCAGGCTGCCTTCTAGTAATTAGAGGATCTGAGGCCAATTATATTGTCCCCATCTCTGCCCAATTGAAATCTGTCATCTTGGCACAGAGCATGCAGTGAACCATTACTTGATCTGCCAGTTGTTACTGGGATCAAGTTGTTGCAAATACAGGTGTTCAGGAGCAGAGAGGAAAAACGCCTTGAAAAGAGAAGGGTCTCACACAACACAACTCCACGTTTTCCAAGCATCATAGTCTGAATCTATTCTTTTAGTTTTGTTGCCGCAGTGATACTTTGGAACTTTTCTCCTCCGCACTGCTGACTGGACCGACTCTTGCGGGCGTCTCCTCACTGCTGTCTGAACCGACTCCTGCAGGAGTAGGATTCCACCTGTCGGCGCTGCCTGCTCTCCATTCTCCTATCCATGTGGCTAACAGTGGGAGAGCCAAACAATTGTGTGTTGGTTGGATATTTAACTGAGTGGGACTTCACAACCAAGTCACCTGATGTCTGTACGTATGTTTTCTACGAGCACTGCGGGATGGTGAGGAGCAGGAGCTCTGGCCCAGTTTGATTGGAGCCAGTTATAGTGTCTGTACCTTTGTACCTTTTTTCCTGTGGACGGAGCCTTTCTGGTTAACAGTTAATTGCATGTGTAGAATATTTTTCATGTCATGATGTAAAAGGAATATACTTTTAAATCATTTAATGTCTCGTGATGTAAAGGGAGTCCATACCCTCTGTACATAAACACCAATACACCAAGATTATGAAATGGTTACATTTACAGTATAATACTGGATCCTGAGAGTCCAGCTCCCAGATGCACCTAGTTTGGACCCAAAAATAATCAGATCACAATGAACGCAAATCTATTAATCACAGCTCATTTACTCAGAACAATGTTCATAATGATATTTAATCAACATTCACAATCGACCCAGGACATTATCTTTGGTCGATAACCCTGCTGCAAGTATTGGGCAGTTTGCGAGTCTCCTAAAGTTCACAGTTACATGGCATAACCTGACCAACAACATCTTTCAGCACTCTGGCTGCTGGCATGATCCAGCTGTTGGGGGACTCCTTGGATAATCGGGATGTAAGTCCCCAAACCACAGTTCAAGGGTCACCCTTTTTATAAGTCAAGTTTAGGGAAAGAATTCTAATGAGCGGGGCACTGCGTGTATGCTCTAAATAATAGTCGAGTGAAGAAAGTGGGTGAACTGCAGTTTCCCCGAGTGATGGGTGCATACTGCGTTCGTTTGGAGAGGTAGAATGAGGCCATGGAAGAATTTCAAGGTGAGGATGAGTATTTTAGTTGGCCTGAAATTTTTGGTAAGATGGATCTTTGACAGAGTTGGGTTCCTACTGGCCCAAAGATGGCCCCCTGACCGTGGCTACATTTCTGTTTCCTTAGTCCTTTACATATGGGAGGTGACTTCTGTGCCAAACTGCATGGCCCGAAAATGCTAGCATAGTCTCCTTAATGATGTTTCCTCTGAGACCCTCTCCACCAGCCTTTTGAATACTGGAGGCCGGGCCTAACAGCCGTCCAGAATTCTATCGGCAAACTGGGGAAAGTACAGCTTCCCTCATTTATACATGGTGGGGAGATGCCGGAGTTGGACTGGGGTGGACAAATGTAAGAAGTCACACGACACCAGGTTATAGTCCAACAGTTTTATTTGAAATCACAAGCTTTCGGAGTGCTACTCCTTCGTCAGGTGAAGTGGAGAGATGCATAAAGACACAGCTTATATAGTCAGAGAATAATGCCAGATGATTACAGGTAATCTTTCTAACTGCCATTTATCACACCTCGGCAGAGAGATAATCACAGCAATCAAAGGTGTGAATGGTGTCCAAACAGGTTAGTCAGGAAAACATTACATCAAAGAACAATGAGGTGGGGTCACAAGGGGTCAAATGTTGCAGATGCTGGGGTCTATGAAAAACAAAAAACACATTTTTTTTTTTTTTTGCTGGAAATCACAGCAGGTCCGGCCACATCTGTGTAGAGAGAACAAGCCAACGACGACTCGAGTCTGGGTGACCCTACGTCAGGTGGGGTTACATGTAGCGTGACATGAACCCAAGATCGCGGTTGCAGCCGTCCTCATGAGTGCAGAACTTGGCTATCAGTTTCTGCTCGACGATTTTGCGTTGTGTGTCTCGAAGGCCGCCTTGGAGAATGCTTACCCGAAGATCGGAGGCTGAATGTCCTTGACTGCTGAAGTGTTCCCCGACTGGGAGGGAACACTCCTGCCTGGCGATTGTTGCACGGTGTCCGTTCATCCGTTGTCGCAGTGTCTGCATGGTCTCGCCGATGTACCATGCTCCGGGGCATCCTTTCCTGCAACGTATGAGGTAGACAACGTTGGCCGAGTCACATGAGTATGTACCATGTACCTGGTGGGTGGTGTCCTCACGTGTGATGATGGTATCTGTGTTGATGATCTGGCATATCTTGCAGAGGTTGCTGTGGCAGGGTTGTGTGGTGTCGTGGTCGCTGTTCTCCTGAAAGCTGGGTAATTTGCTGCGAACGATGGTCTGTTTGAGGTTAGGCGGCTGTTTGAAGGCGAGTAGTGGAGGCGTGGGGTTGGCCTTAGCGAGGTGTTCGTCGTCATCGATGACATGTTGAAGGCTGCGAAGAACATGGCGTAGTTTCTCCGCTCCGGGGAAGTACTGGAAGACGAAAGGTACTCTGTTGGTTGTGTCCCGTGTTTGTCTTCTGAGGAGGTCTATGCGATTTTTTGCTGTGGCCCGTCGGAACTGTCGATCGACGAGTCGAGCGTCATATCCTGTTCTTACTGTTGTGTATGTAACCTGTTCCACCTTAAGAGAGCTTAAGCCTGTTCCACCTTAAGAGATGTACTACTTTCTCAGGCTGCTGTAGACGTAATACCGGGGGTGAACACACCGGTATATAAGCACTGTGCAGTAATCTTGTATTCAGTATAGTCCCTACCTCCAACCAGTAAAGACCTGTTTTTATTGTTACTCATTAGTCTGTGTCTTAATTAACTAAATAATTCACAGACTTAACACTGGCGACGAGTCAGGTTCTTACCCTGCGGCAGTTATTCCACGGCGGCTTCGTCCACAGACAGGACGTTGAAGAGAGGTTTCAAACCGCACCACCCCACTGGAAGCGACAGGCATTAGGACCCTGAAGCCTCCATCAGCGACTGAAAACTGGAGGACAGAAGACATCCTGCAGCTTCTTTTTTAACCTCGGTGGTGGGTAAGCCGAGCAGCGTTGGCTGCAAAGACAGGGCTGGGGGAAGTCGGAGGAACAAGGGCGATCGCGATCGGGAGATAAGGGCCATCGATCGCAATCCCTGATAAGGGCCGCACTCGGGCTGAAAGGCGCAGCGTCGGCAGACACTGAAGGCGCGAGAGCCGCGGTGAAAAGCGCGGGCCATCGATCGCGGCGGAGATAAGGGCCGCACTCGGGGCTGAAGGGAGACGGCGTCGGGGGATGGGTGAAGACCGCCAAGCGCGGGAAAACCGCCATTTTGTGGGCGGAGGACGACGGCAAGAGCGGGAAGCCGCCATCTTTGATAACAAGTAAAGAAAAGAAAATCTGAGAAATTGCAAATCTACAATGCCTAAACACGGGAATATTAGCACCTTTGATAGTGACCTCGAAGATTGGGCCATATATGTTGAAAGAGTAAAAAATTATTGTAAGGCCAATAAAATTCGTGACCAAGATAAAGCTCTAACATTATTAAATTTAATGGGTGCGAAGACATACGGGCAATTGAAACACCTGTTATCACCAGATGAACCGGCGGATAAGACGTTCGATGAGATTGTTACTGTCCTGAAAGATCATCTAAACCCCACGCCGCTGATGCTAGCGGAACGATTTAAATTTTACGACAGAAGGCAGCTACAGCATGAAAGCAATGCTGATTATTTGCTGGAATTGCGTAAATTAGCGAAATATTGTCAGTTTGGAACGGGACTGACAGATGCACTACGAGACAAATTTGTGTGTGGTTTATTTAAACAAGATACACAAAAGCGACTGCTCGAGGAGAATGAGCTGACGCTTGAGAAGGCGGTCACTATGGCAGCAGCACACGAAGCCGCAGCGAGAGGCACGGCAGTAATGCAGCTACGGTCACCGGAGCTCAGTGCACACAAATTGGAGTGGAGTTCTGTCAAATGTTATCGTTGTGGAAAGACAACGCATGATCAGAACCAGTGTTGGTTTAAAAACCAAGAATGTAGAACATGTGGTAGGCTTGGACATATAGCTAGAGTATGCAGGTCAGGGAAGAAGACCAGCAACAAGAAGTCACCGCAAGGAAAATACGCAAAGGTACACAAGGTGACCGAACAGGAGTCCGATTCAGACGCTAGCAGTAATGAACTGGCTAGCTTAAGCTGTAATGAACTGGCTAGCTTAAGCTGTAATGAACTGGCTAGCTTAAGAGTACTCAACGCTGGTAAGGGTGCAGACCTCCAGACAATTTGGGTCACTCTTCAGATAGAAGGAGTCCAAGTAAAACTGGAATTGGACACTGGATCGGCATTGACGGTCATAAATAAGAAAGATTACGGAAAGTTATTCCAACATATTCCCCTACAGGATACGGGGATTATATTGAAAACATACACGGGGCAAAGAGTGTACCCCATCGGGAAAATAGAGGTTGCAGTGGTCCACAAGGGCGAAGACAGTCAAATAATGGACTTATATGTGATATCTGAAGGAGGTCCTCCACTACTAGGACGGGAGTGGATTAGGAAAATGAATATGGACTGGCATTTCCTACAAACAATAACGAGTGAGAACTCGGTGAAGATAGTCGGCCCAGACTCTGGAACGAATGATGGTAAGCCCAACTCAGGTGCAAAAGACAAAGTTTCAGCACAGAATTCCACTGAGCAACAACAACATAGTTTAACTGTGGATTCTGAGTCTGGCAAGTCTACTGATGTGCCCATTTCTGAGGGACACCGGGCTCGAACTCAACTCCATTTCAAACTACAACAGCAATTAGAACAAATGCTTCGCCGTTTTGAGCAAGAGTTGAATGCAATGAAAGAGTTCTTTGATATAGAGTTGGAGAATCTGGAAAGACAACAGAAGCAGCTGATGGAGAAAATGGAGCAGGAGCACACAAAACGTCTGACGTCAGAGGAGTTAACGGTCAGCCAACTCCTGCATATGCTGAAGGACGGGACTCTGAAATGGGAAAAACTTGAACACGAACTTCAATATTCAAACGAAAGGGGTTCGGAGCTCTCAAAGGTTATTGGAAGAGCTGAGGTGGCAACACAGACTGAGATGACTGCAACAGAGCAGCCCTTGGATGCCAAAAGTACGCTGACTCACGTCAACGTAGAACAACAGACCGCTGAAACAGCTGCTCCGGTAGAGGGATTGAATAGTCCGATCAATCAATCTCCAAAAGAAGTTGAAGTAGTAAAATCTCAAATGAGGTCATTAGTAAACGACTTGCTGAAAGCCCAGAAAAAGCTGGATGAAGAGGTACGCATGAAGAAGTCTCTTCAGGAAAGATGTCTGGACTTGGAACAAAAGCTGGCTAACGCCCAGCTGGGTATGGAGGAAATAGAAGACCCTCTCGCTGGCCTAGATCAGGACGACACCGAATATTACCATGACCTGGTGGACTACACCGATTATTGCGATGTCCTGTCCTGCCCAGCTTGTAACTTCGACTCCCAAAGTGCAGAAATCATGGAGGAGCACCAAAAGTCTACGGAACATCGGGTGAAGCTGGCTCTACGACGGAAACAGGAGGCAGAGAAGGAGGAACTGTGCAGGCAGCTGGCAGCTGACAGTGGAGCCCAGAGAGTCTCCAAGAAGCAGAAAAGGAAAAGTCGAAACAGAAGATGACCCATCTGAACCATTATCACCTCTACCAGATCACACACGTGGTCCCTCCGAACGGAGCCAAATCAGTTCGGAAGTTCAAACTGTTAAATCCATGGAAGGACTATTGAATGAGTCACTTCAGCAATGTGAACTGTTTTCCGCAGAGACTGAATCTGTGATATGTTACGTTAAACATGAAGTTATATATGTATATATGTTATTACGTTATGTTAAATGGGGGGGATGACTATAAAGCTAAGAAGGGAGGAGTGTTGTGTATGTAACCTGTTCCACCTTAAGAGAGCTTAAGCCTGTTCCACCTTAAGAGATGTACTACTTTCTCAGGCTGCTGTAGACGTAATACCGGGGGTGAACACACCGGTATATAAGCACTGTGCAGTAATCTTGTATTCAGTATAGTCCCTACCTCCAACCAGTAAAGACCTGTTTTTATTGTTACTCATTAGTCTGTGTCTTAATTAACTAAATAATTCACAGACTTAACACTTACGAGGGTGTCTTTCAGCGTCTATAGGTGTCCATCGCGTTCCTCCACGTCTGAGCCCTCGTAAGAACAGGATATGACGCTCGACTCGTCGATCGACATTTCCGACGGGCCACAGCAAAAAATCGCGTAGACCTCAGAAGACAAACGCGGGACACAACCAACAGAGTACCTTTCGTCGTCCAGTACTTCCCCAGAGCGGGGAAACTACGCCATGTTCTTTGCAGCCTTCAACATGTCATCGATGACGACGAACACCTCGCTAAGGCCATCCCCACGCCTCCACTACTCGCCTTCAAACAGCCGCCTAACCTCAAACAGACCATCGTTCGCAGCAAATTACCCAGCTTTCAGGAGAACAGCGACCACGACACCACACAACCCTGCCACGGCAACCTCTGCAAGACATGCCAGATCATCAACACAGATAACATCATCACACGTGAGGACACCACCCACCAGGTACATGGTACATACTCATGTGACTCGGCCAACGTTGTCTACCTCATACGTTGCAGGAAAGGATGCCCCGGAGCATGGTACATCGGTGAGACCATGCAGACACTGCGACAACGGATGAATGGACACCGTGCAACAATCGCCAGGCAGGAGTGTTCCATCCCAGTCGGGGAACACTTCAGCAGTCGAGGACATTCAGCCTCCGATCTTCGGGTAAGCATTCTCCAAGGCGGCCTTCGAGACACACGACAACGCAAAATCGTCGAGCAGAAACTGATAGCCAAGTTACGCACTCATGAGGATGGCCTCAACCGCGATCTTGGGTTCATGTCACGCTACATGTAACCCCACCTGATGTAGGGTCACCCAGACTCGAGTCGTCGTTGGCTTGTTCTCTCTACACAGATGCGGCCAGACCTGCTGTGATTTCCAACAAAAAAAAAGTGTTTTTGTCTTTTTTCATACAGACCCCAGCATCTGCAACATTTGACCCCTTGTGACCCCACCTCATTGTTCTTTGATGTAATGTTTTCCTGACTAACCTGTTTGGACACCATTCACACCTTTGATTGCTGTGATTATCTCTCTGCCGGGGTGTGATAAATGGCAGTTAGAAAGATTACCTGTAATCATCTGACATTATTCTCTGACTATATAAGCTGTGTCTTTATGCATCTCTCCACTTCACCTGATGAAGGAGTAGCGCTCCGAAAGCTTGTGATTTCAAATAAAACTGTTGGACTATAACCTGGTGTCGTGTGACTTCTTACATTTGTCCTCATTTATATACGTATAAGTTAGAACATGGAAGCAGGCCATTCGGTCCAATTAGTTAATGGTGGCATTTAACCTTCATATGAGCAATTAGTCCTATTCACATTTATCTACCCTTCTCCCTTCGAACTCTTTTCCTTCATCCACCTCTCAAGTCTAACCTTGAATGTTGATAGTTTGTGCATCAACCACTAACCATGGATGTGAATTCCACAGACTCACAACTCACTGTAAATATTTCTCCTGTCCTCTTGTTCCAACTCTCTTACATGTAACCTTGTATCTATGGCCACTTCTTGTAGTCCCTTTAGCTACCGTATACAATCTACTTCTTTCTACCCTGCCCCAGCCTTTCAAAATTATAAACACTTCTATTATATTGCCATCTAATCTGTGTTTTGATGAAAAAGACCCAATTTTCCAGGTCTTCGTAGCTGCAGACCTCCGAGGCATTTTGGGTACACCTTTCCTGCCTAGTGCCAGTTAGCATCGGAACAAAAATCAACCTCCCAAGTCTGAGAACAAACAGCTAGGAAGTAACTATATTTCTATATGGGGATAACTTGGGTGCAATGTTAATTAAGCTAGGACAAGAAGACAACAACTTACTACAGACATCTCCAGAAATGGAGTTTTGCATCCTAACCAATCTACTCGAGGGATAGAGTTGTACATCTGGGTTTGAGACAGATGTCCAAGACATGACCCACGAGCTTCGATGATGCAGCCTCCGAAGCATCCCGTTCTTTGTGCAAAGTTGACGTCATCGCTTTTGAAATATTTGAAGTTCCTCAGCTGCAGGATTGCAAATAGCTACTCCCTGATTGGTGAATTTAAATAAACACAGGAAATACTTGGCAGGTCAGGCAGCATCTGTGAAGAGAGAAACCGAGTTAATGTTTCAGGTTGATGACCTTTCATCAGAAAGGAATAGCCTTGGCCATTCTGCCAGGCCAGGCAATTTTAAAGAGCTGAAGCATTCACTCCCCTCCTGGTGTTGTATTTGCCTTACTGAGCATCATCTTTCAATACAAAAAATACTGCGGATGCTGAAAATCTGAAATAAAAACAAAATGCTGGAAATACTCAGCAGGTCAGGCAGCATCTGTGGAGAGAGAAACAGAGTTAACGTTTCAGGTCGATGACCCTTCGTCAGACAATCTAATTTTCACGTGGCTGTGACCAGGCACATTTAGATGGCTGAGAAAGGCGGGGATGCAGAGGAGCTGGTTTCCGGTTGTACCTCAGAAACTGGGCTGAAAATGTAGCCTGATATGCTGGAGCCCAGAGTGAAACCAGGGATGATGGGTATTTGGGATTGAATGGGGGCTGCAGAATGGAGTTCAGGTAGAGCACAGGAGAAGAGCCTGTCAAGGAATTATTGGAGAAAATGAGCCTTGAGGTGATGAAGGTGTGGAAGAAGGTGGCAGTGGGAGGTGGCAGTTAGCCAGTCTTGGTGAAAACTGGATGTGGGGTTTGAAATCCAGCTCAGGACTGAACAAAAATTGATGCATACCAATGGTGTTGGGTCTGAGCAAATATTTGGGAAGGAAGGTGGAATTGTCTTGAGGTGTGAGGTTTCTGACCAGAGCTGAAAAGGATGGCTTCAATAATGATTTATAGAATGCGCCCAGATTCAATGCAGTTAGAGGTGGAGGTGGTTGTCACAAGTGTATATCTTTGAGCTCACTGAGGGCCCATGCAAGGGATAGGAGGATGCCAAGGATGGAGCATTGGGGTTTGCCAAAGGTGACCTTGCAGGGATGGGAGGAGAAGATGTATAATGATTATGTAGGGGATGGAATCAGGAGATGACTGTGCTGTGGAGGGGAGGCAGTGACTCCACTGAAGTTTTTTTTCCAGAACCAATTCCTTTGCTACACTTGAATCCAACAATTTTCCCACATTCTTTTCCAGAGCAATTAAATTATTTCTGTTACCATCATCTGTAAAAACTGATACAAAATATTTATTTAGTATTTCCACCATACCCTCATCATCTATACTAGATTCCTTCCTTCATCTCTGAATGATCATACCCTCTCTTTAATTATTGTTTTATTTTTAATATAGAATCATAGAAGTTACAGCAAGGAAGAAGGCCATTCGGCCCATCAATTATATATTATGATTATAAAACCCTTACCATTTCCTTTTATATTTGCTGCTGTTTCCATAATCCCTTTTACCTCTTCTCATCTCCCAACCACACTTTATATATTCTTTATGATTTTCTTTAGCATTGTTAGCCCTTGTTTTATTATATAGTTCCCTTTTAAGTTTGTTTAATTTTACTCTCAATTCACACAACTGCAATTTTTGATGCAGCCCCTTTTCACTTTATAGGAATAATATTTATTTAGAATTTGTTGCAAGTTCAATTTCACCCTGAGCTGAGTTTCCGACCCCATATCCTCTCCATCACAAAGACAACAAGTTTCCAGCTACGCTGTGTGTGTATATGTAGAAACATAGAAGATAGGAGCAGCAGTAGGCCATTCGGCCCCTCGAGCCTGCTCCGCCATTCAATTAGATCATGTCTGATCATCCAAATTCAGTACCCTGTCCCTGCCTTCTCCCCATATCCCTTGATCCCTTTAGCCTTAAGAGATATATCCAACTCCTTCTTGAATATATTTAATGAATTGGCCTCCACTGCCTTCTGTGGTAGAGAATTCCACAGGTTCACCACTCTGGGTGAAGAAATTCCTCCTCATCTTAGTCCTAAATGGCTTACCCCTTATCCTTAGACTGTGACCCCTGGTTCTGGACTCCCCGGCCATCGGGAACATCCTTCCTGCATCCAGTCTGTCTAGTCCTGATAGAATTTTATAAGTTTCAATGAGATCCCCTCTCATTCTTCTAAACTCCAGCGAGTATAAGCCCAATCGACCCAATCTCTCCTCATACGTCATTCCTGCCATCCCAGGTATCAGTCTGGTGAATCTTCGCTGCACTCCGTCCATGGCAAGAACATCCTTCCTCAGATCAGGCAACCAAAATTGCACACAATACTCAAGGTGTGGTATCACCAAGGCCCTGTACAACTGCAGCAAGACATCCTTGTTCTTGTACTCGAACCCTCTCGCTACGAAGGCCAACATACCATTTGCCTTCTTAACCGCCTGCTGCACCTGCATGCTTACCTTCAGCAACTGGTGCACAAGGACACCCAGGTCTCGTTTCACTTCCCCTTCTCCCAACCTATTGCCGTTCAGATAATAATCTGCCTTCCTGTTTTTGCCACCAATGTGGATAACCTCGTATTTATCCACATCAAACTGCATCTGCCATGCTTCTGCCCAATCACCCAACCTGTCCAAATCATACTGGAGTTTCTCGGCATCCTCACAGCATACACGCCCACCCTGCAAACTTGGAGATATTACATCTAGTTCCCTCGTCTAGATCATTTATATATATTGTGAATAGCTGGGGTCCTAGGACCGATCCCTGCGGTACCCCACTAGTCACTGCCTGCCACTCGGAAAAAGAGCCGTTTATTCCAATTCTTTGCTTCCTGTCTGCCAACCAGTTCTTTATCCAAGTCAGTACCTTTCCCCCAATCCCATGTGCCTTAACTTTACACGCTAATCTCTTATGCGGGACCTTATCAAAAGCCTTCTGAAAGTCCAAATACACCACATCCACTGGTTCTCCCTTATCTATACCAGTTACATCCTCAAAAAATTCCAGTAGATTAGTCAAGCACGATTTACCTTTTGTGAATCCATGTTGACTTTGTCCGATCCTGTCACTGTTTTCCAAGTGCTCTGCTATTACATCTTTTATAATTTTCCCCACTACCGATTTCAGGCTTACCGGTCTATAATTCCCCGTTTTCTCTCTACCACCTTTTTTGAACAGTGGGGTAACATTAGCTACCCTCCAATCCATGGGAACTGTTCCAGAGTCTATAGAATTTTGGAAGATGACCAGCAATGCATCTACTATTTCTAGGGCCACTTCCTTAAATACCCTAGGATGTAGATTATCAGGCCCTGGGGATTTATTGGCCTTCAATCCCGTCAATTTCCCTAACACCATTTCCCTACAAATACTGATTTCTTTCAGTTCCTCCCTCTCATTAGACCCTATGTTCCCCGACATCTCTGGGAGGTTAATTGTGTCCTCCTTTGTGAAGACAGAACCAAAGTATGTATTTAATTGGTCTGCCATTTCTTTGTTCCCCATTATAAATTCCCGATTCTGACTGCAAGGGACCTATGCTTGTTCCCTGCAAGCTTACTCTCATACTCTATTTCCCCCCTCTTAATTAATCCCTTTGTCCTCCTTTGCTGAATCCTAAACTGTTCCCAATCCTCAGGTTTACTGCTTTTTCTGGCCAATTTATATGTCTTCTCCTTGGATCTTATGCTATCCCTAATTTCCCTTGTTAGCCACGGTTGAGTCACCTTTTTTTTATTTTTATGCCAAACAGGGATGAACAAATTCTGTAGTTCATCCATGCGATCTTTGAATGTTTGCCATTGCCTGTCCACCGTCAACCCTTTGAGTAACATTCCCCAATCAATCCTACCCAACTCGCGCCTCATACCATCGTAGTTTCCTTTATTTAAATTCAGGACCCTAGTCTCTGAGTCAACTACTTCACTCTCCATCTTAATGAAGAATTCTATCATATTATGATCGCTCCGACCCAAGGGGCCTCGCACAAGATTGCTAATTAATCCTTTCTCATGTATATTAGGGTTGCCAACTCTGGAGGCATTCCTTGGTGAGACCGCACCTTGAGTATTGTGTGCAGTTTTGGTCACCTTACCTGAGGAAGAACGTTCTTGCCATGGAGGGAGTGCAGCGAAGATTCACCAGGCTGATACCTGGGATGGCAGGAAT